>NW_028114992.1:0-452373 GCF_964273445.1 Streptopelia decaocto
AACCTTGGTTTTGAGAATCTCTCCTGGAGTTGGAGAGATTTGGAAGTGAAAGGGTACCAGTCTTGTCGGGGATTGGGAACCCTTCGCCAGAATGTCAAAAGTTTCAGGGGGATTTCTAAAATGTTGAAAGGAACTCGAAACATGTCAACCTTGGTTTTGAGAATCTCTCCCGGAGTTTGAGAGATTTGGACGTGAAAGGGTACCAGTCTTGTCGGGGATTGGGAACCCTTCGCGAGAATGTCCAAAGTTTCAGCGGGATTTCCAAAACGTTGAGAGGAACTCGAAACATGTCAACCTTGGTTTTGAGAATCTCTCCCGGAGTTTGAGAGCTTTGGACGTGAAAGGGTACCAGTCTTGTCGGGGATTGGGAACCCTTCGCCAGAATGTCCAAAGTTTCAGCGGGATTGCCAAAATGTTGAGAGGAACTCGAAACATGTCAGCCTTGGTTTTGAGAATCTCTCCCGGAGTCTGAGAGATTTGGACGTGAAAGGGTACCAGTCTTGTCGGGGATTGGGAACCCTTTGCGAGAATGTCCAAAGTTTCAGCGGGATTTCCAAAATGTTGAGAGGAACTCGAAACATGTCAACCTTGGTTTGGAGAATCTCTCCCGGAGTTTGAGAGATTTGGACGTGAAAGGGTACCAGTCTTGTCGGGGATTGGGAACCCTTCGCGAGAATGTCCAAAGTTTCCGCGGGATTTCCAAAATGTTGAGAGGAACTCGAAACATGTCAACCTTGGTTTTGAGAATCTCTCCCGGAGTTTGAGAGATTTGGACGTGAAAGGGTACCAGTCTTGTCGGGGATTGGGAACCCTTCGCCAGAATGTCCAAAATTTCAGCGGGATTTCCAAAACGTTGAAAGGAACTCGAAACATGTCAACCTTGGTTTTGAGAATCTCTCCCGGAGTTTGAGAGATTTGGACGTGAAAGGGTACCAGTCTTGTCGGGGATTGGGAACCCTTCGCGAGAATGTCCAAAGTTTCAGCGGGATTTCCAAAATGTTGAGAGGAACTCGAAACATGTCAACCTTGGTTTTGAGAATCTCTCCCGGAGGTTGAGAGATTCGGACGTGAAATGGTACAAGTCTTGTCGGGGATTGGGAACCCTTCGCGAGAATGTCCAAAGTTTCAGTGGGATTTCCAAAAAGTTGAGAGGAACTCGAAACATGTCAACCTTGGTTTTGAGAATCTCTCCCGGAGTTTGAGAGATTTGGACGTGAAAGGGTACCAGTCTTGTCGGGGATTGGGAACCCTTCGCGAGAATGTCCAAAGTTTCAGCGGGATTTCCAAAATGTTGAGAGGAACTCGAAACATGTCAACCTTAGTTTTGAGAATCTCTCCCGGAGTTTGAGAGATTTGGACGTGAAAGGGTACCAGTCTTGTCGGGGATTGGGAAGCCTTCGCGAGAATGTCCAAAGTTTCAGCGGTATTTCCAAAATGTTGAGAGGAACTCGAAACATGTCAGCCTTGGTTTTGAGAATCTCTCCCGGAGTTTGAGAGATTTGGACGTGAAAGGGTACCAGTCTTGTCAAGGATTGGGAACCCTTCGCGAGAATGTCCAAAGTTTCAGCGGGATTTCCAAAATGTTGAGAGGAACTCGAAACATGTCAACCTTGGTTTTGAGAATCTCTCCCGGAGTTTGAGAGATTTGGACGTGAAAGGGTACCAGTCTTGTCGGGGATTGGGAACCCTTCGCGAGAATGTCCAGAGTTTCAGCGGGATTTCCAAAATGTTGAAAGGAACTCGAAACATGTCAACCTTGGTTTTGAGAATCTCTCCCCGAGTTTGAGACATTTGGACGTGAAAGGGTACCAGTCTTGTCGGGGATTGGGAACCCTTCGTGAGAATGTCCAAAGTTTCAGCGGGATTTCCAAAATGTTGAGAGGAACTCCAAACATGTCAACCTTGGTTTTGAGAATCTCTCCCGGAGTTTGAGAGATTTGGACGTGAAAGGGTACCAGTCTTGTCGGGGATTGGGAACCCTTCGCGAGAATGTCCAAAGTTTCAGCGGGATTTCCAAAATGTTGAGAGGAACTCGAAACATGTCAACCTTGGTTTTGAGAATCTCTCCCGGAGTTTGAGAGATTTGGACGTGAAAGGGTACCAGTCTTGTCGGGGATTGGGAACCCTTCGCGAGAATGTCCAAAATTTCAGCGGGATTTCTAAAATGTTGAAAGGAACTTGAAACATGTCAGCCTTGGTTTTGAGAATCTCTCCCGGAGTTTGAGAGATTTGGACGTGAAAGGGTACCAGTCTTGTCGGGGATTGGGAACCCTTCGCGAGAATGTCCAAAGTTTCAGCGGGATTTCCAAAATGTTGAGAGGAACTCGAAACATGACAACCTTGGTTTTGAGAATCTCTCCCGGAGTTTGAGAGATTTGGACGTGAAAGGGTACCAGTCTTGTCGGGGATTGGGAACCCTTCGCCAGAATGTCCAAAGTTTCAGCGGGATTTCCAAAATGTTGAGAGGAACTCGAAACATGTCAGCCTTGGTTTTGAGAATCTCTCCCGGAGTTTGAGAGATTTGGACGTGAAAGGGTACCAGTCTTGTCGGGGATTGGGAACCCTTCGCGAGAATGTCCAAAGTTTCAGCGGGATTTCCAAAATGTTGAGAGGAACTCGAAACATGACAACCTTGGTTTTGAGAATCTCTCCCGGAGTTTGAGAGCTTTGGACGTGAAAGGGTACCAGTCTTGTCGGGGATTGGGAACCCTTCGCCAGAATGTCCAAAATTTCAGCGGGATTTCCAAAACGTTGAAAGGAACTCGAAACATGTCAACCTTGGTTTTGAGAATCTCTCCCGGAGTTTGAGAGATTTGGACGTGAAAGGGTACCAGTCTTGTCGGGGATTGGGAACCCTTCGCGAGAATGTCCAAAGTTTCAGCGGGATTTCCAAAATGATGAGAGGAACTCGAAACATGTCAACCTTGGTTTTGAGAATCTCTCCTGGAGTTGGAGAGATTTGGAAGTGAAAGGGTACCAGTCTTGTCGGGGATTGGGAACCCTTCGCCAGAATGTCAAAAGTTTCAGGGGGATTTCTAAAATGTTGAAAGGAACTCGAAACATGTCAAGCTTGGTTTTGAGAATCTCTCCCGGAGTTTGAGAGATCTGGACGTGAAAGGGTACCAGTCTTGTCGGGGATTGGGAACCCTTCGCGAGAATGTCCAAAGTTTCAGCGGGATTGCCAAAATGTTGAGAGGAACTCGAAACATGTCAACCTTGGTTTTGAGAATCTCTCCCGGAGTTTGAGAGATTTGGACGTGAAAGGGTACCAGTCTTGTCGGGGATTGGGAACCCTTCGCCAGAATGTCCAAAGTTTCAGCGGGATTGCCAAAATGTTGAGAGGAACTCGAAACATGTCAGCCTTGGTTTTGAGAATCTCTCCCGGAGTCTGAGAGATTTGGACGTGAAAGGGTACCAGTCTTGTCGGGGATTGGGAACCCTTTGCGAGAATGTCCAAAGTTTCAGCGGGATTTCCAAAATGTTGAGAGGAACTCGAAACATGTCAACCTTGGTTTGGAGAATCTCTCCCGGAGTTTGAGAGATTTGGACGTGAAAGGGTACCAGTCTTGTCGGGGATTGGGAACCCTTCGCGAGAATGTCCAAAGTTTCCGCGGGATTTCCAAAATGTTGAGAGGAACTCGAAACATGTCAACCTTGGTTTTGAGAATCTCTCCCGGAGTTTGAGAGATTTGGACGTGAAAGGGTACCAGTCTTGTCGGGGATTGGGAACCCTTCGCCAGAATGTCCAAAATTTCAGCGGGATTTCCAAAACGTTGAAAGGAACTCGAAACATGTCAACCTTGGTTTTGAGAATCTCTCCCGGAGTTTGAGAGATTTGGACGTGAAAGGGTACCAGTCTTGTCGGGGATTGGGAACCCTTCGCGAGAATGTCCAAAGTTTCAGCGGGATTTCCAAAATGTTGAGAGGAACTCGAAACATGTCAACCTTGGTTTTGAGAATCTCTCCCGGAGGTTGAGAGATTTGGACGTGAAATGGTACAAGTCTTGTCGGGGATTGGGAACCCTTCGCGAGAATGTCCAAAGTTTCAGTGGGATTTCCAAAAAGTTGAGAGGAACTCGAAACATGTCAACCTTGGTTTTGAGAATCTCTCCCGGAGTTTGAGAGATTTGGACGTGAAAGGGTACCAGTCTTGTCGGGGATTGGGAACCCTTCGCGAGAATGTCCAAAGTTTCAGCGGGATTTCCAAAATGTTGAGAGGAACTCGAAACATGTCAACCTTAGTTTTGAGAATCTCTCCCGGAGTTTGAGAGATTTGGACGTGAAAGGGTACCAGTCTTGTCGGGGATTGGGAAGCCTTCGCGAGAATGTCCAAAGTTTCAGCGGTATTTCCAAAATGTTGAGAGGAACTTGAAACATGTCAGCCTTGGTTTTGAGAATCTCTCCCGGAGTTTGAGAGATTTGGACGTGAAAGGGTACCAGTCTTGTCAAGGATTGGGAACCCTTCGCGAGAATGTCCAAAGTTTCAGCGGGATTTCCAAAATGTTGAGAGGAACTCGAAACATGTCAACCTTGGTTTTGAGAATCTCTCCCGGAGTTTGAGAGATTTGGACGTGAAAGGGTACCAGTCTTGTCGGGGATTGGGAACCCTTCGCGAGAATGTCCAGAGTTTCAGCGGGATTTCCAAAATGTTGAAAGGAACTCGAAACATGTCAACCTTGGTTTTGAGAATCTCTCCCCGAGTTTGAGACATTTGGACGTGAAAGGGTACCAGTCTTGTCGGGGATTGGGAACCCTTCGTGAGAATGTCCAAAGTTTCAGCGGGATTTCCAAAATGTTGAGAGGAACTCCAAACATGTCAACCTTGGTTTTGAGAATCTCTCCCGGAGTTTGAGAGATTTGGACGTGAAAGGGTACCAGTCTTGTCGGGGATTGGGAACCCTTTGCGAGAATGTCCAAAGTTTCAGCGGGATTTCCAAAATGTTGAGAGGAACTCGAAACATGTCAACCTTGGTTTTGAGAATCTCTCCCGGAGTTTGAGAGATTTGGACGTGAAAGGGTACCAGTCTTGTCGGGGATTTTGAACCCTTCGCCAGAATGTACAAAGTTTCAGCGGGATTTCTAAAATGTTGAAAGGAACTTGAAACATGTCAGCCTTGGTTTTGAGAATCTCTCCCGGAGTTTGAGAGATTTGGACGTGAAAGGGTACCAGTCTTGTCGGGGATTGGGAACCCTTCGCGAGAATGTCCAAAGTTTCAGCGGGATTTCCAAAATGTTGAGAGGAACTCGAAACATGACAACCTTGGTTTTGAGAATCTCTCCCGGAGTTTGAGAGATTTGGACGTGAAAGGGTACCAGTCTTGTCGGGGATTGGGAACCCTTCGCCAGAATGTCCAAAGTTTCAGCGGGATTGCCAAAATGTTGAGAGGAACTCGAAACATGTCAGCCTTGGTTTTGAGAATCTCTCCCGGAGTCTGAGAGATTTGGACGTGAAAGGGTACCAGTCTTGTCGGGGATTGGGAACCCTTTGCGAGAATGTCCAAAGTTTCAGCGGGATTTCCAAAATGTTGAGAGGAACTCGAAACATGTCAACCTTGGTTTGGAGAATCTCTCCCGGAGTTTGAGAGATTTGGACGTGAAAGGGTACCAGTCTTGTCGGGGATTGGGAACCCTTCGCCAGAATGTCCAAAGTTTCCGCGGGATTTCCAAAATGTTGAGAGGAACTCGAAACATGTCAACCTTGGTTTTGAGAATCTCTCCCGGAGTTTGAGAGATTTGGACGTGAAAGGGTACCAGTCTTGTCGGGGATTGGGAACCCTTCGCGAGAATGTCCAAAGTTTCAGCGGGATTTCCAAAATGTTGAGAGGAACTCGAAACATGTCAACCTTGGTTTTGAGAATCTCTCCCGGAGTTTGAGAGATTTGGACGTGAAAGGGTACCAGTCTTGTCGGGGATTGGGAACCCTTCGCGAGAATGTCCAAAGTTTCAGCGGGATTTCCAAAATGTTGAGAGGAACTCGAAACATGTCAACCTTGGTTTTGAGAATCTCTCCCGGAGGTTGAGAGATTCGGACGTGAAATGGTACAAGTCTTGTCGGGGATTGGGAACCCTTCGCGAGAATGTCCAAAGTTTCAGTGGGATTTCCAAAAAGTTGAGAGGAACTCGAAACATGTCAACCTTGGTTTTGAGAATCTCTCCCGGAGTTTGAGAGATTTGGACGTGAAAGGGTACCAGTCTTGTCGGGGATTGGGAACCCTTCGCGAGAATGTCCAAAGTTTCAGCGGGATTTCCAAAATGTTGAGAGGAACTCGAAACATGTCAACCTTAGTTTTGAGAATCTCTCCCGGAGTTTGAGAGATTTGGACGTGAAAGGGTACCAGTCTTGTCGGGGATTGGGAAGCCTTCGCGAGAATGTCCAAAGTTTCAGCGGTATTTCCAAAATGTTGAGAGGAACTCGAAACATGTCAGCCTTGGTTTTGAGAATCTCTCCCGGAGTTTGAGAGATTTGGACGTGAAAGGGTACCAGTCTTGTCAAGGATTGGGAACCCTTCGCGAGAATGTCCAAAGTTTCAGCGGGATTTCCAAAATGTTGAGAGGAACTCGAAACATGTCAACCTTGGTTTTGAGAATCTCTCCCGGAGTTTGAGAGATTTGGACGTGAAAGGGTACCAGTCTTGTCGGGGATTGGGAACCCTTCGCGAGAATGTCCAAAGTTTCAGCGGGATTTCCAAAATGTTGAGAGGAACTCGAAACATGTCAACCTTGGTTTTGAGAATCTCTCCCGGAGTTTGAGAGATTTGGACGTGAAAGGGTACCAGTCTTGTCGGGGATTTTGAACCCTTCGCCAGAATGTACAAAGTTTCAGCGGGATTTCTAAAATGTTGAAAGGAACTTGAAACATGTCAGCCTTGGTTTTGAGAATCTCTCCCGGAGTTTGAGAGATTTGGACGTGAAAGGGTACCAGTCTTGTCGGGGATTGGGAACCCTTCGCGAGAATGTCCAAAGTTTCAGCGGGATTTCCAAAATGTTGAGAGGAACTCGAAACATGACAACCTTGGTTTTGAGAATCTCTCCCGGAGTTTGAGAGATTTGGACGTGAAAGGGTACCAGTCTTGTCGGGGATTGGGAACCCTTCGCCAGAATGTCCAAAGTTTCAGCGGGATTTCCAAAATGTTGAGAGGAACTCGAAACATGTCAGCCTTGGTTTTGAGAATCTCTCCCGGAGTTTGAGAGATTTGGACGTGAAAGGGTACCAGTCTTGTCGGGGATTGGGAACCCTTCGCGAGAATGTCCAAAGTTTCAGCGGGATTTCCAAAATGTTGAGAGGAACTCGAAACATGACAACCTTGGTTTGGAGAATCTCTCCCGGAGTTTGAGAGATTTGGACGTGAAAGGGTACCAGTCTTGTCGGGGATTGGGAACCCTTCGCCAGAATGTCCAAAGTTTCAGCGGGATTGCCAAAATGTTGAAAGGAACTCGAAACATGTCAGCCTTGGTTTTGAGAATCTCTCCCGGAGTTTGAGAGATTTGGACGTGAAAGGGTACCAGTCTTGTCAAGGATTGGGAACCCTTCGCGAGAATGTCCAAAGTTTCCGCGGGATTTCCAAAATGTTGAGAGGAACTCGAAACATGTCAACCTTGGTTTTGAGAATCTCTCCCGGAGTTTGAGAGATTTGGACGTGAAAGGGTACAAGTCTTGTCGGGGATTGGGAACCCTTCGCGAGAATGTCCAAAGTTTCAGTGGGATTTCCAAAAAGTTGAGAGGAACTCGAAACATGTCAACCTTGGTTTTGAGAATCTCTCCCGGAGTTTGAGAGATTTGGACGTGAAAGGGTACCAGTCTTGTCGGGGATTGGGAAGCCTTCGCGAGAATGTCCAAAGTTTCAGCGGGATTTCCAAAATGTTGAGAGGAACTCGAAACATGTCAGCCTTGGTTTTGAAAATCTCTCCCGGAGTTTGAGAGATTTGGACGTGAAAGGGTACCAGTCTTGTCAAGGATTGGGAACCCTTCGCGAGAATGTCCAAAGTTTCAGCGGGATTTCCAAAATGTTGAGAGGAACTCGAAACATGTCAACCCTTGTTTTGAGAATCTCTCCCGGAGTTTGAGAGATTTGGACGTGAAAGGGTACCAGTCTTGTCGGGGATTGGGAACCCTTCGCGAGAATGTCCAGAGTTTCAGCGGGATTTCCAAAATGTTGAAAGGAACTCGAAACATGTCAACCTTGGTTTTGAGAATCTCTCCCCGAGTTTGAGACATTTGGACGTGAAAGGGTACCAGTCTTGTCGGGGATTGGGAACCCTTCGCGAGAATGTCCAAAGTTTCAGCGGGATTTCCAAAATGTTGAGAGGAACTCGAAACATGTCAACCTTAGTTTTGAGAATCTCTCCCGGAGTTTGAGAGATTTGGACGTGAAAGGGTACCAGTCTTGTCGGGGATTGGGAAGCCTTCGCGAGAATGTCCAAAGTTTCAGCGGTATTTCCAAAATGTTGAGAGGAACTCGAAACATGTCAGCCTTGGTTTTGAGAATCTCTCCCGGAGTTTGAGAGATTTGGACGTGAAAGGGTACCAGTCTTGTCGGGGATTGGGAACCCTTCGCCAGAATGTCCAAAGTTTCAGCGGGATTGCCAAAATGTTGAGAGGAACGCGAAACATGTCAGCCTTGGTTTTGAGAATCTCTCCCGGAGTTTGAGAGATTTGGTCGTGAAAGGGTACCAGTCTTGTCGGGGATTGGGAACCCTTCGCGAGAATGTCCAAAGTTTCAGCGGGATTTCCAAAATGTTGAGAGGAACTCGAAACATGTCAACCTTGGTTTGGAGAATCTCTCCCGGAGTTTGAGAGATTTGGACGTGAAAGGGTACCAGTCTTGTCGGGGATTGGGAACCCTTCGCGAGAATGTCCAAAGTTTCCGCGGGATTTCCAAAATGTTGAGAGGAACTCCAAACATGTCAACCTTGGTTTTGAGAATCTCTCCCGGAGTTTGAGAGATTTGGACGTGAAAGGGTACCAGTCTTGTCGGGGATTGGGAACCCTTCGCGAGAATGTCCAAAATTTCAGCGGGATTTAAAAAACGTTGAAAGGAACTCGAAACATGTCAACCTTGGTTTTGAGAATCTCTCCCGGAGTTTGAGAGATTTGGACGTGAAAGGGTACCAGTCTTGTCGGGGATTGGGAACCCTTCGCGAGAATGTCCAAAGTTTCAGCGGGATTTCCAAAATGATGAGAGGAACTCGAAACATGTCAACCTTGGTTTTGAGAATCTCTCCTGGAGTTGGAGAGATTTGGAAGTGAAAGGGTACCAGTCTTGTCGGGGATTGGGAACCCTTCGCCAGAATGTCAAAAGTTTCAGGGGGATTTCTAAAATGTTGAAAGGAACTCGAAACATGTCAAGCTTGGTTTTGAGAATCTCTCCCGGAGTTTGAGAGATTTGGACGTGAAAGGGTACCAGTCTTGTCGGGGATTGGGAACCCTTCGCGAGAATGTCCAAAGTTTCAGCGGGATTTCCAAAATGTTGAAAGGAACTCGAAACATGACAACCTTGGTTTTGAGAATCTCTCCCGGAGTTTGAGAGATTTGGTCGTGAAAGGGTACCAGTCTTGTCGGGGATTGGGAACCCCTCGCGAGAATGTCCAAAGTTTCAGCGGGATTTCCAAAATGTTGAGAGGAACTCGAAACATGTCAACCTTGGTTTGGAGAATCTCTCCCGGAGTTTGAGAGATTTGGACGTGAAAGGGTACCAGTCTTGTCGGGGATTGGGAACCCTTCGCGAGAATGTCCAAAGTTTCCGCGGGATTTCCAAAATGTTGAGAGGAACTCGAAACATGTCAACCTTGGTTTTGAGAATCTCTCCCGGAGTTTGAGAGATTTGGACGTGAAAGGGTACCAGTCTTGTCGGGGATTGGGAACCCTTCGCGAGAATGTCCAAAATTTCAGCGGGATTTCCAAAACGTTGAAAGGAACTCGAAACATGTCAACCTTGGTTTTGAGAATCTCTCCCGGAGTTTGAGAGATTTGGACGTGAAAGGGTACCAGTCTTGTCGGGGATTGGGAACCCTTCGCGAGAATGTCCAAAGTTTCAGCGGGATTTCCAAAATGATGAGAGGAACTCGAAACATGTCAACCTTGGTTTTGAGAATCTCTCCTGGAGTTGGAGAGATTTGGAAGTGAAAGGGTACCAGTCTTGTCGGGGATTGGGAACCCTTCGCCAGAATGTCAAAAGTTTCAGGGGGATTTCTAAAATGTTGAAAGGAACTCGAAACATGTCAACCTTGGTTTTGAGAATCTCTCCCGGAGTTTGAGAGATTTGGACGTGAAAGGGTACCAGTCTTGTCGGGGATTGGGAACCCTTCGCGAGAATGTCCAAAGTTTCAGCGGGATTTCCAAAACGTTGAGAGGAACTCGAAACATGTCAACCTTGGTTTTGAGAATCTCTCCCGGAGTTTGAGAGCTTTGGACGTGAAAGGGTACCAGTCTTGTCGGGGATTGGGAACCCTTCGCCAGAATGTCCAAAGTTTCAGCGGGATTGCCAAAATGTTGAGAGGAACTCGAAACATGTCAGCCTTGGTTTTGAGAATCTCTCCCGGAGTCTGAGAGATTTGGACGTGAAAGGGTACCAGTCTTGTCGGGGATTGGGAACCCTTTGCGAGAATGTCCAAAGTTTCAGCGGGATTTCCAAAATGTTGAGAGGAACTCGAAACATGTCAACCTTGGTTTGGAGAATCTCTCCCGGAGTTTGAGAGATTTGGACGTGAAAGGGTACCAGTCTTGTCGGGGATTGGGAACCCTTCGCGAGAATGTCCAAAGTTTCCGCGGGATTTCCAAAATGTTGAGAGGAACTCGAAACATGTCAACCTTGGTTTTGAGAATCTCTCCCGGAGTTTGAGAGATTTGGACGTGAAAGGGTACCAGTCTTGTCGGGGATTGGGAACCCTTCGCCAGAATGTCCAAAATTTCAGCGGGATTTCCAAAACGTTGAAAGGAACTCGAAACATGTCAACCTTGGTTTTGAGAATCTCTCCCGGAGTTTGAGAGATTTGGACGTGAAAGGGTACCAGTCTTGTCGGGGATTGGGAACCCTTCGCGAGAATGTCCAAAGTTTCAGCGGGATTTCCAAAATGTTGAGAGGAACTCGAAACATGTCAACCTTGGTTTTGAGAATCTCTCCCGGAGGTTGAGAGATTCGGACGTGAAATGGTACAAGTCTTGTCGGGGATTGGGAACCCTTCGCGAGAATGTCCAAAGTTTCAGTGGGATTTCCAAAAAGTTGAGAGGAACTCGAAACATGTCAACCTTGGTTTTGAGAATCTCTCCCGGAGTTTGAGAGATTTGGACGTGAAAGGGTACCAGTCTTGTCGGGGATTGGGAACCCTTCGCGAGAATGTCCAAAGTTTCAGCGGGATTTCCAAAATGTTGAGAGGAACTCGAAACATGTCAACCTTAGTTTTGAGAATCTCTCCCGGAGTTTGAGAGATTTGGACGTGAAAGGGTACCAGTCTTGTCGGGGATTGGGAAGCCTTCGCGAGAATGTCCAAAGTTTCAGCGGTATTTCCAAAATGTTGAGAGGAACTCGAAACATGTCAGCCTTGGTTTTGAGAATCTCTCCCGGAGTTTGAGAGATTTGGACGTGAAAGGGTACCAGTCTTGTCAAGGATTGGGAACCCTTCGCGAGAATGTCCAAAGTTTCAGCGGGATTTCCAAAATGTTGAGAGGAACTCGAAACATGTCAACCTTGGTTTTGAGAATCTCTCCCGGAGTTTGAGAGATTTGGACGTGAAAGGGTACCAGTCTTGTCGGGGATTGGGAACCCTTCGCGAGAATGTCCAGAGTTTCAGCGGGATTTCCAAAATGTTGAAAGGAACTCGAAACATGTCAACCTTGGTTTTGAGAATCTCTCCCCGAGTTTGAGACATTTGGACGTGAAAGGGTACCAGTCTTGTCGGGGATTGGGAACCCTTCGTGAGAATGTCCAAAGTTTCAGCGGGATTTCCAAAATGTTGAGAGGAACTCCAAACATGTCAACCTTGGTTTTGAGAATCTCTCCCGGAGTTTGAGAGATTTGGACGTGAAAGGGTACCAGTCTTGTCGGGGATTGGGAACCCTTCGCGAGAATGTCCAAAGTTTCAGCGGGATTTCCAAAATGTTGAGAGGAACTCGAAACATGTCAACCTTGGTTTTGAGAATCTCTCCCGGAGTTTGAGAGATTTGGACGTGAAAGGGTACCAGTCTTGTCGGGGATTGGGAACCCTTCGCGAGAATGTCCAAAATTTCAGCGGGATTTCTAAAATGTTGAAAGGAACTTGAAACATGTCAGCCTTGGTTTTGAGAATCTCTCCCGGAGTTTGAGAGATTTGGACGTGAAAGGGTACCAGTCTTGTCGGGGATTGGGAACCCTTCGCGAGAATGTCCAAAGTTTCAGCGGGATTTCCAAAATGTTGAGAGGAACTCGAAACATGACAACCTTGGTTTTGAGAATCTCTCCCGGAGTTTGAGAGATTTGGACGTGAAAGGGTACCAGTCTTGTCGGGGATTGGGAACCCTTCGCCAGAATGTCCAAAGTTTCAGCGGGATTTCCAAAATGTTGAGAGGAACTCGAAACATGTCAGCCTTGGTTTTGAGAATCTCTCCCGGAGTTTGAGAGATTTGGACGTGAAAGGGTACCAGTCTTGTCGGGGATTGGGAACCCTTCGCGAGAATGTCCAAAGTTTCAGCGGGATTTCCAAAATGTTGAGAGGAACTCGAAACATGACAACCTTGGTTTTGAGAATCTCTCCCGGAGTTTGAGAGCTTTGGACGTGAAAGGGTACCAGTCTTGTCGGGGATTGGGAACCCTTCGCCAGAATGTCCAAAATTTCAGCGGGATTTCCAAAACGTTGAAAGGAACTCGAAACATGTCAACCTTGGTTTTGAGAATCTCTCCCGGAGTTTGAGAGATTTGGACGTGAAAGGGTACCAGTCTTGTCGGGGATTGGGAACCCTTCGCGAGAATGTCCAAAGTTTCAGCGGGATTTCCAAAATGATGAGAGGAACTCGAAACATGTCAACCTTGGTTTTGAGAATCTCTCCTGGAGTTGGAGAGATTTGGAAGTGAAAGGGTACCAGTCTTGTCGGGGATTGGGAACCCTTCGCCAGAATGTCAAAAGTTTCAGGGGGATTTCTAAAATGTTGAAAGGAACTCGAAACATGTCAAGCTTGGTTTTGAGAATCTCTCCCGGAGTTTGAGAGATCTGGACGTGAAAGGGTACCAGTCTTGTCGGGGATTGGGAACCCTTCGCGAGAATGTCCAAAGTTTCAGCGGGATTGCCAAAATGTTGAGAGGAACTCGAAACATGTCAACCTTGGTTTTGAGAATCTCTCCCGGAGTTTGAGAGATTTGGACGTGAAAGGGTACCAGTCTTGTCGGGGATTGGGAACCCTTCGCCAGAATGTCCAAAGTTTCAGCGGGATTGCCAAAATGTTGAGAGGAACTCGAAACATGTCAGCCTTGGTTTTGAGAATCTCTCCCGGAGTCTGAGAGATTTGGACGTGAAAGGGTACCAGTCTTGTCGGGGATTGGGAACCCTTTGCGAGAATGTCCAAAGTTTCAGCGGGATTTCCAAAATGTTGAGAGGAACTCGAAACATGTCAACCTTGGTTTGGAGAATCTCTCCCGGAGTTTGAGAGATTTGGACGTGAAAGGGTACCAGTCTTGTCGGGGATTGGGAACCCTTCGCGAGAATGTCCAAAGTTTCCGCGGGATTTCCAAAATGTTGAGAGGAACTCGAAACATGTCAACCTTGGTTTTGAGAATCTCTCCCGGAGTTTGAGAGATTTGGACGTGAAAGGGTACCAGTCTTGTCGGGGATTGGGAACCCTTCGCCAGAATGTCCAAAATTTCAGCGGGATTTCCAAAACGTTGAAAGGAACTCGAAACATGTCAACCTTGGTTTTGAGAATCTCTCCCGGAGTTTGAGAGATTTGGACGTGAAAGGGTACCAGTCTTGTCGGGGATTGGGAACCCTTCGCGAGAATGTCCAAAGTTTCAGCGGGATTTCCAAAATGTTGAGAGGAACTCGAAACATGTCAACCTTGGTTTTGAGAATCTCTCCCGGAGGTTGAGAGATTTGGACGTGAAATGGTACAAGTCTTGTCGGGGATTGGGAACCCTTCGCGAGAATGTCCAAAGTTTCAGTGGGATTTCCAAAAAGTTGAGAGGAACTCGAAACATGTCAACCTTGGTTTTGAGAATCTCTCCCGGAGTTTGAGAGATTTGGACGTGAAAGGGTACCAGTCTTGTCGGGGATTGGGAACCCTTCGCGAGAATGTCCAAAGTTTCAGCGGGATTTCCAAAATGTTGAGAGGAACTCGAAACATGTCAACCTTAGTTTTGAGAATCTCTCCCGGAGTTTGAGAGATTTGGACGTGAAAGGGTACCAGTCTTGTCGGGGATTGGGAAGCCTTCGCGAGAATGTCCAAAGTTTCAGCGGTATTTCCAAAATGTTGAGAGGAACTTGAAACATGTCAGCCTTGGTTTTGAGAATCTCTCCCGGAGTTTGAGAGATTTGGACGTGAAAGGGTACCAGTCTTGTCAAGGATTGGGAACCCTTCGCGAGAATGTCCAAAGTTTCAGCGGGATTTCCAAAATGTTGAGAGGAACTCGAAACATGTCAACCTTGGTTTTGAGAATCTCTCCCGGAGTTTGAGAGATTTGGACGTGAAAGGGTACCAGTCTTGTCGGGGATTGGGAACCCTTCGCGAGAATGTCCAGAGTTTCAGCGGGATTTCCAAAATGTTGAAAGGAACTCGAAACATGTCAACCTTGGTTTTGAGAATCTCTCCCCGAGTTTGAGACATTTGGACGTGAAAGGGTACCAGTCTTGTCGGGGATTGGGAACCCTTCGTGAGAATGTCCAAAGTTTCAGCGGGATTTCCAAAATGTTGAGAGGAACTCCAAACATGTCAACCTTGGTTTTGAGAATCTCTCCCGGAGTTTGAGAGATTTGGACGTGAAAGGGTACCAGTCTTGTCGGGGATTGGGAACCCTTTGCGAGAATGTCCAAAGTTTCAGCGGGATTTCCAAAATGTTGAGAGGAACTCGAAACATGTCAACCTTGGTTTTGAGAATCTCTCCCGGAGTTTGAGAGATTTGGACGTGAAAGGGTACCAGTCTTGTCGGGGATTTTGAACCCTTCGCCAGAATGTACAAAGTTTCAGCGGGATTTCTAAAATGTTGAAAGGAACTTGAAACATGTCAGCCTTGGTTTTGAGAATCTCTCCCGGAGTTTGAGAGATTTGGACGTGAAAGGGTACCAGTCTTGTCGGGGATTGGGAACCCTTCGCGAGAATGTCCAAAGTTTCAGCGGGATTTCCAAAATGTTGAGAGGAACTCGAAACATGACAACCTTGGTTTTGAGAATCTCTCCCGGAGTTTGAGAGATTTGGACGTGAAAGGGTACCAGTCTTGTCGGGGATTGGGAACCCTTCGCCAGAATGTCCAAAGTTTCAGCGGGATTGCCAAAATGTTGAGAGGAACTCGAAACATGTCAGCCTTGGTTTTGAGAATCTCTCCCGGAGTCTGAGAGATTTGGACGTGAAAGGGTACCAGTCTTGTCGGGGATTGGGAACCCTTTGCGAGAATGTCCAAAGTTTCAGCGGGATTTCCAAAATGTTGAGAGGAACTCGAAACATGTCAACCTTGGTTTGGAGAATCTCTCCCGGAGTTTGAGAGATTTGGACGTGAAAGGGTACCAGTCTTGTCGGGGATTGGGAACCCTTCGCCAGAATGTCCAAAGTTTCCGCGGGATTTCCAAAATGTTGAGAGGAACTCGAAACATGTCAACCTTGGTTTTGAGAATCTCTCCCGGAGTTTGAGAGATTTGGACGTGAAAGGGTACCAGTCTTGTCGGGGATTGGGAACCCTTCGCGAGAATGTCCAAAGTTTCAGCGGGATTTCCAAAATGTTGAGAGGAACTCGAAACATGTCAACCTTGGTTTTGAGAATCTCTCCCGGAGTTTGAGAGATTTGGACGTGAAAGGGTACCAGTCTTGTCGGGGATTGGGAACCCTTCGCGAGAATGTCCAAAGTTTCAGCGGGATTTCCAAAATGTTGAGAGGAACTCGAAACATGTCAACCTTGGTTTTGAGAATCTCTCCTGGAGGTTGAGAGATTCGGACGTGAAATGGTACAAGTCTTGTCGGGGATTGGGAACCCTTCGCGAGAATGTCCAAAGTTTCAGTGGGATTTCCAAAAAGTTGAGAGGAACTCGAAACATGTCAACCTTGGTTTTGAGAATCTCTCCCGGAGTTTGAGAGATTTGGACGTGAAAGGGTACCAGTCTTGTCGGGGATTGGGAACCCTTCGCGAGAATGTCCAAAGTTTCAGCGGGATTTCCAAAATGTTGAGAGGAACTCGAAACATGTCAACCTTAGTTTTGAGAATCTCTCCCGGAGTTTGAGAGATTTGGACGTGAAAGGGTACCAGTCTTGTCGGGGATTGGGAAGCCTTCGCGAGAATGTCCAAAGTTTCAGCGGTATTTCCAAAATGTTGAGAGGAACTCGAAACATGTCAGCCTTGGTTTTGAGAATCTCTCCCGGAGTTTGAGAGATTTGGACGTGAAAGGGTACCAGTCTTGTCAAGGATTGGGAACCCTTCGCGAGAATGTCCAAAGTTTCAGCGGGATTTCCAAAATGTTGAGAGGAACTCGAAACATGTCAACCTTGGTTTTGAGAATCTCTCCCGGAGTTTGAGAGATTTGGACGTGAAAGGGTACCAGTCTTGTCGGGGATTGGGAACCCTTCGCGAGAATGTCCAAAGTTTCAGCGGGATTTCCAAAATGTTGAGAGGAACTCGAAACATGTCAACCTTGGTTTTGAGAATCTCTCCCGGAGTTTGAGAGATTTGGACGTGAAAGGGTACCAGTCTTGTCGGGGATTTTGAACCCTTCGCCAGAATGTACAAAGTTTCAGCGGGATTTCTAAAATGTTGAAAGGAACTTGAAACATGTCAGCCTTGGTTTTGAGAATCTCTCCCGGAGTTTGAGAGATTTGGACGTGAAAGGGTACCAGTCTTGTCGGGGATTGGGAACCCTTCGCGAGAATGTCCAAAGTTTCAGCGGGATTTCCAAAATGTTGAGAGGAACTCGAAACATGACAACCTTGGTTTTGAGAATCTCTCCCGGAGTTTGAGAGATTTGGACGTGAAAGGGTACCAGTCTTGTCGGGGATTGGGAACCCTTCGCCAGAATGTCCAAAGTTTCAGCGGGATTTCCAAAATGTTGAGAGGAACTCGAAACATGTCAGCCTTGGTTTTGAGAATCTCTCCCGGAGTTTGAGAGATTTGGACGTGAAAGGGTACCAGTCTTGTCGGGGATTGGGAACCCTTCGCGAGAATGTCCAAAGTTTCAGCGGGATTTCCAAAATGTTGAGAGGAACTCGAAACATGACAACCTTGGTTTGGAGAATCTCTCCCGGAGTTTGAGAGATTTGGACGTGAAAGGGTACCAGTCTTGTCGGGGATTGGGAACCCTTCGCCAGAATGTCCAAAGTTTCAGCGGGATTGCCAAAATGTTGAAAGGAACTCGAAACATGTCAGCCTTGGTTTTGAGAATCTCTCCCGGAGTTTGAGAGATTTGGACGTGAAAGGGTACCAGTCTTGTCAAGGATTGGGAACCCTTCGCGAGAATGTCCAAAGTTTCCGCGGGATTTCCAAAATGTTGAGAGGAACTCGAAACATGTCAACCTTGGTTTTGAGAATCTCTCCCGGAGTTTGAGAGATTTGGACGTGAAAGGGTACAAGTCTTGTCGGGGATTGGGAACCCTTCGCGAGAATGTCCAAAGTTTCAGTGGGATTTCCAAAAAGTTGAGAGGAACTCGAAACATGTCAACCTTGGTTTTGAGAATCTCTCCCGGAGTTTGAGAGATTTGGACGTGAAAGGGTACCAGTCTTGTCGGGGATTGGGAAGCCTTCGCGAGAATGTCCAAAGTTTCAGCGGGATTTCCAAAATGTTGAGAGGAACTCGAAACATGTCAGCCTTGGTTTTGAAAATCTCTCCCGGAGTTTGAGAGATTTGGACGTGAAAGGGTACCAGTCTTGTCAAGGATTGGGAACCCTTCGCGAGAATGTCCAAAGTTTCAGCGGGATTTCCAAAATGTTGAGAGGAACTCGAAACATGTCAACCCTTGTTTTGAGAATCTCTCCCGGAGTTTGAGAGATTTGGACGTGAAAGGGTACCAGTCTTGTCGGGGATTGGGAACCCTTCGCGAGAATGTCCAGAGTTTCAGCGGGATTTCCAAAATGTTGAAAGGAACTCGAAACATGTCAACCTTGGTTTTGAGAATCTCTCCCCGAGTTTGAGACATTTGGACGTGAAAGGGTACCAGTCTTGTCGGGGATTGGGAACCCTTCGCGAGAATGTCCAAAGTTTCAGCGGGATTTCCAAAATGTTGAGAGGAACTCGAAACATGTCAACCTTAGTTTTGAGAATCTCTCCCGGAGTTTGAGAGATTTGGACGTGAAAGGGTACCAGTCTTGTCGGGGATTGGGAAGCCTTCGCGAGAATGTCCAAAGTTTCAGCGGTATTTCCAAAATGTTGAGAGGAACTCGAAACATGTCAGCCTTGGTTTTGAGAATCTCTCCCGGAGTTTGAGAGATTTGGACGTGAAAGGGTACCAGTCTTGTCGGGGATTGGGAACCCTTCGCGAGAATGTCCAAAGTTTCAGCGGGATTTCCAAAATGTTGAGAGGAACTCGATACATGTCAACCTTAGTTTTGAGAATCTCTCCCGGAGTTTGAGAGATTTGGACGTGAAAGGGTACCAGTCTTGTCGGGGATTGGGAAGCCTTCGCGAGAATGTCCAAAGTTTCAGCGGTATTTCCAAAATGTTGAGAGGAACTCGAAACATGTCAGCCTTGGTTTTGAGAATCTCTCCCGGAGTTTGAGAGATTTGGACGTGAAAGGGTACCAGTCTTGTCAAGGATTGGGAACCCTTCGCGAGAATGTCCAAAGTTTCAGCGGGATTTCCAAAATGTTGAGAGGAACTCGAAACATGTCAACCTTGGTTTTGAGAATCTCTCCCGGAGTTTGAGAGATTTGGACGTGAAAGGGTACCAGTCTTGTCGGGGATTGGGAACCCTTCGCGAGAATGTCCAGAGTTTCAGCGGGATTTCCAAAATGTTGAAAGGAACTCGAAACATGTCAACCTTGGTTTTGAGAATCTCTCCCGGAGTTTGAGACATTTGGACGTGAAAGGGTACCAGTCTTGTCGGGGATTGGGAACCCTTCGTGAGAATGTCCAAAGTTTCAGCGGGATTTCCAAAATGTTGAGAGGAACTCCAAACATGTCAACCTTGGTTTTGAGAATCTCTCCCGGAGTTTGAGAGATTTGGACGTGAAAGGGTACCAGTCTTGTCGGGGATTGGGAACCCTTCGCGAGAATGTCCAAAGTTTCAGCGGGATTTCCAAAATGTTGAGAGGAACTCGAAACATGTCAACCTTGGTTTTGAGAATCTCTCCCGGAGTTTGAGAGATTTGGACGTGAAAGGGTACCAGTCTTGTCGGGGATTTTGAACCCTTCGCCAGAATGTACAAAGTTTCAGCGGGATTTCTAAAATGTTGAAAGGAACTTGAAACATGTCAGCCTTGGTTTTGAGAATCTCTCCCGGAGTTTGAGAGATTTGGACGTGAAAGGGTACCAGTCTTGTCGGGGATTGGGAACCCTTCGCGAGAATGTCCAAAGTTTCAGCGGGATTTCCAAAATGTTGAGAGGAACTCGAAACATGACAACCTTGGTTTTGAGAATCTCTCCCGGAGTTTGAGAGATTTGGACGTGAAAGGGTACCAGTCTTGTCGGGGATTGGGAACCCTTCGCCAGAATGTCCAAAGTTTCAGCGGGATTTCCAAAATGTTGAGAGGAACTCGAAACATGTCAGCCTTGGTTTTGAGAATCTCTCCCGGAGTTTGAGAGATTTGGACGTGAAAGGGTACCAGTCTTGTCGGGGATTGGGAACCCTTCGCGAGAATGTCCAAAGTTTCAGCGGGATTTCCAAAATGTTGAGAGGAACTCGAAACATGACAACCTTGGTTTGGAGAATCTCTCCCGGAGTTTGAGAGATTTGGACGTGAAAGGGTACCAGTCTTGTCGGGGATTGGGAACCCTTCGCCAGAATGTCCAAAGTTTCAGCGGGATTGCCAAAATGTTGAAAGGAACTCGAAACATGTCAGCCTTGGTTTTGAGAATCTCTCCCGGAGTCTGAAAGATTTGGACGTGAAAGGGTACCAGTCTTGTCAAGGATTGGGAACCCTTCGCGAGAATGTCCAAAGTTTCCGCGGGATTTCCAAAATGTTGAGAGGAACTCGAAACATGTCAACCTTGGTTTTGAGAATCTCTCCCGGAGTTTGAGAGATTTGGACGTGAAAGGGTACAAGTCTTGTCGGGGATTGGGAACCCTTCGCGAGAATGTCCAAAGTTTCAGTGGGATTTCCAAAAAGTTGAGAGGAACTCGAAACATGTCAACCTTGGTTTTGAGAATCTCTCCCGGAGTTTGAGAGATTTGGACGTGAAAGGGTACCAGTCTTGTCGGGGATTGGGAAGCCTTCGCGAGAATGTCCAAAGTTTCAGCGGGATTTCCAAAATGTTGAGAGGAACTCGAAACATGTCAGCCTTGGTTTTGAAAATCTCTCCCGGAGTTTGAGAGATTTGGACGTGAAAGGGTACCAGTCTTGTCAAGGATTGGGAACCCTTCGCGAGAATGTCCAAAGTTTCAGCGGGATTTCCAAAATGTTGAGAGGAACTCGAAACATGTCAACCCTTGTTTTGAGAATCTCTCCCGGAGTTTGAGAGATTTGGACGTGAAAGGGTACCAGTCTTGTCGGGGATTGGGAACCCTTCGCGAGAATGTCCAGAGTTTCAGCGGGATTTCCAAAATGTTGAAAGGAACTCGAAACATGTCAACCTTGGTTTTGAGAATCTCTCCCCGAGTTTGAGACATTTGGACGTGAAAGGGTACCAGTCTTGTCGGGGATTGGGAACCCTTCGTGAGAATGTCCAAAGTTTCAGCGGGATTTCCAAAATGTTGAGAGGAACTCGAAACATGTCAACCTTGGTTTTGAGAATCTCTCCCGGAGTTTGAGAGATTTGGACGTGAAAGGGTACCAGTCTTGTCGGGGATTGGGAACCCTTCGCCAGAATGTCCAAAGTTTCAGCGGGATTTCCAAAATGTTGAGAGGAACTCGAAACATGTCAACCTTGGTTTTGAGAATCTCTCCCGGAGTTTGAGAGATTTGGACGTGAAAGGGTACCAGTCTTGTCGGGGATTTTGAACCCTTCGCCAGAATGTACAAAGTTTCAGCGGGATTTCTAAAATGTTGAAAGGAACTTGAAACATGTCAGCCTTGGTTTTGAGAATCTCTCCCGGAGTTTGAGAGATTTGGACGTGAAAGGGTACCAGTCTTGTCGGGGATTGGGAACCCTTCGCGAGAATGTCCAAAGTTTCAGCGGGATTTCCAAAATGTTGAGAGGAACTCGAAACATGTCAACCTTGGTTTTGAGAATCTCTCCCGGAGTTTGAGAGATTTGGACGTGAAAGGGTACCAGTCTTGTCGGGGATTGGGAACCCTTCGCGAGAATGTCCAAAGTTTCAGCGGGATTTCCAAAATGTTGAGAGGAACTCGAAACATGTCAGCCTTGGTTTTGAGAATCTCTCCCGGAGTTTGAGAGATTTGGACGTGAAAGGGTACCAGTCTTGTCGGGGATTGGGAACCCTTCGCGAGAATGTCCAAAGTTTCAGCGGGATTTCCAAAATGTTGAGAGGAACTCGAAACATGACAACCTTGGTTTTGAGAATCTCTCCCGGAGTTTGAGAGCTTTGGACGTGAAAGGGTACCAGTCTTGTCGGGGATTGGGAACCCTTCGCCAGAATGTCCAAAGTTTCAGCGGGATTGCCAAAATGTTGAAAGGAACTCGAAACATGTCAGCCTTGGTTTTGAGAATCTCTCCCGGAGTCTGAGAGATTTGGACGTGAAAGGGTACCAGTCTTGTCAAGGATTGGGAACCCTTCGCGAGAATGTCCAAAGTTTCAGCGGGATTTCCAAAATGTTGAGAGGAACTCGAAACATGTCAACCTTGGTTTGGAGAATCTCTCCCGGAGTTTGAGAGATTTGGACGTGAAAGGGTACCAGTCTTGTCGGGGATTGGGAACCCTTCGCGAGAATGTCCAAACTTTCCGCGGGATTTCCAAAATGTTGAGAGGAACTCGAAACATGTCAACCTTGGTTTTGAGAATCTCTCCCGGAGTTTGAGAGATTTGGACGTGAAAGGGTACCAGTCTTGTCGGGGATTGGGAACCCTTCGCCAGAATGTCCAAAATTTCAGCGGGATTTCCAAAACGTTGAAAGGAACTCGAAACATGTCAACCTTGGTTTTGAGAATCTCTCCCGGAGTTTGAGAGATTTGGACGTGAAAGGGTACCAGTCTTGTCGGGGATTGGGAACCCTTCGCCAGAATGTCCAAAGTTTCAGCGGGATTTCCAAAATGTTGAGAGGAACTCGAAACATGTCAACCTTGGTTTTGAGAATCTCTCCCGGAGGTTGAGAGATTCGGACGTGAAATGGTACAAGTCTTGTCGGGGATTGGGAACCCTTCGCGAGAATGTCCAAAGTTTCAGTGGGATTTCCAAAACGTTGAGAGGAACTCGAAACATGTCAACCTTGGTTTTGAGAATCTCTCCCGGAGTTTGAGAGATTTGGACGTGAAAGGGTACCAGTCTTGTCGGGGATTGGGAACCCTTCGCGAGAATGTCCAAAGTTTCAGCGGGATTTCCAAAATGTTGAGAGGAACTCGAAACATGTCAACCTTGGTTTTGAGAATCTCTCCCGGAGTTTGAGAGATTTGGACGTGAAAGGGTACCAGTCTTGTCGGGGATTGGGAACCCTTCGCGAGAATGTCCAAAGTTTCAGCGGGATTTCCAAAATGTTGAGAGGAACTCGAAACATGACAACCTTGGTTTTGAGAATCTCTCCCGGAGTTTGAGAGCTTTGGACGTGAAAGGGTACCAGTCTTGTCGGGGATTGGGAACCCTTCGCCAGAATGTCCAAAGTTTCAGCGGGATTGCCAAAATGTTGAAAGGAACTCGAAACATGTCAGCCTTGGTTTTGAGAATCTCTCCCGGAGTCTGAGAGATTTGGACGTGAAAGGGTACCAGTCTTGTCAAGGATTGGGAACCCTTCGCGAGAATGTCCAAAGTTTCAGCGGGATTTCCAAAATGTTGAGAGGAACTCGAAACATGTCAACCTTGGTTTGGAGAATCTCTCCCGGAGTTTGAGAGATTTGGACGTGAAAGGGTACCAGTCTTGTCGGGGATTGGGAACCCTTCGCGAGAATGTCCAAACTTTCCGCGGGATTTCCAAAATGTTGAGAGGAACTCGAAACATGTCAACCTTGGTTTTGAGAATCTCTCCCGGAGTTTGAGAGATTTGGACGTGAAAGGGTACCAGTCTTGTCGGGGATTGGGAACCCTTCGCCAGAATGTCCAAAATTTCAGCGGGATTTCCAAAACGTTGAAAGGAACTCGAAACATGTCAACCTTGGTTTTGAGAATCTCTCCCGGAGTTTGAGAGATTTGGACGTGAAAGGGTACCAGTCTTGTCGGGGATTGGGAACCCTTCGCCAGAATGTCCAAAGTTTCAGCGGGATTTCCAAAATGTTGAGAGGAACTCGAAACATGTCAACCTTGGTTTTGAGAATCTCTCCCGGAGGTTGAGAGATTCGGACGTGAAATGGTACAAGTCTTGTCGGGGATTGGGAACCCTTCGCGAGAATGTCCAAAGTTTCAGTGGGATTTCCAAAACGTTGAGAGGAACTCGAAACATGTCAACCTTGGTTTTGAGAATCTCTCCCGGAGTTTGAGAGATTTGGACGTGAAAGGGTACCAGTCTTGTCGGGGATTGGGAACCCTTCGCGAGAATGTCCAAAGTTTCAGCGGGATTTCCAAAATGTTGAGAGGAACTCGAAACATGTCAACCTTGGTTTTGAGAATCTCTCCCGGAGTTTGAGAGATTTGGACGTGAAAGGGTACCAGTCTTGTCGGGGATTGGGAACCCTTCGCGAGAATGTCCAAAGTTTCAGCGGGATTTCCAAAATGTTGAGAGGAACTCGAAACATGTCAACCTTGGTTTTGAGAATCTCTCCCGGAGTTTGAGAGATTTGGACGTGAAAGGGTACCAGTCTTGTCGGGGATTGGGAACCCTTCGCGAGAATGTCCAAAGTTTCAGCGGGATTTCCAAAATGTTGAGAGGAACTCGAAACATGTCAGCCTTGGTTTTGAGAATCTCTCCCGGAGTCTGAGAGATTTGGACGAGAAAGGGTACCAGTCTTGTCAAGGATTGGGAACCCTTCGCGAGAATGTCCATAGTTTCAGCGGGATTTCCAAAATGTTGAGAGGAACTCGAAACATGTCAACCTTGGTTTGGAGAATCTCTCCCGGAGTTTGAGAGATTTGGACGTGAAAGGGTACCAGTCTTGTCGGGGATTGGGAACCCTTCGCGAGAATGTGCAAACTTTCCGCGGGATTTCCAAAATGTTGAGAGGAACTCGAAACATGTCAACCTTGGTTTTGAGAATCTCTCCCGGAGTTTAAGAGATTTGGACGTGAAAGGGTACCAGTCTTGTCGGGGATTGGGAACCCTTCGCCAGAATGTCCAAAATTTCAGCGGGATTTCCAAAACGTTGAGAGGAACTCGAAACATGTCAACCTTGGTTTTGAGAATCTCTCCCGGAGTTTGAGAGATTTGGACGTGAAAGGGTACCAGTCTTGTCGGGGATTGGGAACCCTTCGCGAGAATGTCCAAAGTTTCAGCGGGATTTCCAAAATGTTGAGAGGAACTCGAAACATGTCAACCTTGGTTTTGAGAATATCTCCCGGAGGTTGAGAGATTCGGACGTGAAATGGTACAAGTCTTGTCGGGGATTGGGAACCCTTCGCGAGAATGTCCAAAGTTTCAGTGGGATTTCCAAAACGTTGAGAGGAACTCGAAACATGTCAACCTTGGTTTTGAGAATCTCTCCCGGAGTTTGAGAGATTTGGACGTGAAAGGGTACCAGTCTTGTCGGGGATTGGGAACCCTTCGCGAGAATGTCCAAAGTTTCAGCGGGATTTCCAAAATGTTGAGAGGAACTCGAAACATGTCAACCTTGGTTTTGAGAATCTCTCCCGGAGTTTGAGAGATTTGGACGTGAAAGGGTACCAGTCTTGTCGGGGATTGGGAACCCTTCGCGAGAATGTCCAAAGTTTCAGCGGGATTTCCAAAATGTTGAAAGGAACTCGAAACATGTCAACCTTGGTTTTGAGAATCTCTCCCGGAGTTTGAGAGATTTGGACGTGAAAGGGTACCAGTCTTGTCGGGGATTGGGAACCCTTCGCGAGAATGTCCAAAGTTTCAGCGGGATTTCTAAAATGTTGAGAGGAACTCGAAACATGTCAGCCTTGGTTTTGAGAATCTCTCCCAGAGTTTGAGAGATTTGGACGTGAAAGGGTACCAGTCTTGTCGGGGATTGGGAACCCTTCACCAGAATGTACAAAGTTTCAGCGGGATTTCTAAAATGTTGAAAGGAACTCGAAACATGTCAGCCTTGGTTTTGAGAATCTCTCCCGGAGTTTGAGAGATTTGGACGTGAAAGGCTACCAGTCTTGTCGGGGATTGGGAACCCTTCGCGAGAATGTCCAAAGTTTCAGCGGGATTTCCAAAACGTTGAGAGGAACTCGAAACATGTCAACCTTGGTTTTGAGAATCTCTCCCGGAGTTTGAGAGATTTGGACGTGAAAGGGTACCAGTCTTGTCGGGGATTGGGAACCCTTCGCCAGAATGTCCAAAGTTTCAGCGGGATTTCCAAAATGTTGAGAGGAACTCGAAACATGTCAGTCTTGGTTTTGAGAATCTCTCCCGGAGTTTGAGAGATTTGGACGTGAAAGGGTACCAGTCTTGTCAAGGATTGGGAACCCTTCGCGAGAATGTCCAAAGTTTCAGCGGGATTTCCAAAATGTTGAGAGGAACTCGAAACATGTCAACCTTGGTTTTGAGAATCTCTCCCGGAGTTTGAGAGATTTGGACGTGAAAGGGTACCAGTCTTGTCGGGGATTGGGAACCCTTTGCGAGAATGTCCAAAGTTTCAGCGGGATTTCCAAAATGTTGAGAGGAACTCGAAACATGTCAACCTTGGTTTGGAGAATCTCTCCCGGAGTTTGAGAGATTTGGACGTGAAAGGGTACCAGTCTTGTCGGGGATTGGGAACCCTTCGCCAGAATGTCCAAAGTTTCAGCGGGATTGCCAAAATGTTGAGAGGAACTCGAAACATGTCAGCCTTGGTTTTGAGAATCTCTGCCGGAGTTTGAGAGATTTGGACGTGAAAGGGTACCAGTCTTGTCGGGGATTGGGAACCCTTCGCGAGAATGTCCAAAGTTTCAGCGGGATTTCCAAAATGTTGAGAGGAACTCGAAACATGTCAACCTTGGTTTTGAGAATCTCTCCCGGAGTTTGAGAGATTTGGACGTGAAAGGGTACCAGTCTTGTCGGGGATTGGGAACCCTTCGCGAGAATGTCCAAAGTTTCAGCGGGATTTCCAAAATGTTGAGAGGAACTCGAAACATGTCAACCTTGGTTTTGAGAATCTCTCCCGGAGTTTGAGAGATTTGGACGTGAAAGGGTACCAGTCTTGTCGGGGATTGGGAACCCTTCGCGAGAATGTCCAAAGTTTCAGCGGGATTTCCAAAACGTTGAAAGGAACTCGAAACATGTCAACCTTGGTTTTGAGAATCTCTCCCGGAGTTTGAGAGATTTGGACGTGAAAGGGTACCAGTCTTGTCGGGGATTGGGAACCCTTCGCGAGAATGTCCAAAGTTTCAGCGGGATTTCTAAAATGTTGAGAGGAACTCGAAACATGTCAGCCTTGGTTTTGAGAATCTCTCCCGGAGTTTGAGAGATTTGGACGTGAAAGGGTACCAGTCTTGTCGGGGATTGGGAACCCTTCGCGAGAATGTCCAAAGTTTCAGCGGGATTTCCAAAATATTGAGAGGAACTCGAAACATGACAACCTTGGTTTTGAGAATCTCTCCCGGAGTTTGAGAGATTTGGACGTGAAAGGGTACCAGTCTTGTCGGGGATTGGGAACCCTTCGCCAGAATGTACAAAGTTTCAGCGGGATTTCTAAAATGTTGAAAGGAACTCGAAACATGTCAGCCTTGGTTTTGAGAATCTCTCCCAGAGTTTGAGAGATTTGGACGTGAAAGGGTACCAGTCTTGTCGGGGATTGGGAACCCTTCGCGAGAATGTCCATAGTTTCAGCGGGATTTCCAAAATGTTGAGAGGAACTCGAAACATGACAACCTTGGTTTTGAGAATCTCTCCCGGAGTTTGAGAGATTTGGACGTGAAAGGGTACCAGTCTTGTCGGGGATTGGGAACCCTTCGCCAGAATGTCCAAAGTTTCAGCGGGATTGCCAAAATGTTGAGAGGAACTCGAAACATGTCAGCCTTGGTTTTGAGAATCTCTCCCGGACTTGGAGAGATTTGGACGTGAAAGGGTACCAGTCTTGTCGGGGATTGGGAACCCTTCGTGAGAATGTCCAAAGTTTCAGCGGGATTTCCAAAATGTTGAGAGGAACTCGAAACATGTCAACCTTGGTTTTGAGAATCTCTCCCGGAGTTTGAGAGATTTGGACGTGAAAGGGTACCAGTCTTGTCGGGGATTGGGAACCCTTCGCGAGAATGTCCAAAGTTTCAGCGGGATTTCCAAAATGTTGAAAGGAACTCGAAACATGTCAACCTTGGTTTTGAGAATCTCTCCCGGAGTTTGAGAGATTTGGACGTGAAAGGGTACCAGTCTTGTCGGGGATTGGGAACCCTTCGCGAGAATGTCCAAAGTTTCAGCGGGATTTCTAAAATGTTGAGAGGAACTCGAAACATGTCAGCCTTGGTTTTGAGAATCTCTCCCAGAGTTTGAGAGATTTGGACGTGAAAGGGTACCAGTCTTGTCGGGGATTGGGAACCCTTCACCAGAATGTACAAAGTTTCAGCGGGATTTCTAAAATGTTGAAAGGAACTCGAAACATGTCAGCCTTGGTTTTGAGAATCTCTCCCGGAGTTTGAGAGATTTGGACGTGAAAGGCTACCAGTCTTGTCGGGGATTGGGAACCCTTCGCGAGAATGTCCAAAGTTTCAGCGGGATTTCCAAAACGTTGAGAGGAACTCGAAACATGTCAACCTTGGTTTTGAGAATCTCTCCCGGAGTTTGAGAGATTTGGACGTGAAAGGGTACCAGTCTTGTCGGGGATTGGGAACCCTTCGCCAGAATGTCCAAAGTTTCAGCGGGATTTCCAAAATGTTGAGAGGAACTCGAAACATGTCAGTCTTGGTTTTGAGAATCTCTCCCGGAGTTTGAGAGATTTGGACGTGAAAGGGTACCAGTCTTGTCAAGGATTGGGAACCCTTCGCGAGAATGTCCAAAGTTTCAGCGGGATTTCCAAAATGTTGAGAGGAACTCGAAACATGTCAACCTTGGTTTTGAGAATCTCTCCCGGAGTTTGAGAGATTTGGACGTGAAAGGGTACCAGTCTTGTCGGGGATTGGGAACCCTTTGCGAGAATGTCCAAAGTTTCAGCGGGATTTCCAAAATGTTGAGAGGAACTCGAAACATGTCAACCTTGGTTTGGAGAATCTCTCCCGGAGTTTGAGAGATTTGGACGTGAAAGGGTACCAGTCTTGTCGGGGATTGGGAACCCTTCGCCAGAATGTCCAAAGTTTCAGCGGGATTGCCAAAATGTTGAGAGGAACTCGAAACATGTCAGCCTTGGTTTTGAGAATCTCTCCCGGAGTCTGAGAGATTTGGACGTGAAAGGGTACCAGTCTTGTCGGGGATTGGGAACCCTTCGCGAGAATGTCCAAAGTTTCAGCGGGATTTCCAAAATGTTGAGAGGAACTCGAAACATGTCAACCTTGGTTTTGAGAATCTCTCCCGGAGTTTGAGAGATTTGGACGTGAAAGGGTACCAGTCTTGTCGGGGATTGGGAACCCTTCGCGAGAATGTCCAAAGTTTCAGCGGGATTTCCAAAATGTTGAGAGGAACTCGAAACATGTCAACCTTGGTTTTGAGAATCTCTCCCGGAGTTTGAGAGATTTGGACGTGAAAGGGTACCAGTCTTGTCGGGGATTGGGAACCCTTCGCGAGAATGTCCAAAGTTTCAGCGGGATTTCCAAAACGTTGAAAGGAACTCGAAACATGTCAACCTTGGTTTTGAGAATCTCTCCCGGAGTTTGAGAGATTTGGACGTGAAAGGGTACCAGTCTTGTCGGGGATTGGGAACCCTTCGCGAGAATGTCCAAAGTTTCAGCGGGATTTCTAAAATGTTGAGAGGAACTCGAAACATGTCAGCCTTGGTTTTGAGAATCTCTCCCGGAGTTTGAGAGATTTGGACGTGAAAGGGTACCAGTCTTGTCGGGGATTGGGAACCCTTCGCGAGAATGTCCAAAGTTTCAGCGGGATTTCCAAAATATTGAGAGGAACTCGAAACATGACAACCTTGGTTTTGAGAATCTCTCCCGGAGTTTGAGAGATTTGGACGTGAAAGGGTACCAGTCTTGTCGGGGATTGGGAACCCTTCGCCAGAATGTACAAAGTTTCAGCGGGATTTCTAAAATGTTGAAAGGAGCTCGAAACATGTCAGCCTTGGTTTTGAGAATCTCTCCCAGAGTTTGAGAGATTTGGACGTGAAAGGGTACCAGTCTTGTCGGGGATTGGGAACCCTTCGCGAGAATGTCCATAGTTTCAGCGGGATTTCCAAAATGTTGAGAGGAACTCGAAACATGACAACCTTGGTTTTGAGAATCTCTCCCGGAGTTTGAGAGATTTGGACGTGAAAGGGTACCAGTCTTGTCGGGGATTGGGAACCCTTCGCCAGAATGTCCAAAGTTTCAGCGGGATTGCCAAAATGTTGAGAGGAACTCGAAACATGTCAGCCTTGGTTTTGAGAATCTCTCCCGGACTTGGAGAGATTTGGACGTGAAAGGGTACCAGTCTTGTCGGGGATTGGGAACCCTTCGTGAGAATGTCCAAAGTTTCAGCGGGATTTCCAAAATGTTGAGAGGAACTCGAAACATGTCAACCTTGGTTTTGAGAATCTCTCCCGGAGTTTGAGAGATTTGGACGTGAAAGGGTACCAGTCTTGTCGGGGATTGGGAACCCTTCGCGAGAATGTCCAAAGTTTCAGCGGGATTTCCAAAATGTTGAAAGGAACTCGAAACATGTCAACCTTGGTTTTGAGAATCTCTCCCGGAGTTTGAGAGATTTGGACGTGAAAGGGTACCAGTCTTGTCGGGGATTGGGAACCCTTCGCGAGAATGTCCAAAGTTTCAGCGGGATTTCTAAAATGTTGAGAGGAACTCGAAACATGTCAGCCTTGGTTTTGAGAATCTCTCCCAGAGTTTGAGAGATTTGGACGTGAAAGGGTACCAGTCTTGTCGGGGATTGGGAACCCTTCACCAGAATGTACAAAGTTTCAGCGGGATTTCTAAAATGTTGAAAGGAACTCGAAACATGTCAGCCTTGGTTTTGAGAATCTCTCCCGGAGTTTGAGAGATTTGGACGTGAAAGGCTACCAGTCTTGTCGGGGATTGGGAACCCTTCGCGAGAATGTCCAAAGTTTCAGCGGGATTTCCAAAACGTTGAGAGGAACTCGAAACATGTCAACCTTGGTTTTGAGAATCTCTCCCGGAGTTTGAGAGATTTGGACGTGAAAGGGTACCAGTCTTGTCGGGGATTGGGAACCCTTCGCCAGAATGTCCAAAGTTTCAGCGGGATTTCCAAAATGTTGAGAGGAACTCGAAACATGTCAGTCTTGGTTTTGAGAATCTCTCCCGGAGTTTGAGAGATTTGGACGTGAAAGGGTACCAGTCTTGTCAAGGATTGGGAACCCTTCGCGAGAATGTCCAAAGTTTCAGCGGGATTTCCAAAATGTTGAGAGGAACTCGAAACATGTCAACCTTGGTTTTGAGAATCTCTCCCGGAGTTTGAGAGATTTGGACGTGAAAGGGTACCAGTCTTGTCGGGGATTGGGAACCCTTCGCGAGAATGTCCAGAGTTTCAGCGGGATTTCCAAAATGTTGAAAGGAACTCGAAACATGTCAACCTTGGTTTTGAGAATCTCTCCCGGAGTTTGAGACATTTGGACGTGAAAGGGTACCAGTCTTGTCGGGGATTGGGAACCCTTCGTGAGAATGTCCAAAGTTTCAGCGGGATTTCCAAAATGTTGAGAGGAACTCCAAACATGTCAACCTTGGTTTTGAGAATCTCTCCCGGAGTTTGAGAGATTTGGACGTGAAAGGGTACCAGTCTTGTCGGGGATTGGGAACCCTTCGCGAGAATGTCCAAAGTTTCAGCGGGATTTCCAAAATGTTGAGAGGAACTCGAAACATGTCAGCCTTGGTTTTGAGAATCTCTCCCGGAGTTTGAGAGATTTGGACGTGAAAGGGTACCAGTCTTGTCGGGGATTGGGAACCCTTCGCCAGAATGTCCAAAGTTTCAGCGGGATTGCCAAAATGTTGAGAGGAACTCGAAACATGTCAGCCTTGGTTTTGAGAATCTCTCCCGGAGTTTGAGAGATTTGGACGTGAAAGGGTACCAGTCTTGTCGGGGATTGGGAACCCTTCGCGAGAATGTCCAAAGTTTCAGCGGGATTTCCAAAATGTTGAGAGGAACTCGAAACATGTCAACCTTGGTTTGGAGAATCTCTCCCGGAGTTTGAGAGATTTGGACGTGAAAGGGTACCAGTCTTGTCGGGGATTGGGAACCCTTCGCGAGAATGTCCAAAGTTTCAGCGGGATTTCCAAAATGTTGAGAGGAACTCGAAACATGTCAACCTTGGTTTTGAGAATCTCTCCCGGAGTTTGAGAGATTTGGACGTGAAAGGGTACCAGTCTTGTCGGGGATTGGGAACCCTTTGCGAGAATGTCCAAAGTTTCAGCGGGATTTCCAAAATGTTGAGAGGAACTCGAAACATGTCAACCTTGGTTTTGAGAATCTCTCCCGGAGTTTGAGAGATTTGGACGTGAAAGGGTACCAGTCTTGTCGGGGATTGGGAACCCTTCGCGAGAATGTCCAAAGTTTCAGCGGGATTTCCAAAATGTTGAGAGGAACTCGAAACATGTCAACCTTGGTTTGGAGAATCTCTCCCGGAGTTTGAGAGATCTGGACGTGAAAGGGTACCAGTCTTGTCGGGGATAGGGAACCCTTCGCCAGAATGTCCAAAGTTTCAGCGGGATTGCCAAAATGTTGAGAGGAACTCGAAACATGTCAGCCTTGGTTTTGAGAATCTCTCCCGGAGTCTGAGAGATTTGGACGTGAAAGGGTACCAGTCTTGTCGGGGATTGGGAACCCTTCGCGACAATGTCCAAAGTTTCAGCGGGATTTCCAAAATGTTGAGAGGAACTCGAAACATGTCAACCTTGGTTTTGAGAATCTCTCCCGGAGTTTGAGAGATTTGGACGTGAAAGGGTACCAGTCTTGTCGGGGATTGGGAACCCTTCGCGAGAATGTCCAAAGTTTCAGCGGGATTTCCAAAATGTTGAGAGGAACTCGAAACATGTCAACCTTGGTTTTGAGAATCTCTCCCGGAGTTTGAGAGATTTGGACGTGAAAGGGTACCAGTCTTGTCGGGGATTGGGAACCCTTCGCGAGAATGTCCAAAGTTTCAGCGGGATTTCCAAAACGTTGAAAGGAACTCGAAACATGTCAACCTTGGTTTTGAGAATCTCTCCCGGAGTTTGAGAGATTTGGACGTGAAAGGGTACCAGTCTTGTCGGGGATTGGGAACCCTTCGCGAGAATGTCCAAAGTTTCAGCGGGATTTCTAAAATGTTGAGAGGAACTCGAAACATGTCAGCCTTGGTTTTGAGAATCTCTCCCGGAGTTTGAGAGATTTGGACGTGAAAGGGTACCAGTCTTGTCGGGGATTGGGAACCCTTCGCGAGAATGTCCAAAGTTTCAGCGGGATTTCCAAAATATTGAGAGGAACTCGAAACATGACAACCTTGGTTTTGAGAATCTCTCCCGGAGTTTGAGAGATTTGGACGTGAAAGGGTACCAGTCTTGTCGGGGATTGGGAACCCTTCGCCAGAATGTACAAAGTTTCAGCGGGATTTCTAAAATGTTGAAAGGAACTCGAAACATGTCAGCCTTGGTTTTGAGAATCTCTCCCAGAGTTTGAGAGATTTGGACGTGAAAGGGTACCAGTCTTGTCGGGGATTGGGAACCCTTCGCGAGAATGTCCATAGTTTCAGCGGGATTTCCAAAATGTTGAGAGGAACTCGAAACATGACAACCTTGGTTTTGAGAATCTCTCCCGGAGTTTGAGAGATTTGGACGTGAAAGGGTACCAGTCTTGTCGGGGATTGGGAACCCTTCACCAGAATGTCCAAAGTTTCAGCGGGATTGCCAAAATGTTGAGAGGAACTCGAAACATGTCAGCCTTGGTTTTGAGAATCTCTCCCGGACTTGGAGAGATTTGGACGTGAAAGGGTACCAGTCTTGTCGGGGATTGGGAACCCTTCGTGAGAATGTCCAAAGTTTCAGCGGGATTTCCAAAATGTTGAGAGGAACTCGAAACATGTCAACCTTGGTTTTGAGAATCTCTCCCGGAGTTTGAGAGATTTGGACGTGAAAGGGTACCAGTCTTGTCGGGGATTGGGAACCCTTCGCGAGAATGTCCAAAGTTTCAGCGGGATTTCCAAAATGTTGAAAGGAACTCGAAACATGTCAACCTTGGTTTTGAGAATCTCTCCCGGAGTTTGAGAGATTTGGACGTGAAAGGGTACCAGTCTTGTCGGGGATTGGGAACCCTTCGCGAGAATGTCCAAAGTTTCAGCGGGATTTCTAAAATGTTGAGAGGAACTCGAAACATGTCAGCCTTGGTTTTGAGAATCTCTCCCAGAGTTTGAGAGATTTGGACGTGAAAGGGTACCAGTCTTGTCGGGGATTGGGAACCCTTCACCAGAATGTACAAAGTTTCAGCGGGATTTCTAAAATGTTGAAAGGAACTCGAAACATGTCAGCCTTGGTTTTGAGAATCTCTCCCGGAGTTTGAGAGATTTGGACGTGAAAGGCTACCAGTCTTGTCGGGGATTGGGAACCCTTCGCGAGAATGTCCAAAGTTTCAGCGGGATTTCCAAAACGTTGAGAGGAACTCGAAACATGTCAACCTTGGTTTTGAGAATCTCTCCCGGAGTTTGAGAGATTTGGACGTGAAAGGGTACCAGTCTTGTCGGGGATTGGGAACCCTTCGCCAGAATGTCCAAAGTTTCAGCGGGATTTCCAAAATGTTGAGAGGAACTCGAAACATGTCAGTCTTGGTTTTGAGAATCTCTCCCGGAGTTTGAGAGATTTGGACGTGAAAGGGTACCAGTCTTGTCAAGGATTGGGAACCCTTCGCGAGAATGTCCAAAGTTTCAGCGGGATTTCCAAAATGTTGAGAGGAACTCGAAACATGTCAACCTTGGTTTGGAGAATCTCTCCCGGAGTTTGAGAGATTTGGACGTGAAAGGGTACCAGTCTTGTCGGGGATAGGGAACCCTTCGCGAGAATGTCCAGAGTTTCAGCGGGATTTCCAAAATGTTGAAAGGAACTCGAAACATGTCAACCTTGGTTTTGAGAATCTCTCCCGGAGTTTGAGACATTTGGACGTGAAAGGGTACCAGTCTTGTCGGGGATTGGGAACCCTTCGTGAGAATGTCCAAAGTTTCAGCGGGATTTCCAAAATGTTGAGAGGAACTCCAAACATGTCAACCTTGGTTTTGAGAATCTCTCCCGGAGTTTGAGAGATTTGGACGTGAAAGGGTACCAGTCTTGTCGGGGATTGGGAACCCTTCGCGAGAATGTCCAAAGTTTCAGCGGGATTTCCAAAATGTTGAGAGGAACTCGAAACATGTCAGCCTTGGTTTTGAGAATCTCTCCCGGAGTTTGAGAGATTTGGACGTGAAAGGGTACCAGTCTTGTCGGGGATTGGGAACCCTTCGCCAGAATGTCCAAAGTTTCAGCGGGATTGCCAAAATGTTGAGAGGAACTCGAAACATGTCAGCCTTGGTTTTGAGAATCTCTCCCGGAGTTTGAGAGATTTGGACGTGAAAGGGTACCAGTCTTGTCGGGGATTGGGAACCCTTCGCGAGAATGTCCAAAGTTTCAGCGGGATTTCCAAAATGTTGAGAGGAACTCGAAACATGTCAACCTTGGTTTGGAGAATCTCTCCCGGAGTTTGAGAGATTTGGACGTGAAAGGGTACCAGTCTTGTCGGGGATTGGGAACCCTTCGCGAGAATGTCCAAAGTTTCAGCGGGATTTCCAAAATGTTGAGAGGAACTCGAACCATGTCAACCTTGGTTTTGAGAATCTCTCCCGGAGTTTGAGAGATTTGGACGTGAAAGGGTACCAGTCTTGTCGGGGATTGGGAACCCTTTGCGAGAATGTCCAAAGTTTCAGCGGGATTTCCAAAATGTTGAGAGGAACTCGAAACATGTCAACCTTGGTTTTGAGAATCTCTCCCGGAGTTTGAGAGATTTGGACGTGAAAGGGTACCAGTCTTGTCGGGGATTTGGAACCCTTCGCGAGAATGTCCAAAGTTTCAGCGGGATTTCCAAAATGTTGAGAGGAACTCGAAACATGTCAACCTTGGTTTGGAGAATCTCTCCCGGAGTTTGAGAGATTTGGACGTGAAAGGGTACCAGTCTTGTCGGGGATAGGGAACCCTTCGCCAGAATGTCCAAAGTTTCAGCGGGATTGCCAAAATGTTGAGAGGAACTCGAAACATGTCAGCCTTGGTTTTGAGAATCTCTCCCGGAGTCTGAGAGATTTGGACGTGAAAGGGTACCAGTCTTGTCGGGGATTGGGAACCCTTCGCGAGAATGTCCAAAGTTTCAGCGGGATTTCCAAAATATTGAGAGGAACTCGAAACATGACAACCTTGGTTTTGAGAATCTCTCCCGGAGTTTGAGAGATTTGGACGTGAAAGGGTACCAGTCTTGTCGGGGATTGGGAACCCTTCGCCAGAATGTACAAAGTTTCAGCGGGATTTCTAAAATGTTGAAAGGAACTCGAAACATGTCAGCCTTGGTTTTGAGAATCTCTCCCAGAGTTTGAGAGATTTGGACGTGAAAGGGTACCAGTCTTGTCGGGGATTGGGAACCCTTCGCGAGAATGTCCATAGTTTCAGCGGGATTTCCAAAATGTTGAGAGGAACTCGAAACATGACAACCTTGGTTTTGAGAATCTCTCCCGGAGTTTGAGAGATTTGGACGTGAAAGGGTACCAGTCTTGTCGGGGATTGGGAACCCTTCGCCAGAATGTCCAAAGTTTCAGCGGGATTGCCAAAATGTTGAGAGGAACTCGAAACATGTCAGCCTTGGTTTTGAGAATCTCTCCCGGACTTGGAGAGATTTGGACGTGAAAGGGTACCAGTCTTGTCGGGGATTGGGAACCCTTCGTGAGAATGTCCAAAGTTTCAGCGGGATTTCCAAAATGTTGAGAGGAACTCGAAACATGTCAACCTTGGTTTGGAGAATCTCTCCCGGAGTTTGAGAGATTTGGACGTGAAAGGGTACCAGTCTTGTCGGGGATTGGGAACCCTTCGCGAGAATGTCCAGAGTTTCAGCGGGATTTCCAAAATGTTGAAAGGAACTCGAAACATGTCAACCTTGGTTTTGAGAATCTCTCCCGGAGTTTGAGAGATTTGGACGTGAAAGGGTACCAGTCTTGTCGGGGATTGGGAACCCTTCGCGAGAATGTCCAAAGTTTCAGCGGGATTTCCAAAATGTTGAAAGGAACTCGAAACATGACAACCTTGGTTTTGAGAATCTCTCCCGGAGTTTGAGAGATTTGGACGTGAAAGGGTACCAGTCTTGTCGGGGATTGGGAACCCTTCGCGAGAATGTCCAAAGTTTCAGCGGGATTTCCAAAACGTTGAAAGGAACTCGAAACATGTCAACCTTGGTTTTGAGAATCTCTCCCGGAGTTTGAGAGATTTGGACGTGAAAGGGTACCAGTCTTGTCGGGGATTGGGAACCCTTCGTGAGAATGTCCAAAGTTTCAGCGGGATTTCCAAAATGTTGAGAGGAACTCCAAACATGTCAACCTTGGTTTTGAGAATCTCTCCCGGAGTTTGAGAGATTTGGACGTGAAAGGGTACCAGTCTTGTCGGGGATTGGGAACCCTTCGCGTGAATGTCCAAAGTTTCAGCGGGATTTCCAAAATGTTGAGAGGAACTCGAAACATGTCAACCTTGGTTTTGAGAATCTCTCCCGGAGTTTGAGAGATTTGGACGTGAAAGGGTACCAGTCTTGTCGGGGATTGGGAACCCTTCGCCAGAATGTCCAAAGTTTCAGCGGGATTTCTAAAATGTTGAAAGGAACTCGAAACATGTCAACCTTGGTTTTGAGAATCTCTCCCGGATTTTGAGAGATTTGGACGTGAAAGGGTACCAGTCTTGTCGGGGATTGGGAACCCTTCGCCAGAATGTCCAAAGTTTCAGCGGGATTGCCAAAATGTTGAGAGGAACTCGAAACATGTCAGCCTTGGTTTAGAGAATCTCTCCCGGAGTTTGAGAGATTTGGACGTGAAAGGGTACCAGTCTTGTCGGGGATTGGGAACCCTTCGCGAGAATGTCCAAAGTTTCAGCGGGATTTCCAAAATGTTGAGAGGAACTCGAAACATGTCAACCTTGGTTTTGAGAATCTCTCCCGGAGTTTGAGAGATTCGGACGTGAAAGGGTACCAGTCTTGTCGGGGATTGGGAACCCTTCGCGAGAACGTCCAAAGTTTCAGCGGGATTTCCAAAATGTTGAGAGGAACTCGAAACATGTCAGCCTTGGTTTTGAGAATCTCTCCCGGAGTTTGAGAGATTTGGACGTGAAAGGGTACCAGTCTTGTCGGGGATTGGGAACCCTTCGCGAGAATGTCCAGAGTTTCAGCGGGATTTCCAAAATGTTGAAAGGAACTCGAAACATGTCAACCTTGGTTTTGAGAATCTCTCCCGGAGTTTGAGAGATTCGGACGTGAAAGGGTACCAGTCTTGTCGGGGATTGGGAACCCTTCGCGAGAATGTCCAAAGTTTCAGCGGGATTTCCAAAATGTTGAAAGGAACTCGAAACATGTCAACCTTGGTTTTGAGAATCTCTCCCGGAGTTTGAGAGATTTGGACGTGAAAGGGTACCAGTCTTGTCGGGGATTGGGAACCCTTCGCGAGAATGTCCAGAGTTTCAGCGGGATTTCCAAAATGTTGAAAGGAACTCGAAACATGTCAACCTTGGTTTTGAGAATCTCTCCCGGAGTTTGAGAGATTTGGACGTGAAAGGGTACCAGTCTTGTCGGGGATTGGGAACCCTTCGCGAGAATGTCCAAAGTTTCAGCGGGATTTCCAAAATGTTGAGAGGAACTCGAAACATGTCAAGCTTGGTTTTGAGAATCTTCTCCCGGAGTTTGAGAGATTTGGACGTGAAAGGGTACCAGTCTTGTCGGGGATTGGGAACCCTTCACGAGAATGTCCAAAGTTTCAGCGGGATTTCCAAAATGTTGAGAGGAACTCGAAACATGTCAACCTTGGTTTTGAGAATCTCTCCCGGAGTTTGAGAGATTTGGACGTGAAAGGGTACCAGTCTTGTCGGGGATCGGAACCCTTCGCCAGAATGTCCAAAGTTTCAGCGGGATTTCCAAAATGTTGAAAGGAAGTCGAAACATGTCAACCTTGGTTTTGAGAATCTCTGCCTGAGTTTGAGAGATTTGGACGTGAAAGGGTACCAGTCTTGTCGGGGATTGGGAACCCTTCGCGAGAATGTCCAAAGTTTCAGCGGGATTTCCAAAATGTTGAAAGGAACTCGAAACATGTCAACCTTGGTTTTGAGAATCTCTCCCTGAGTTTGAGAGATTTGGACGTGAAAGGGTACCAGTCTTGTCGGGGACTGCGAACCCTTCGCGAGAATGTCCAAAGTTTCAGCGGGATTTCCAAAATGTTGAGAGGAACTCAAAACATGTCAACCTTGGTTTTGAGAATCTCTCCCGGAGTTTGAGAGATTTGGACGTGAAAGGGTACCAGTCTTGTCGGGGATTGGGAACCCTTCGCGAGAATGTCCAAAGTTTCAGCGGGATTTCCAAAATGTTGAGAGGAACTCGAAACATGTCAACCTTGGTTTTGAGAATCTCTCCCGGAGTTTGAGACATTTGGACGTGAAAGGGTACCAGTCTTGTCGGGGATTGGGAACCCTTCGCGAGAATGTCCAAAGTTTCAGCAGGATTTCCAAAATGTTGAGAGGAACTCGAAACATGTCAACCTTGGTTTTGAGAATCTCTCCCGGAGTTTGAGAGATTTGGACGTGAAAGGGTACCAGTCTTGTCGGGGATTGGGAACCCTTCGCGAGAATGTCCAAAGTTTCAGCGGGATTTCCAAAACGTTGAAAGGAACTCGAAACATGTCAACCTTGGTTTTGAGAATCTCTCCCGGAGTTTGAGAGAATTGGACGTGAAAGGGTACCAGTCTTGTCGGGGATTGGGAACCCTTCGCCAGAATGTCCAAAGTTTCAGCGGGATTTCCAAAATGTTGAGAGGAACTCGAAACATGTCAACCTTGGTTTTGAGAATCTCTCCCGGAGTTTGAGAGATTTGGACGTGAAAGGGTACCAGTCTTGTCGGGGATTGGGAACCCTTCGCGAGAATGTCCAAAGTTTCAGCGGGATTTCCAAAATGTTGAGAGGAACTCGAAACATGTCAACCTTGGTTTTGAGAATCTCTCCCGGAGTTTGAGAGATTTGGACGTGAAAGGGTACCAGTCTTGTCGGGGATTGGGAACCCTTCGCGACAATGTCCAAAGTTTCAGCGGGATTTCCAAAATGTTGAAAGGAACTCGAAACATGTCAACCTTGGTTTTGAGAATCTCTCCCGGAGTTTGAGAGATTTGGACGTGAAAGGGTACCAGTCTTGTCGGGGATTGGGAACCCTTCGCGAGAATGTCCAAAATTTCAGCGGGATTTCCAAAATGTTGAAAGGAACTCGAAACATGTCAACCTTGGTTTTGAGAATCTCTCCCGGAGTTTGAGAGATTTGGACGTGAAAGGGTACCAGTCTTGTCGGGGATTGGGAACCCTTCGCGAGAATGTCCAAAGTTTCAGCAGGATTTCCAAAATGTTGAGAGGAACTCGAAACATGTCAACCTTGGTTTTGAGAATCTCTCCCGGAGTTTGAGAGATTTGGACGTGAAAGGGTACCAGTCTTGTCGGGGATTGGGAACCCTTCGCGAGAATGTCCAAAGTTTCAGCGGGATTTCCAAAACGTTGAAAGGAACTCGAAACATGTCAACCTTGGTTTTGAGAATCTCTCCCGGAGTTTGAGAGAATTGGACGTGAAAGGGTACCAGTCTTGTCGGGGATTGGGAACCCTTCGCCAGAATGTCCAAAGTTTCAGCGGGATTTCCAAAATGTTGAGAGGAACTCGAAACATGTCAACCTTGGTTTTGAGAATCTCTCCCGGAGTTTGAGAGATTTGGACGTGAAAGGGTACCAGTCTTGTCGGGGATTGGGAACCCTTCGCGAGAATGTCCAAAGTTTCAGCGGGATTTCCAAAATGTTGAGAGGAACTCGAAACATGTCAACCTTGGTTTTGAGAATCTCTCCCGGAGTTTGAGAGATTTGGACGTGAAAGGGTACCAGTCTTGTCGGGGATTGGGAACCCTTCGCGACAATGTCCAAAGTTTCAGCGGGATTTCCAAAATGTTGAAAGGAACTCGAAACATGTCAACCTTGGTTTTGAGAATCTCTCCCGGAGTTTGAGAGATTTGGACGTGAAAGGGTACCAGTCTTGTCGGGGATTGGGAACCCTTCGCGAGAATGTCCAAAATTTCAGCGGGATTTCCAAAATGTTGAAAGGAACTCGAAACATGTCAACCTTGGTTTTGAGAATCTCTCCCGGAGTTTGAGAGATTTGGACGTGAAAGGGTACCAGTCTTGTCGGGGATTGGGAACCCTTCGCGAGAATGTCCAAAGTTTCAGCAGGATTTCCAAAATCTTGAAAGGAACTCGAAACATGTCAACCTTGGTTTTGAGAATCTCTCCCGGAGTTTGAGAGATTTGGACGTGAAAGGGTACCAGTCTTGTCGGGGATTGGGAACCCTTTGCGAGAATGTCCAAAGTTTCAGCGGGATTTCCAAAATGTTGAGAGGAACTCGAAACATGTCAGCCTTGGTTTTGAGAATCTCTCCCGGAGTTTGAGAGATTTGGACGTGAAAGTGTACCAGTCTTGTCGGGGATTGGGAACCCTTCGCGAGAATGTCCAAAGTTTCAGCGGGATTTCCAAAATGTTGAGAGGAACTCGAAACATGTCAACTTTGGTTTTGAGAATCTCTCCCGGAGTTTGAGAGATTTGGACGTGAAAGGGTACGGGTCTTGTCGGGGATTGGGAACCCTTCGCGAGAATGTCCAAAATTTCAGCGGGATTTCAAAAATGTTGAAAGGAACTCGAAACATGTCAACCTTGGTTTTGAGAATCTCTCCCGGAGTTTGAGAGATTTGGACGTGAAAGGGTACCAGTCTTGTCGGGGATTGGGAACCCTTCGCGAGAATGTCCAAAGTTTCAGCAGGATTTCCAAAATCTTGAAAGGAACTCGAAACATGTCAACCTTGGTTTTGAGAATCTCTCCCGGAGTTTGAGAGATTTGGACGTGAAAGGGTACCAGTCTTGTCGGGGATTGGGAACCCTTCGCGAGAATGTCCAAAGTTTCAGCGGGATTTCCAAAATGTTGAGAGGAACTCGAAACATGTCAACCTTGGTTTTGAGAATCTCTCCCGGAGTTTGAGAGATTTGGACGTGAAAGGGTACCAGTCTTGTCGGGGATTGGGAACCCTTCGCGAGAATGTCCAAAGTTTCAGCGGGATTTCCAAAATGTTGAGAGGAACTCGAAACATGTCAACTTTGGTTTTGAGAATCTCTCCCGGAGTTTGAGAGATTTGGACGTGAAAGGGTACCAGTCTTGTCGGGGATTGGGAACCCTTCGCGAGAATGTCCAAAATTTCAGCGGGATTTCCAAAATGTTGAAAGGAACTCGAAACATGTCAACCTTGGTTTTGAGAATCTCTCCCGGAGTTTGAGAGATTTGGACGTGAAAGGGTACCAGTCTTGTTGGGGATTGGGAACCCTTCGCGAGAATGTCCAAAGTTTCAGCGGGATTTCCAAAATGTTGAAAGGAACTTGAAACATGTCAACCTTGGTTTTGAGAATCTCTCCCGGAGTTTGAGAGACTTGGACGTGAAAGGGTACCAGTCTTGTCGGGGATTGGGAACCCTTCGCGAGAATGTCCAAAGTTTCAGCGGGATTTCCAAAATGTTGAGAGGAACTCGAAACATGTCAACCTTGGTTTTGAGAATCTCTCCCGGATTTTGAGAGATTTGGACGTGAAAGGGTACCAGTCTTGTCGGGGATTGGGAACCCTTCGCCAGAATGTCCAAAGTTTCAGCGGGATTGCCAAAATGTTGAGAGGAACTCGAAACATGTCAGCCTTGGTTTAGAGAATCTCTCCCGGAGTTTGAGAGATTTGGACGTGAAAGGGTACCAGTCTTGTCGGGGATTGGGAACCCTTCGCGAGAATGTCCAAAGTTTCAGCGGGATTTCCAAAATGTTGAGAGGAACTCGAAACATGTCAACCTTGGTTTTGAGAATCTCTCCCGGAGTTTGAGAGATTCGGACGTGAAAGGGTACCAGTCTTGTCGGCGATTGGGAACCCTTCGCGAGAACGTCCAAAGTTTCAGCGGGATTTCCAAAATGTTGAGAGGAACTCGAAACATGTCAGCCTTGGTTTTGAGAATCTCTCCCGGAGTTTGAGAGATTTGGACGTGAAAGGGTACCAGTCTTGTCGGGGATTGGGAACCCTTCGCGAGAATGTCCAGAGTTTCAGCGGGATTTCCAAAATGTTGAAAGGAACTCGAAACATGTCAACCTTGGTTTTGAGAATCTCTCCCGGAGTTTGAGAGATTCGGACGTGAAAGGGTACCAGTCTTGTCGGGGATTGGGAACCCTTCGCGAGAATGTCCAAAGTTTCAGCGGGATTTCCAAAATGTTGAAAGGAACTCGAAACATGTCAACCTTGGTTTTGAGAATCTCTCCCGGAGTTTGAGAGATTTGGACGTGAAAGGGTAGCAGTCTTGTCGGGGATTGGGAACCCTTCGCGAGAATGTCCAAAGTTTCAGCGGGATTTCTAAGATGTTGAGAGGAACTCGAGACATGTCAGCCTTGGTTTTGAGAATCTCTCCCGGAGTTTGAGAGATTTGGACGTGAAAGGGTACCAGTCTTGTCGGGGATTGGGAACCCTTCGCGAGAATGTCCAATGTTTCAGCGGGATTTCCAAAATGTTGAAAGGAACTCGAAACATGTCAACCTTGGTTTTGAGAATCTCTCCCGGAGTTTGAGAGATTTGGACGTGAAAGGGTACCAGTCTTGTTGGGGATTGGGAACCCTTCGCGAGAATGTCCAAAGTTTCAGCGGGATTTCCAAAATGTTGAGAGGAACTCGAAACATGTCAACCTTGGTTTTGAGAATCTCTCCCGGAGTTTGAGAGATTTGGACGTGAAAGGGTACCAGTCTTGTCGGGGATTGGGAACCCTTCGCGAGAATGTCCAAAGTTTCAGCGGGATTTCCAAAATGTTGAGAGGAACTCGAAACATGTCAACCTTGGTTTTGAGAATCTCTCCCGGAGTTTGAGAGATTTGGACGTGAAAGGGTACCAGTCTTGTCGGGGATTGGGAACCCTTCGCGAGAATGTCCAAAGTTTCAGCGGGATTTCCAAAATGTTGAGAGGAACTCGAAACATGTCAAGCTTGGTTTTGAGAATCTTCTCCCGGAGTTTGAGAGATTTGGACGTGAAAGGGTACCAGTCTTGTCGGGGATTGGGAACCCTTCACGAGAATGTCCAAAGTTTCAGCGGGATTTCCAAAATGTTGAGAGGAACTCGAAACATGTCAACCTTGGTTTTGAGAATCTCTCCCGGAGTTTGAGAGATTTGGACGTGAAAGGGTACCAGTCTTGTCGGGGATCGGAACCCTTCGCCAGAATGTCCAAAGTTTCAGCGGGATTTCCAAAATGTTGAAAGGAAGTCGAAACATGTCAACCTTGGTTTTGAGAATCTCTGCCGGAGTTTGAGAGATTTGGACGTGAAAGGGTACCAGTCTTGTCGGGGATTGGGAACCCTTCGCGAGAATGTCCAAAGTTTCAGCGGGATTTCCAAAATGTTGAAAAGAACTCGAAACATGTCAACCTTGGTTTTGAGAATCTCTCCCGGAGTTTGAGAGATTTGGACGTGAAAGGGTACCAGTCTTGTCGGGGACTGCGAACCCTTCGCGAGAATGTCCAAAGTTTCAGCGGGATTTCCAAAATGTTGAGAGGAACTCAAAACATGTCAACCTTGGTTTTGAGAATCTCTCCCGGAGTTTGAGAGATTTGGACGTGAAAGGGTACCAGTCTTGTCGGGGATTGGGAACCCTTCGCGAGAATGTCCAAAGTTTCAGCGGGATTTCCAAAATGTTGAGAGGAACTCGAAACATGTCAACCTTGGTTTTGAGAATCTCTCCCGGAGTTTGAGAGATTTGGACGTGAAAGGGTACCAGTCTTGTCGGGGATTGGGAACCCTTCGCGAGAATGTCCAAAGTTTCAGCAGGATTTCCAAAATGTTGAGAGGAACTCGAAACATGTCAACCTTGGTTTTGAGAATCTCTCCCGGAGTTTGAGAGATTTGGACGTGAAAGGGTACCAGTCTTGTCGGGGATTGGGAACCCTTCGCGAGAATGTCCAAAGTTTCAGCGGGATTTCCAAAACGTTGAAAGGAACTCGAAACATGTCAACCTTGGTTTTGAGAATCTCTCCCGGAGTTTGAGAGAATTGGACGTGAAAGGGTACCAGTCTTGTCGGGGATTGGGAACCCTTCGCCAGAATGTCCAAAGTTTCAGCGGGATTTCCAAAATGTTGAGAGGAACTCGAAACATGTCAACCTTGGTTTTGAGAATCTCTCCCGGAGTTTGAGAGATTTGGACGTGAAAGGGTACCAGTCTTGTCGGGGATTGGGAACCCTTCGCGAGAATGTCCAAAGTTTCAGCGGGATTTCCAAAATGTTGAGAGGAACTCGAAACATGTCAACCTTGGTTTTGAGAATCTCTCCCGGAGTTTGAGAGATTTGGACGTGAAAGGGTACCAGTCTTGTCGGGGATTGGGAACCCTTCGCGACAATGTCCAAAGTTTCAGCGGGATTTCCAAAATGTTGAAAGGAACTCGAAACATGTCAACCTTGGTTTTGAGAATCTCTCCCGGAGTTTGAGAGATTTGGACGTGAAAGGGTACCAGTCTTGTCGGGGATTGGGAACCCTTCGCGAGAATGTCCAAAGTTTCAGCAGGATTTCCAAAATCTTGAAAGGAACTCGAAACATGTCAACCTTGGTTTTGAGAATCTCTCCCGGAGTTTGAGAGATTTGGACGTGAAAGGGTACCAGTCTTGTCGGGGATTGGGAACCCTTCGCGAGAATGTCCAAAGTTTCAGCGGGATTTCCAAAATGTTGAGAGGAACTCGAAACATGTCAACCTTGGTTTTGAGAATCTCTCCCGGAGTTTGAGAGATTTGGACGTGAAAGGGTACCAGTCTTGTCGGGGATTGGGAACCCTTCGCCAGAATGTCCAAAGTTTCAGCGGGATTTCCAAAATGTTGAGAGGAACTCGAAACATGTCAACTTTGGTTTTGAGAATCTCTCCCGGAGTTTGAGAGATTTGGACGTGAAAGGGTACCAGTCTTGTCGGGGATTGGGAACCCTTCGCGAGAATGTCCAAAATTTCAGCGGGATTTCCAAAATGTTGAAAAGAACTCGAAACATGTCAACCTTGGTTTTGAGAATCTCTCCCGGAGTTTGAGAGATTTGGACGTGAAAGGGTACCAGTCTTGTCGGGGATTGGGAACCCTTCGCGAGAATGTCCAAAGTTTCAGCAGGATTTCCAAAATCTTGAAAGGAACTCGAAACATGTCAACCTTGGTTTTGAGAATCTCTCCCGGAGTTTGAGAGATTTGGACGTGAAAGGGTACCAGTCTTGTCGGGGATTGGGAACCCTTCGCGAGAATGTCCAAAGTTTCAGCGGGATTTCCAAAATGTTGAGAGGAACTCGAAACATGTCAGCCTTGGTTTTGAGAATCTCTCCCGGAGTTTGAGAGATTTGGACGTGAAAGGGTACCAGTCTTGTCGGGGATTGGGAACCCTTCGCGAGAATGTCCAAAGTTTCAGCGGGATTTCCAAAATGTTGAGAGGAACTCGAAACATGTCAACTTTGGTTTTGAGAATCTCTCCCGGAGTTTGAGAGATTTGGACGTGAAAGGGTACCAGTCTTGTCGGGGATTGGGAACCCTTCGCGAGAATGTCCAAAATTTCAGCAGGATTTCCAAAATGTTGAAAGGAACTCGAAACATGTCAACCTTGGTTTTGAGAATCTCTCCCGGAGTTTGAGAGATTTGGACGTGAAAGGGTACCAGTCTTGTCGGGGATTGGGAACCCTTCGCGAGAATGTCCAAAGTTTCAGCAGGATTTCCAAAATCTTGAAAGGAACTCGAAACATGTCAACCTTGGTTTTGAGAATCTCTCCCGGAGTTTGAGAGATTTGGACGTGAAAGGGTACCAGTCTTGTCGGGGATTGGGAACCCTTCGCGAGAATGTCCAAAGTTTCAGCGGGATTTCCAAAATGTTGAGAGGAACTCGAAACATGTCAACCTTGGTTTTGAGAATCTCTCCCGGAGTTTGAGAGATTTGGACGTGAAAGGGTACCAGTCTTGTCGGGGATTGGGAACCCTTCGCGAGAATGTCCAAAGTTTCAGCGGGATTTCCAAAATGTTGAGAGGAACTCGAAACATGTCAACTTTGGTTTTGAGAATCTCTCCCGGAGTTTGAGAGATTTGGACGTGAAAGGCTACCAGTCTTGTCGGGGATTGGGAACCCTTCGCGAGAATGTCCAAAATTTCAGCGGGATTTCCAAAATGTTGAAAGGAACTCGAAACATGTCAACCTTGGTTTTGAGAATCTCTCCCGGAGTTTGAGAGATTTGGACGTGAAAGGGTACCAGTCTTGTTGGGGATTGGGAACCCTTCGCGAGAATGTCCAAAGTTTCAGCGGGATTTCCAAAATGTTGAAAGGAACTTGAAACATGTCAACCTTGGTTTTGAGAATCTCTCCCGGAGTTTGAGAGACTTGGACGTGAAAGGGTACCAGTCTTGTCGGGGATTGGGAACCCTTCGCGAGAATGTCCAAAGTTTCAGCGGGATTTCCAAAATGTTGAGAGGAACTCGAAACATGTCAACCTTGGTTTTGAGAATCTCTCCCGGAGTTTGAGAGATTTGGACGTGAAAGGGTACCAGTCTTGTCGGGGATTGGGAACCCTTCGCGAGAATGTCCAAAGTTTCAGCGGGATTTCCAAAATGTTGAGAGGAACTCGAAACATGTCAACCTTGGTTTTGAGAATCTCTCCCGGAGTTTGAGAGATTTGGACGTGAAAGGGTACCAGTCTTGTCGGGGATTGGGAACCCTTCGCCAGAATGTCCAAAGTTTCAGCAGGATTTCCAAAATCTTGAAAGGAACTCGAAACATGTCAACCTTGGTTTTGAGAATCTCTCCCGGAGTTTGAGAGATTTGGACGTGAAAGGGTACCAGTCTTGTCGGGGATTGGGAACCCTTCGCGAGAATGTCCAAAGTTTCAGCGGGATTTCCAAAATGTTGAGAGGAACTCGAAACATGTCAACCTTGGTTTTGAGAATCTCTCCCGGAGTTTGAGAGATTTGGACGTGAAAGGCTACCAGTCTTGTCGGGGATTGGGAACCCTTCGCGAGAATGTCCAAAGTTTCAGCGGGATTTCCAAAATGTTGAGAGGAACTCGAAACATGTCAACTTTGGTTTTGAGAATCTCTCCCGGAGTTTGAGAGATTCGGACGTGAAAGGGTACCAGTCTTGTCGGGGATTGGGAACCCTTCGCGAGAATGTCCAAAATTTCAGCGGGATTTCCAAAATGTTGAAAGGAACTCGAAACATGTCAACCTTGGTTTTGAGAATCTCTCCCGGAGTTTGAGAGATTTGGACGTGTAAGGGTACCAGTCTTGTCGGGGATTGGGAACCCTTCACGAGAATGTCCAAAGTTTCAGCGGGATTTCCAAAATGTTGAGAGGAACTCGAAACATGTCAACCTTGGTTTTGAGAATCTCTCCCGGAGTTTGAGAGATTTGGACGTGAAAGGGTACCAGTCTTGTCGGGGATTGGGAACCCTTCGCGAGAATGTCCAAAGTTTCAGCGGGATTTCCAAAATGTTGAGAGGAACTCGAAACATGTCAACTTTGGTTTTGAGAATCTCTCCCGGAGTTTGAGAGATTTGGACGTGAAAGGGTACCAGTCTTGTCGGGGATTGGGAACCCTTCGCGAGAATGTTCAAAATTTCAGCGGGATTTCCAAAATGTTGAAAGGAACTCGAAACATGTCAACCTTGGTTTTGAGAATCTCTCCCGGAGTTTGAGAGATTTGGACGTGAAAGGGTACCAGTCTTGTCGGGGATTGGGAACCCTTCGCGAGAATGTCCAAAGTTTCAGCGGGATTTCCAAAATGTTGAGAGGAACTCGAAACATGTCAACTTTGGTTTTGAGAATCTCTCCCGGAGTTTGAGAGATTTGGACGTGAAAGGGTACCAGTCTTGTCGGGGATTGGGAACCCTTCGCGAGAATGTCCAAAATTTCAGCGGGATTTCCAAAATGTTGAAAGGAACTCGAAACATGTCAACCTTGGTTTTGAGAATCTCTCCTGGAGTTTGAGAGATTTGGACGTGAAAGGGTACCAGTCTTGTTGGGGATTGGGAACCCTTCGCGAGAATGTCCAAAGTTTCAGCGGGATTTCCAAAATGTTGAGAGGAACTCGAAACATGTCAACCTTGGTTTTGAGAATCTCTCCCGGAGTTTGAGAGATTTGGACGTGAAAGGGTACCAGTCTTGTCGGGGATTGGGAACCCTTCGCGAGAATGTCCAAAGTTTCAGCGGGATTTCCAAAATGTTGAAAGGAACTCGAAACATGTCAACCTTGGTTTTGAGAATCTCTCCCGGAGTTTGAGAGATTTGGACGTGAAAGGGTACCAGTCTTGTCGGGGATTGGGAACCCTTCGCGAGAATGTCCAAAGTTTCAGCGGGATTTCCAAAATGTTGAGAGGAACTTGAAACATGTCAACCTTGGTTTTGAGAATCTCTCCCGGAGTTTGAGAGATTTGGACGTGAAAGGGTACCAGTCTTGTTGGGGATTGGGAACCCTTCGCGAGAATGTCCAAAGTTTCAGCGGGATTTCCAAAATGTTGAGAGGAACTCGAAACATGTCAACCTTGGTTTTGAGAATCTCTCCCGGAGTTTGAGAGATTTGGACGTGAAAGGGTACCAGTCTTGTCGGGGATTGGGAACCCTTCGCCAGAATGTCCAAAGTTTCAGCAGGATTTCCAAAATGTTGAGAGGAACTCGAAACATGTCAACCTTGGTTTTGAGAATCTCTCCCGGAGTTTGAGAGATTTGGACGTGAAAGGGTACCAGTCTTGTCGGGGATTGGGAACCCTTCGCGAGAATGTCCAAAGTTTCAGCGGGATTTCCAAAATGTTGAGAGGAACTCGAAACATGTCAACCTTGGTTTTGAGAATCTCTCCCGGAGTTTGAGAGATTTGGACGTGAAAGGGTACCAGTCTTGTCGGGGATTGGGAACCCTTCGCGAGAATGTCCAAAGTTTCAGCGGGATTTCCAAAATGTTGAAAGGAACTCGAAACATGTCAACCTTGGTTTTGAGAATCTCTCCCGGAGTTTGAGAGATTTGGACGTGAAAGAGTACCAGTCTTGTTGGGGATTGGGAACCCTTCGCGAGAATGTCCAAAGTTTCAGCGGGATTTCCAAAATGTTGAAAGGAACTTGAAACATGTCAACCTTGGTTTTGAGAATCTCTCCCGGAGTTTGAGAGATTTGGACGTGAAAGGGTACCAGTCTTGTCGGGGATTGGGAACCCTTCGCGAGAATGTCCAAAGTTTCAGCGGGATTTCCAAAATGTTGAAAGGAACTCGAAACATGTCAACCTTGGTTTTGAGAATCTCTGCCGGAGTTTGAGAGATTTGGACGTGAAAGGGTACCAGTCTTGTCGGGGATTGGGAACCCTTCGCCAGAATGTCCAAAGTTTCAGCGGGATTTCCAAAATGTTGAGAGGAACTCGAAACATGTCAACCTTGGTTTTGAGAATCTCTCCCGGAGTTTGAGAGATTTGGACGTGAAAGGGTACCAGTCTTGTCGGGGATTGGGAACCCTTCGCGAGAATGTCCGAAGTTTCAGCGGGATTTCCAAAATGTTGAGAGGAACTCGAAACATGTCAACCTTGGTTTTGAGAATCTCTCCCGGAGTTTGAGAGATTTGGACGTGAAAGGGTACCAGTCTTGTCGGGGATTGGGAACCCTTCGCGAGAATGTCCAAAGTTTCAGCGGGATTTCCAAAATGTTGAAAGGAACTCGAAACATGTCAACCTTGGTTTTGAGAATCTCTCCCGGAGTTTGAGAGATTTGGACGTGAAAGGGTACCAGTCTTGTCGGGGATTGGGAACCCTTCGCGAGCATGTCCAAAGTTTCAGCGGGATTTCCATAATGTTGAAAGGAACTCGAAACATGTCAACCTTGGTTTTGAGAATCTCTCCCGGAGTTTGAGAGATTTGGACGTGAAAGGGTACCAGTCTTGTCGGGGATTGGGAACCCTTCGCGAGAATGTCCAAAGTTTCAGCGGGATTTCCAAAATGTTGAGAGGAACTCGAAACATGTCAACCTTGGTTTTGAGAATCTCTCCCGGAGTTTGAGAGATTTGGACGTGAAAGGGTACCAGTCTTGTCGGGGATTGGGAACCCTTCGCGAGAATCTCCAAAGTTTCAGCGGGATTTCCAAAATGTTGAGAGGAACTCGAAACATGTCAACCTTGGTTTTGAGAATCTCTCCCGGAGTTTGAGAGATTTGGACGTGAAAGGGTACCAGTCTTGTCGGGGATTGGGAACCCTTCGCCAGAATGTCCAAAGTTTCAGCGGGATTTCCAAAATGTTGAGAGGAACTCGAAACATGTCAACCTTGGTTTTGAGAATCTCTCCCGGAGTTTGAGAGATTTGGACGTGAAAGGGTACCAGTCTTGTCGGGGATTGGGAACCCTTCGCGACAATGTCCAAAGTTTCAGCGGGATTTCCAAAATGTTGAGAGGAACTCGAAACATGTCAACCTCGGTTTTGAGAATCTCTCCCGGAGTTTGAGAGATTTGGACGTGAAAGGGTACCAGTCTTGTCGGGGATTGGGAACCCTTCGCCAGAATGTCCAAAGTTTCAGCGGGATTTCCAAAATGTTGAGAGGAACTCGAAACATGTCAACCTTGGTTTTGAGAATCTCTCCCGGAGTTTGAGAGATTTGGACGTGAAAGGGTACCAGTCTTGTCGGGGATTGGGAACCCTTCGCCAGAATGTCCAAAGTTTCAGCGGGATTTCCAAAATGTTGAGAGGAACTCGAAACATGTCAACCTTGGTTTTGAGAATCTCTCCCGGAGTTTGAGAGATTTGGATGTGAAAGGGTACCAGTCTTGTCGGGGATTGGGAACCCTTCGCGAGAATGTCCAAAGTTTCAGCGGGATTTCCAAAATGTTGAAAGGAACTCGAAACATGTCAACTTTGGTTTTGAGAATCTCTCCCGGAGTTTGAGAGATTTGGACGTGAAAGGGTACCAGTCTTGTCGGGGATTGGGAACCCTTCGCGAGAATGTCCAAAGTTTCAGCGGGATTTCCAAAATGTTGAAAGGAACTCGAAACATGTCAACCTTGGTTTTGAGAATCTCTCCCGGAGTTTGAGAGATTTGGACGTGAAAGAGTACCAGTCTTGTTGGGGATTGGGAACCCTTCGCGAGAATGTCCAAAGTTTCAGCGGGATTTCCAAAATGTTGAAAGGAACTCGAAACATGTCAACCTTGTTTTTGAGAATCTCTCCCGGAGTTTGAGAGATTTGGACGTGAAAGGGTACCAGTCTTGTCGGGGATTGGGAACCCTTCGCCAGAATGTACAAAGTTTCAGCGGGATTTCTAAAATGTTGAAAGGAACTCGAAACATGTCAAACTTGGTTTTGAGAATCTCTGCCGGAGTTTGAGAGATTTGGACGTGAAAGGGTACCAGTCTTGTCGGGGATTGGGAACCCTTCGCGAGAATGTCCAAAGTTTCAGCGGGATTTCCAAAATGTTGAGAGGAACTCGAAACATGTCAACCTTGGTTTTGAGAATCTCTCCCGGAGTTTGAGAGATTTGGATGTGAAAGGGTACCAGTCTTGTCGGGGATTGGGAACCCTTCGCGAGAATGTCCAAAGTTTCAGCGGGATTTCCAAAATGTTGAGAGGAACTCGAAACATGTCAACCTTGGTTTTGAGAATCTCTCCCGGAGTTTGAGAGATTTGGACGTGAAAGGGTACCAGTCTTGTCGGGGATTGGGAACCCTTCGCCAGAATGTCCAAAGTTTCAGCGGGATTTCCAAAATGTTGAAAGGAACTCGAAACATGTCAACCTTGGTTTTGAGAATCTCTCCCGGAGTTTGAGAGATTTGGACGTGAAAGGGTACCAGTCTTGTCGGGGATTGGGAACCCTTCGCGAGCATGTCCAAAGTTTCAGCGGGATTTCCATAATGTTGAAAGGAACTCGAACCATGTCAACCTTGGTTTTGACAATCTCTCCCGGAGTTTGAGAGATTTGGACGTGAAAGGCTACCAGTCTTGTCGGGGATTGGGAACCCTTCGCGAGAATGTCCAAAGTTTCAGCGGGATTTCCAAAATGTTGAGAGGAACTCGAAACATGTCAACCTTGGTTTTGAGAATCTCTCCCGGAGTTTGAGAGATTTGGACGTGAAAGGGTACCAGTCTTGTCGGGGATTGGGAACCCTTCGCCAGAATGTCCAAAGTTTCAGCGGGATTTCCAAAATGTTGAGAGGAACTCGAAACATGTCAACCTTGGTTTTGAGAATCTCTCCCGGAGTTTGAGAGATTTGGACGTGAAAGGGTACCAGTCTTGTCGGGGATTGGGAACCCTTCGCCAGAATGTCCAAAGTTTCAGCGGGATTTCCAAAATGTTGAGAGGAACTCGAAACATGTCAACCTTGGTTTTGAGAATCTCTCCCGGAGTTTGAGAGATTTGGACGTGAAAGGGTACCAGTCTTGTCGGGGATTGGGAACCCTTCGCGACAATGTCCAAAGTTTCAGCGGGATTTCCAAAATGTTGAGAGGAACTCGAAACATGTCAACCTCGGTTTTGAGAATCTCTCCCGGAGTTTGAGAGATTTGGACGTGAAAGGGTACCAGTCTTGTCGGGGATTGGGAACCCTTCGCCAGAATGTCCAAAGTTTCAGCGGGATTTCCAAAATGTTGAAAGGAACTCGAAACATGTCAACCTTGGTTTTGAGAATCTCTCCCGGAGTTTGAGAGATTTGGACGTGAAAGGGTACCAGTCTTGTCGGGGATTGGGAACCCTTCGCGAGCATGTCCAAAGTTTCAGCGGGATTTCCAAAATGTTGAGAGGAACTCGAAACATGTCAACCTTGGTTTTGAGAATCTCTCCCGGAGTTTGAGAGATTTGGACGTGAAAGGGTACCAGTCTTGTCGGGGATTGGGAACCCTTCGCGAGAATGTCCAAAGTTTCAGCAGGATTTCCAAAATGTTGAAAGGAACTCGAAACATGTCAACCTTGGTTTTGAGAATCTCTCCCGGAGTTTGAGAGATTTGGACGTGAAAGGGTACCAGTCTTGTCGGGGATTGGGAACCCTTCGCGAGAATGTCCAAAGTTTCAGCGGGATTTCCAAAATGTTGAGAGGAACTCGAAACATGTCAACCTTGGTTTTGAGAATCTCTCCCGGAGTTTGAGAGATTTGGACGTGAAAGGGTACCAGTCTTGTCGGGGATTGGGAACCCTTCGCGAGAATGTCCAAAGTTTCAGCGGGATTTCCAAAATGTTGAAAGGAACTCGAAACATGTCAACCTTGGTTTTGAGAATCTCTCCCGGAGTTTGAGAGATTTGGACGTGAAAGGGTACCAGTCTTGTCGGGGATTGGGAACCCTTCGCGAGAATGTCCAAAGTTTCAGCGGGATTTCCAAAATGTTGAGAGGAACTCGAAACATGTCAACCTTGGTTTTGAGAATCTCTCCCAGAGTTTGAGAGATTTGGACGTGAAAGGGTACCAGTCTTGTCGGGGATTGGGAACCCTTCGCGAGAATGTCCAGAGTTTCAGCGGGATTTCCAAAATGTTGAGAGGAACTCGAAACATGTCAACCTTGGTTTTGAGAATCTCTCCCGGAGTTTGAGAGATTTGGACGTGAAAGGGTACCAGTCTTGTCGGGGATTGGGAACCCTTCGCGAGAATGTCCAAAGTTTCAGCGGGATTTCCAAAATGTTGAAAGGAACTCGAAACATGTCAGCCTTGGTTTTGAGAATCTCTCCCGGAGTTTGAGAGATTTGGACGTGAAAGGGTACCAGTCTTGTCGGGGATTGGGAACCCTTCGCGAGAATGTCCAAAGTTTCAGCAGGATTTCCAAAATGTTGAAAGGAACTCGAAACATGTCAACCTTGGTTTTGAGAATCTCTCCCGGAATTTGAGAGATTTGGACGTGAAAGGGTACCAGTCTTGTCGGGGATTGGGAACCCTTCGCGAGAATGTCCAAAGTTTCAGCGGGATTTCCAAAATGTTGAGAGGAACTCGAAACATGTCAACCTTGGTTTTGAGAATCTCTCCCGGAGTTTGAGAGATTTGGACGAGAAAGGGTACCAGTCTTGTCGGGGATTGGGAACCCTTCGCCAGAATGTCCAAAGTTTCAGCGGGATTTCCAAAATGTTGAAAGGAACTCGAAACATGTCAACCTTGGTTTTGAGAATCTCTCCCGGAGTTTGAGAGATTTGGACGTGAAAGGGTACCAGTCTTGTCGGGGATTGGGAACCCTTCGCGAGCATGTCCAAAGTTTCAGCGGGATTTCCATAATGTTGAAAGGAACTCGAAACATGTCAACCTTGGTTTTGACAATCTCTCCCGGAGTTTGAGAGATTTGGACGTGAAAGGGTACCAGTCTTGTCGGGGATTGGGAACCCTTCGCGAGAATGTCCAAAGTTTCAGCGGGATTTCCAAAACGTTGAAAGGAACTCGAAACATGTCAACCTTGGTTTTGAGAATCTCTCCCGGAGTTTGAGAGATTTGGACGTGAAAGGGTACCAGTCTTGTCGGGGATTGGGAACCCTTCGCGAGAATGTCCAAAGTTTCAGCAGGATTTTCTAAAATCTTGAAAGGAACTCGAAACATGTCAACCTTGGTTTTGAGAATCTCTCCGGGAGTTTGAGAGATTTGGACGTGAAAGGGTACCAGTCTTTCGGGGATTGGGAACCCTTCGCGAGAATGTCCAAAGTTTCAGCGGGATTTCCAAAATGTTGAGAGGAACTCGAAACATGTCAACCTTGGTTTTGAGAATCTCTCCCGGAGTTTGAGAGATTTGGACGTGAAAGGGTACCAGTCTTGTCGGGGATTGGGAACCCTTCGCCAGAATGTCCAAAGTTTCAGCGGGATTTCCAAAATGTTGAGAGGAACTCGAAACATGTCAACCTTGGTTTTGAGAATCTCTCCCGGAGTTTGAGAGATTTGGACGTGAAAGGGTACCAGTCTTGTCGGGGATTGGGAACCCTTCGCGAGAATGTCCAATGTTTCAGCGGGATTTCCAAAATGTTGAGAGGAACTCGAAACATGTCAACCTTGGTTTTGAGAATCTCTCCCGGAGTTTGAGAGATTTGGACGTGAAAGGGTACCAGTCTTGTCGGGGATTGGGAACCCTTCGCGAGAATGTCCAAAGTTTCAGCGGGATTTCCAAAATGTTGAGAGGAACTCGAAACATGTCAACCTTGGTTTTGAGAATCTCTCCCGGAGTTTGAGAGATTTGGACGTGAAAGGGTACCAGTCTTGTCGGGGATTGGGAACCCTTCGCGAGAATGTCCAAAGTTTCAGCGGGATTTCCAAAACGTTGAAAGGAACTCGAAACATGTCAACCTTGGTTTTGAGAATCTCTCCCGGAGTTTGAGAGATTTGGACGTGAAAGGGTACCAGTCTTGTCGGGGATTGGGAACCCTTCGCGAGAATGTCCAAAGTTTCAGCGGGATTTCCAAAATGTTGAGAGGAACTCGAAACATGTCAACCTTGGTTTTGAGAATCTCTCCCAGAGATTGAGAGATTTGGACGTGAAAGGGTACCAGTCTTGTCGGGGAATGGGAACCCTTCGCGAGAATGTCCAGTGTTTCAGCGGGATTTCCAAAATGTTGAAAGGAACTCGAAACATGTCAACCTTGGTTTTGAGAATCTCGCCCGGAGTTTGAGAGATTTGGACGTGAAAGGGTACCAGTCTTGTCGGGGATTGGGAACCCTTCGCCAGATTGTCCAAAGTTTCAGCGGGATTTCCAAAATGTTGAAAGGAACTCGAAACATGTCAACCTTGGTTTTGAGAATCTCTCCCGGAGTTTGAGAGATTTGGACGTGAAAGGGTACCAGTCTTGTCGGGGATTGGGAACCCTTCGCCAGAATGTCCAAAGTTTCAGCGGGATTTCCAAAATGTTGAAAGGAACTCGAAACATGTCAACCTTGGTTTTGAGAATCTCTCCCGGAGTTTGAGAGATTTGGACGTGAAAGGGTACCAGTCTTGTTGGGGATTGGGAAACCTTCGCGAGAATGTCCAGAGTTTCAGCGGGATTTCCAAAATGTTGAAAGGAACTTGAAACATGTCAACCTTGGTTTTGAGAATCTCTCCCGGAGTTTGAGAGATTTGGACGTGAAAGGGTACCAGTCTTGTCGGGGATTGGGAACCCTTCGCGAGAATGTCCAAAGTTTCAGCGGGATTTCCAAAATATTGAAAGGAACTCGAAACATGTCAACCTTGGTTTTGAGAATCTCTCCCGGAGTTTGAGAGATTTGGACGTGAAAGGGTACCAGTCTTGTCGGGGATTGGGAACCCTTCGCGAGAATGTCCAAAGTTTCAGCGGGATTTCCAAAATATTGAAAGGAACTCGAAACATGTCAACCTTGGTTTTGAGAATCTCTCCCGGAGTTTGAGAGATTTGGACGTGAAAGGGTACCAGTCTTGTCGGGGATTGGGAACCCTTCGCGAGAATGTCCAAAGTTTCAGCGGGATTTCCAAAATGTTGAAAGGAACTCGAAACATGTTAACCTTGGTTTTGAGAATCTCTCCCGGAGTTTGAGAGATTTGGACGTGAAAGGGTACCAGTCTTGTCGGGGATTGGGAACCCTTCGCGAGAATGTCCAAAGTTTCAGCGGGATTTCCAAAATGTTGAGAGGAACTCGAAACATGTCAACCTTGGTTTTGAGAATCTCTCCCGGAGTTTGAGAGATTTGGACGTGAAAGGGTACCAGTCTTGTCGGGGATTGGGAACCCTTCGCGAGAATGTCCAAAGTTTCAGCGGGATTTCCAAAACGTTGAAAGGAACTCGAAACATGTCAACCTTGGTTTTGAGAATCTCTCCCGGAGTTTGAGAGATTTGGACGTGAAAGGGTACCAGTCTTGTCGGGGATTGGGAACCCTTCTCGAGAATGTCCAAAGTTTCAGCGGGATTTCCAAAATGTTGAGAGGAACTCGAAACATGTCAACCTTGGTTTTGAGAATCTCTCCCGGAGTTTGAGAGATTTGGACGTGAAAGGGTACCAGTCTTGTCGGGGATTGGGAACCCTTCGCGAGAATGTCCAGAGTTTCAGTGGGATTTCCAAAATGTTGAAAGGAACTCGAAACATGTCAACCTTGGTTTTGAGAATCTCTCCCGGAGTTTGAGAGATTTGGACGTGAAAGGGTACCAGTCTTGTCGGGGATTGGGAACCCTTCGCGAGAATGTCCAAAGTTTCAGCGGGATTTCCAAAATGTTGAAAGGAACTCGAAACATGTCAACCTTGGTTTTGAGAATCTCTGCCGGAGTTTGAGAGATTTGGACGTGAAAGGGTACCAGTCTTGTCGGGGATTGGGAACCCTTCGCGAGAATGTCCAGAGTTTCAGCGGGATTTCCAAAATGTTGAAAGGAACTCGAAACATGTCAACCTTGGTTTTGAGAATCTCTCCCGGAGTTTGAGAGATTTGGACGTGAAAGGGTACCAGTCTTGTCGGGGATTGGGAACCCTTCGCGAGAATGTCCAAAGTTTCAGCGGGATTTCCAAAATGTTGAAAGGAACTCGAAACATGTCAACCTTGGTTTTGAGAATCTCTCCCGGAGTTTGAGAGATTTGGACGTGAAAGGGTACCAGTCTTGTCGGGGATTGGGAACCCTTCGCGAGAATGTCCAAAGTTTCAGCGGGATTTCCAAAATGTTGAGAGGAACTCGAAACATGTCAACCTTGGTTTTGAGAATCTCTCCCGGAGTTTGAGAGATTTGGACGTGAAAGGGTACCAGTCTTGTCGGGGATAGGGAACCCTTCGCGAGAATGTCCAAAGTTTCAGCGGGATTTCCAAAATGTTGAGAGGAACTCGAAACATGTCAACCTTGGTTTTGAGAATCTCTCCCGGAGTTTGAGAGATTTGGATGTGAAAGGGTACCAGTTTTGTCGGGGATTGGGAACCCTTTGCGAGAATGTCCAAAGTTTCAGCGGGATTTCCAAAATGTTGAGAGGAACTCGAAACATGTCAACCTTGGTTTTGAGAATCTCTCCCGGAGTTTGAGAGATTTGGACGTGAAAGGGTACCAGTCTTGTCGGGGATTGGGAACCCTTCGCCGGAATGTCCAAAGTTTCAGCGGGATTTCCAAAACGTTGAAAGGAACTCAAAACATGTCAACCTTGGTTTTGAGAATCTCTCCCGGAGATTGAGAGATTTGGACGTGAAAGGGTTCCAGTCTTGTCGGGGATTGGGAACCCTTCGCGAGAATGTCCAAAGTTTCAGCGGGATTTCCAAAATGTTGAGAGGAACTCGAAACATGTCAACCTTGGTTTTGAGAATCTCTCCCGGAGTTTGAGAGATTTGGACGTGAAAAGGTACCAGTCTTGTCGGGGATTGGGAACCCTTCGCGAGAATGTCCAAAGTTTCAGCGGGATTTCCAAAATGTTGAGAGGAACTCGAAACATGTCAACCTTGGTTTTGAGAATCTCTCCCGGAGTTTGAGAGATTTGGACGTGAAAGGGTACCAGTCTTGTCGGGGATTGGGAACCCTTTGCGAGAATGTCCAAAGTTTCAGCGGGATTTCCAAAATGTTGAGAGGAACTCGAAACATGTCAACCTTGGTTTTGAGAATCTTCTCCCGGTGTTTGAGAGATTTGGACGTGAAAGGGTACCAGTCTTGTCGGGGATTGGGAACCCTTCGCGAGAATGTCCAAAGTTTCAGCGGGATTTCCAAAATGTTGAGAGGAACTCGAAACATGTCAACCTTGGTTTTGAGAATCTCTCCCGGAGTTTGAGAGATTTGGACGTGAAAGGGTACCAGTCTTGTCGGGGATTGGGAGCCCTTCGCGAGAATGTCCAAAGTTTCAGCGGGATTTCCAAAATGTTGAAAGGAACTCGAAACATGTCAACCTTGGTTTTGAGAATCTCTCCCGGAGTTTGAGAGATTTGGACGTGAAAGGGTACCAGTCTTGTCGGGGATCGGAACCCTTCGCCAGAATGTCCAAAGTTTCAGCGGGATTTCCAAAATGTTGAAAGGAACTCGAAACATGTCAACCTTGGTTTTGAGAATCTCTCCCGGAGTTTGAGAGATTTGGACGTGAAAGGGTACCAGTCTTGTCGGGGATTGGGAACCCTTCGCGAGAATGTCCAAAGTTTCAGTGGGATTTGCAAAATGTTGAGAGGAACTCGAAACATGTCAACCTTGGTTTTGAGAATCTCTCCCGGAGTTTGAGAGATTTGGACGTGAAAGGGTACCAGTCTTGTCGGGGATTGGGAACCCTTCGCGAGAATGTCCAAAGTTTCAGCGGGATTTCCAAAAGGTTGAGAGGAACTCGAAACATGTCAACCTTGGTTTTGAGAATCTCTCCCGGAGTTTGAGAGATTTGGACATGAAAGGGTACCAGTCTTGTCGGGGATTGGGAACCCTTCGCGAGAATGTCCAAAATTTCAGCGGGATTTCGAAAAATGTTGAAAGGAACTCGAAGCATGTCAACCTTGGTTTTGAGAATCTCTCCCGGAGTTTGAGAGATTTGGACGTGAAAGGGTACCAGTCTTGTCGGGGATTGGGAACCCTTCGCAAGAATGTCCAAAGTTTCAGCGGGATTTCCAAAATGTTGAGAGGAACTCGAAACATGTCAACCTTGGTTTTGAGAATCTCTCCCGGAGTTTGAGAGATTTGGACGTGAAAGGGTACCAGTCTTGTCGGGGATTGGGAACCCTTCGCGAGAATGTCCAAAGTTTCAGCGGGATTGCCAAAATGTTGAAAGGAACTCGAAACATGTCAACCTTGGTTTTGAGAATCTCTCCCGGAGTTTGAGAGATTTGGACGTGAAAGGGTACCAGTCTTGTCGGGGATTGGGAACCCTTTGCGAGAATGTCCAAAGTTTCAGCGGGATTTCCAAAATGTTGAGAGGAACTCGAAACATGTCAACCTTGGTTTTGAGAATCTCTCCCGGAGTTTGAGAGATTTGGACGTGAAAGGGTACCAGTCTTGTCGGGGATTGGGAACCCTTCGCGAGAATGTCCAAAGTTTCAGCGGGATTTCCAAAATGTTGAAAGGAACTCGAAACATGTCAACCTTGGTTTTGAGAATCTCTCCCGGAGTTTGAGAGATTTGGACGTGAAAAGGTACCAGTTTTGTCGGGGATTGGGAACCCTTCGCAAGAATGTCCAAAGTTTCAGCGGGATTTCCAAAACGTTGAAAGGAACTCGAAACATGTCAACCTTGGTTTTGAGAATCTCTCCCGGAGTTTGAGAGATTTGGACGTGAAAGGGTACCAGTCTTGTCGGGGATCGGAACCCTTCGCCAGAATGTCCAAAGTTTCAGCGGGATTTCCAAAATGTTGAAAGGAACTCGAAACATGTCAACCTTGGTTTTGAGAATCTCTCCCGGAGTTTGAGAGATTTGGACGTGAAAGGGTACCAGTCTTGTCGGGGATTGGGAACCCTTCGCGAGAATGTCCAAAGTTTCAGCGGGATTTCCAAAATGTTGAAAGGAACTCGAAACATGTCAAACTTGGTTTTGAGAATCTCTCCCGGAGTTTGAGAGATTTGGACGTGAAAGGGTACCAGTCTTGTCGGAGATTGGGAACCCTTCGCGAGAATGTCCAAAGTTTCAGCGGGATTTCCAAAATGGTGAGAGGAACTCGAAACATGTCAACCTTGGTTTTGAGAATCTCTCCCGGAGTTTGAGAGATTTGGATGTGAAAGGGTACCAGTCTTGTCGGGGATTGGGAACCCTTCGCAAGAATGTCCAAAGTTTCAGCGGGATTTCCAAAATGTTGAAAGGAACTCGAAACACGTCAACCTTGGTTTTGAGAATCTCTCCCGGAGTTTGAGAGATTTGGACGTGAAAAGGTACCAGTTTTGTCGGGGATTGGGAACCCTTCGCAAGAATGTCCAAAGTTTCAGCGGGATTTCCAAAATGTTGAGAGGAACTCGAAACATGTCAACCTTGGTTTTGAGAATCTCTCCCGGAGTTTGAGAGATTTGGACGTGAAAGGCTACCAGTCTTGTCGGGGATTGGGAACCCTTCGCGAGAATGTCCAAAGTTTCAGCGGGATTTCCAAAATGTTGAAAGGAACTCGAAACATGTCAACCTTGGTTTTGAGAATCTCTCCCGGAGTTTGAGAGATTTGGACGTGAAAGGGTACCAGTCTTGTCGGGGATCGGAACCCTTCGCCAGAATGTCCAAAGTTTCAGCGGGATTTCCAAAATGTTGAAAGGAACTCGAAACATGTCAACCTTGGTTTTGAGAATCTCTCCCGGAGTTTGAGAGATTTGGACGTGAAAGGGTACCAGTCTTGTCGGGGATTGGGAACCCTTCGCGAGAATGTCCAAAGTTTCAGTGGGATTTGCAAAATGTTGAGAGGAACTCGAAACATGTCAACCTTGGTTTTGAGAATCTCTCCCGGAGTTTGAGAGATTTGGACGTGAAAGGGTACCAGTCTTGTCGGGGATTGGGAACCCTTCGCGAGAATGTCCAAAGTTTCAGCGGGATTTCCAAAAGGTTGAGAGGAACTCGAAACATGTCAACCTTGGTTTTGAGAATCTCTCCCGGAGTTTGAGAGATTTGGACATGAAAGGGTACCAGTCTTGTCGGGGATTGGGAACCCTTCGCGAGAATGTCCAAAATTTCAGCGGGATTTCGAAAAATGTTGAAAGGAACTCGAAGCATGTCAACCTTGGTTTTGAGAATCTCTCCCGGAGTTTGAGAGATTTGGACGTGAAAGGGTACCAGTCTTGTCGGGGATTGGGAACCCTTCGCAAGAATGTCCAAAGTTTCAGCGGGATTTCCAAAATGTTGAGAGGAACTCGAAACATGTCAACCTTGGTTTTGAGAATCTCTCCCGGAGTTTGAGAGATTTGGACGTGAAAGGGTACCAGTCTTGTCGGGGATTGGGAACCCTTCGCGAGAATGTCCAAAGTTTCAGCGGGATTGCCAAAATGTTGAAAGGAACTCGAAACATGTCAACCTTGGTTTTGAGAATCTCTCCCGGAGTTTGAGAGATTTGGACGTGAAAGGGTACCAGTCTTGTCGGGGATTGGGAACCCTTTGCGAGAATGTCCAAAGTTTCAGCGGGATTTCCAAAATGTTGAGAGGAACTCGAAACATGTCAACCTTGGTTTTGAGAATCTCTCCCGGAGTTTGAGAGATTTGGACGTGAAAGGGTACCAGTCTTGTCGGGGATTGGGAACCCTTCGCGAGAATGTCCAAAGTTTCAGCGGGATTTCCAAAATGTTGAAAGGAACTCGAAACATGTCAACCTTGGTTTTGAGAATCTCTCCCGGAGTTTGAGAGATTTGGACGTGAAAAGGTACCAGTTTTGTCGGGGATTGGGAACCCTTCGCAAGAATGTCCAAAGTTTCAGCGGGATTTCCAAAACGTTGAAAGGAACTCGAAACATGTCAACCTTGGTTTTGAGAATCTCTCCCGGAGTTTGAGAGATTTGGACGTGAAAGGGTACCAGTCTTGTCGGGGATCGGAACCCTTCGCCAGAATGTCCAAAGTTTCAGCGGGATTTCCAAAATGTTGAAAGGAACTCGAAACATGTCAACCTTGGTTTTGAGAATCTCTCCCGGAGTTTGAGAGATTTGGACGTGAAAGGGTACCAGTCTTGTCGGGGATTGGGAACCCTTCGCGAGAATGTCCAAAGTTTCAGCGGGATTTCCAAAATGTTGAAAGGAACTCGAAACATGTCAAACTTGGTTTTGAGAATCTCTCCCGGAGTTTGAGAGATTTGGACGTGAAAGGGTACCAGTCTTGTCGGAGATTGGGAACCCTTCGCGAGAATGTCCAAAGTTTCAGCGGGATTTCCAAAATGGTGAGAGGAACTCGAAACATGTCAACCTTGGTTTTGAGAATCTCTCCCGGAGTTTGAGAGATTTGGATGTGAAAGGGTACCAGTCTTGTCGGGGATTGGGAACCCTTCGCAAGAATGTCCAAAGTTTCAGCGGGATTTCCAAAATGTTGAAAGGAACTCGAAACACGTCAACCTTGGTTTTGAGAATCTCTCCCGGAGTTTGAGAGATTTGGACGTGAAAAGGTACCAGTTTTGTCGGGGATTGGGAACCCTTCGCAAGAATGTCCAAAGTTTCAGCGGGATTTCCAAAATGTTGAGAGGAACTCGAAACATGTCAACCTTGGTTTTGAGAATCTCTCCCGGAGTTTGAGAGATTTGGACGTGAAAGGCTACCAGTCTTGTCGGGGATTGGGAACCCTTCGCGAGAATGTCCAAAGTTTCAGCGGGATTTCCAAAATGTTGAGAGGAACTCGAAACATGTCAACCTTGGTTTTGAGAATCTCTCCCGGAGTTTGAGAGATTTGGACGTGAAAGGGTACCAGTCTTGTCGGGGATTGGGAACCCTTCGCGAGAATGTCCAAAGTTTCAGCGGGATTTCCAAAATGTTGAAAGGAACTCGAAACATGTCAACCTTGGTTTTGAGAATCTCTCCCAGAGTTTGAGAGATTTGGACGTGAAAGGGTACCAGTCTTGTCGGGGATTGGGAACCCTTCGCCAGAATGTCCAAAGTTTCAGCGGGATTTCCAAAATGTTGAGAGGAACTCGAAACATGTCAACCTTGGTTTTGAGAATCTCTCCCGGAGTTTGAGAGATTTGGACGTGAAAGGGTACCAGTCTTGTCGGGGATTGGGAACCCTTCGCCAGAATGTCCAAAGTTTCAGCGGGATTTCCAAAACGTTGAAAGGAACTCGAAACATGTCAACCTTGGTTTTGAGAATCTCTCTCGGAGTTTGAGAGATTTGCACGTGAAAGGGTACCAGTCTTGTCGGGGATTGGGAACCCTTCGCCAGAATGTCCAAAGTTTCAGCGGGATTTCCAAAATGTTGAAAGGAACTCGAAACATGTCAACCTTGGTTTTGAGAATCTCTCCCGGAGTTTGAGAGATTTGGACGTGAAAGGGTACCAGTCTTGTCGGGGATTGGGAACCCTTCGCGAGAATGTCCAAAGTTTCAGCGGGATTGCCAAAATGTTGAGAGGAACTCGAAACATGTCAACCTTGGTTTTGAGAATCTCTCCCGGAGTTTGAGAGATTTGGACGTGAAAGGGTACCAGTCTTGTCGGGGATTGGGAACCCTTTGCGAGAATGTCCAAAGTTTCAGCGGGATTTCCAAAATGTTGAGAGGAACTCGAAACATGTCAACCTTGGTTTTGAGAATCTCTCCCGGAGTTTGAGAGATTTGGACGTGAAAGGGTACCAGTCTTGTCGGGGATTGGGAACCCTTCGCGAGAATGTCCAAAGTTTCAGCGGGATTTCCAAAATGTTGAAAGGAACTCGAAACATGTCAACCTTGGTTTTGAGAATCTCTCCCGGAGTTTGAGAGATTTGGACGTGAAAGGGTACCAGTCTTGTCGGGGATTGGGAACCCTTCGCCAGAATGTCCAAAGTTTCAGCGTGATTTCCAAAACGTTGAAAGGAACTCGAAACATGTCAACCTTCGTTTTGAGAATCTCTCCCGGAGTTTGAGAGATTTGGACGTGAAAGGGTACCAGTCTTGTCGGGGATTGGGAACCCTTCGCGAGAATGTCCAAAGTTTCAGCGGGATTTCCAAAATGTTGAGAGGAACTCGAAACATGTCAACCTTGGTTTTGAGAATCTCTCCCGGAGTTTGAGAGATTTGGACGTGAAAGGGTACCAGTCTTGTCGGGGATTGGGAACCCTTCGCGAGAATGTCCAAAGTTTCAGCGGGATTTCCAAAATGTTGAGAGGAACTCGAAACGTGTGAACCTTGGTTTTGAGAATCTTCTCCCGGAGTTTGAGAGATTTGGACGTGAAAGGGTACCAGTCTTGTCGGGGATTGGGAACCCTTTGCGAGAATGTCCAAAGTTTCAGCGGGATTTCCAAAATGTTGAGAGGAACTCGAAACATGTCAACCTTGGTTTTGAGAATCTCTCCCGGAGTTTGAGAGATTTGGACGTGAAAGGGTACCAGTCTTGTCGGGGATTGGGAACCCTTCGCGAGAATGTCCAAAGTTTCAGCGGGATTTCCAAAATGTTGAGAGGAACTCGAAACATGTCAACCTTAGTTTTGAGAATCTCTCCCGGAGTTTGAGAGATTTGGACGTGAAAGGGTACCAGTCTTGTCGGGGATCGGAACCCTTCGCCAGAATGTCCAAAGTTTCAGCGGGATTTCCAAAATGTTGAAAGGAACTCGAAACATGTCAACCTTGGTTTTGAGAATCTCTGCCGGAGTTTGAGAGATTTGGACGTGAAAGGGTACCAGTCTTGTCGGGGATTGGGAACCCTTCGCGAGAATGTCCAAAGTTTCAGCGGGATTTCCAAAATGTTGAAAGGAACTCGAAACATGTCAAACTTGGTTTTGAGAATCTCTCCCGGAGTTTGAGAGATTTGGACGTGAAAGGGTACCAGTCTTGTCGGAGATTGGGAACCCTTCGCGAGAATGTCCAAAGTTTCAGCGGGATTTCCAAAACGTTGAAAGGAACTCGAAACATGTCAACCTTGGTTTTGAGAATCTCTCCCGGAGTTTGAGAGAATTGGATGTGAAAGGGTACCAGTCTTGTCGGGGATTGGGAACCCTTCGCAAGAATGTCCAAAGTTTCAGCGGGATTTCCAAAATGTTGAAAGGAACTCGAAACACGTCAACCTTGGTTTTGAGAATCTCTCCCGGAGTTTGAGAGATTTGGACGTGAAAAGGTACCAGTTTTGTCGGGGATTGGGAACCCTTCGCAAGAATGTCCAAAGTTTCAGCGGGATTTCCAAAATGTTGAGAGGAACTCGAAACATGTCAACCTTGGTTTTGAGAATCTCTCCCGGAGTTTGAGAGATTTGGACGTGAAAGGGTACCAGTCTTGTCGGGGATTGGGAACCCTTCGCGAGAATGTCCAAAGTTTCAGCGGGATTTCCAAAATGTTGAGAGGAACTCGAAACATGTGAACCTTGGTTTTGAGAATCTTCTCCCGGAGTTTGAGAGATTTGGACGTGAAAGGGTACCAGTCTTGTCAGGGATTGGGATCCCTTTGCGAGAATGTCCAAAGTTTCAGCGGGATTTCCAAAATGTTGAAAGGAACTCGAAACATGTCAGCCTTGGTTTTGAGAATCTCTCCCGGAGTTTGAGAGATTTGGACGTGAAAGTGTACCAGTCTTGTCGGGGATTGGGAACCCTTCGCGAGAATGTCCAAAGTTTCAGCGGGATTTCCAAAATGTTGAGAGGAACTCGAAACATGTCAACCTTAGTTTTGAGAATCTCTCCCGGAGTTTGAGAGATTTGGACGTGAAAGGGTACCAGTCTTGTCGGGGATCGGAACCCCTCGCCAGAATGTCCAAAGTTTCAGCGGGATTTCCAAAATGTTGAAAGGAACTCGAAACATGTCAACCTTGGTTTTGAGAATCTCTCCCGGAGTTTGAGAGATTTGGACGTGAAAGGGTACCAGTCTTGTCGGGGATTGGGAACCCTTCGCGAGAATGTCCAAAGTTTCAGCGTGATTTCCAAAACGTTGAAAGGAACTCGAAACATGTCAACCTTGGTTTTGAGAATCTCTCCCGGAGTTTGAGAGATTTGGACGTGAAAGGGTACCAGTCTTGTCGGGGATTGGGAACCCTTCGCGAGAATGTCCAAAGTTTCAGCGGGATTTCCAAAATGTTGAGAGGAACTCGAAACATGTCAACCTTGGTTTTGAGAATCTCTCCCGGAGTTTGAGAGATTTGGACGTGAAAGGGTACCAGTCTAGTCGGGGATTGGGAACCCTTCGCGAGAATGTCCAAAGTTTCAGCGGGATTTCCAAAATGTTGAGAGGAACTCGAAACGTGTGAACCTTGGTTTTGAGAATCTTCTCCCGGAGTTTGAGAGATTTGGACGTGAAAGGGTACCAGTCTTGTCGGGGATTGGGAACCCTTTGCGAGAATGTCCAAAGTTTCAGCGGGATTTCCAAAATGTTGAGAGGAACTCGAAACATGTCAACCTTGGTTTTGAGAATCTCTCCCGGAGTTTGAGAGATTTGGACGTGAAAGGGTACCAGTCTTGTCGGGGATTGGGAACCCTTCGCGAGAATGTCCAAAGTTTCAGCGGGATTTCCAAAATGTTGAGAGGAACTCGAAACATGTCAACCTTAGTTTTGAGAATCTCTCCCGGAGTTTGAGAGATTTGGACGTGAAAGGGTACCAGTCTTGTCGGAGATTGGGAACCCTTCGCGAGAATGTCCAAAGTTTCAGCGGGATTTCCAAAACGTTGAAAGGAACTCGAAACATGTCAACCTTGGTTTTGAGAATCTCTCCCGGAGTTTGAGAGATTTGGACGTGAAAGGGTACCAGTCTTGTCGGGGATTGGGAACCCTTCGCGAGAATGTCCAAAGTTTCAGCGGGATTTCCAAAATGTTGAGAGGAACTCGAAACATGTCAACCTTAGTTTTGAGAATCTCTCCCGGAGTTTGAGAGATTTGGACGTGAAAGGGTACCAGTCTTGTCGGGGATCGGAACCCCTCGCCAGAATGTCCAAAGTTTCAGCGGGATTTCCAAAATGTTGAAAGGAACTCGAAACATGTCAACCTTGGTTTTGAGAATCTCTCCCGGAGTTTGAGAGATTTGGACGTGAAAGGGTACCAGTCTTGTCGGGGATTGGGAACCCTTTGCGAGAATGTCCAAAGTTTCAGCGGGATTTCCAAAATGTTGAAAGGAACTCGAAACATGTCAAACTTGGTTTTGAGAATCTCTCCCGGAGTTTGAGAGATTTGGACGTGAAAGGGTACCAGTCTTGTCGGAGATTGGGAACCCTTCGCGAGAATGTCCAAAGTTTCAGCGGGATTTCCAAAACGTTGAAAGGAACTCGAAACATGTCAACCTTGGTTTTGAGAATCTCTCCCGGAGTTTGAGAGAATTGGATGTGAAAGGGTACCAGTCTTGTCGGGGATTGGGAACCCTTCGCGAGAATGTCCAAAGTTTCAGCGGGATTTCCAAAATGTTGAAAGGAACTCGAAACACGTCAACCTTGGTTTTGAGAATCTCTCCCGGAGTTTGAGAGATTTGGACGTGAAAAGGTACCAGTTTTGTCGGGGATTGGGAACCCTTCGCGAGAATGTCCAAAGTTTCAGCGGGATTTCCAAAATGTTGAGAGGAACTCGAAACATGTCAACCTTGGTTTTGAGAATCTCTCCCGGAGTTTGAGAGATTTGGACGTGAAAGGGTACCAGTCTTGTCGGGGATTGGGAACCCTTCGCGAGAATGTCCAAAGTTTCAGCGGGATTTCCAAAATGTTGAGAGGAACTCGAAACATGTCAAGCTTGGTTTTGAGAATCTTCTCCCGGAGTTTGAGAGATTTGGACGTGAAAGGGTACCAGTCTTGTCGGGGATTGGGAACCCTTCGCCAGAATGTCCAAAGTTTCAGCGGGATTTCCAAAATGTTGAAAGGAACTCGAAACATGTCAACCTTGGATTTGAGAATCTCTCCCGGAGATTGAGAGATTTGGACGTGAAAGGGTACCAGTCTTGTCGGAGATTGGGAACCCTTCGCGAGAATGTCCAAAGTTTCAGCGGGATTTCCAAAACGTTGAGAGGAACTCGAAACATGTCAACCTTGGTTTTGAGAATCTCTCCCGGAGTTTGAGAGAATTGGATGTGAAAGGGTACCAGTCTTGTCGGGGATTGGGAACCCTTCGCGAGAATGTCCAAAGTTTCAGCGGGATTTCCAAAATGTTGAAAGGAACTCGAAACATGTCAACCTTGGTTTTGAGAATCTCTCCCGGAGTTTGAGAGATTTGGACGTGAAAAGGTACCAGTTTTGTCGGGGATTGGGAACCCTTCGCAAGAATGTCCAAAGTTTCAGCGGGATTTCCAAAATGTTGAAAGGAACTCGAAACATGTCAACCTTGGTTTTGAGAATCTCTCCCGGAGTTTGAGAGATTTGGACGTGAAAGGGTACCAGTCTTGTCGGGGATTGGGAACCCTTCGCGAGAATGTCCAAAGTTTCAGCGGGATTTCCAAAATGTTGAGTGGAACTCGAAACATGTCAAGCTTGGTTTTGAGAATCTTCTCCCGGAGTTTGAGAGATTTGGACGTGAAAGGGTACCAGTCTTGTCGGGGATTGGGAACCCTTCGCGAGAATGTCCAAAGTTTCAGCGGGATTTCCAAAATGTTGAGAGGAACTCGAAACATGTCAACCTTGGTTTTGAGAATCTCTCCCGGAGTTTGAGAGATTTGGACGTGAAAGGGTACCAGTCTTGTCGGGGATTGGGAACCCTTCGCGAGAATGTCCAAAGTTTCAGCGGGATTTCCAAAATGTTGAGAGGAACTCGAAACATGTCAAGCTTGGTTTTGAGAATCTTCTCCCGGAGTTTGAGAGATTTGGACGTGAAAGGGTACCAGTCTTGTCGGGGATTGGGAACCCTTCGCGAGAATGTCCAAAGTTTCAGCGGGATTTCCAAAATGTTGAAAGGAACTCGAAACATGTCAAACTTGGTTTTGAGAATCTCTCCCGGAGTTTGAGAGATTTGGACGTGAAAGGGTACCAGTCTTGTCGGAGATTGGGAACCCTTCGCGAGAATGTCCAAAGTTTCAGCGGGATTTCCAAAACGTTGAAAGGAACTCGAAACATGTCAACCTTGGTTTTGAGAATCTCTCCCGGAGTTTGAGAGAATTGGATGTGAAAGGGTACCAGTCTTGTCGGGGATTGGGAACCCTTCGCGAGAATGTCCAAAGTTTCAGCGGGATTTCCAAAATGTTGAAAGGAACTCGAAACATGTCAACCTTGGTTTTGAGAATCTCTCCCGGAGTTTGAGAGATTTGGACGTGAAAAGGTACCAGTTTTGTCGGGGATTGGGAACCCTTCGCAAGAATGTCCAAAGTTTCAGCGGGATTTCCAAAATGTTGAAAGGAACTCGAAACATGTCAACCTTGGTTTTGAGAATCTCTCCCGGAGTTTGAGAGATTTGGACGTGAAAGGGTACCAGTCTTGTCGGGGATTGGGAACCCTTCGCGAGAATGTCCAAAGTTTCAGCGGGATTTCCAAAATGTTGAGTGGAACTCGAAACATGTCAAGCTTGGTTTTGAGAATCTTCTCCCGGAGTTTGAGAGATTTGGACGTGAAAGGGTACCAGTCTTGTCGGGGATTGGGAACCCTTCGCGAGAATGTCCAAAGTTTCAGCGGGATTTCCAAAATGTTGAGAGGAACTCGAAACATGTCAACCTTGGTTTTGAGAATCTCTCCCGGAGTTTGAGAGATTTGGACGTGAAAGGGTACCAGTCTTGTCGGGGATTGGGAACCCTTCGCGAGAATGTCCAAAGTTTCAGCGGGATTTCCAAAATGTTGAGAGGAACTCGAAACATGTCAACCTTGGTTTTGAGAATCTCTCCCGGAGTTTGAGAGATTTGGACGTGAAAGGGTACCAGTCTTGTCGGGGATCGGAACCCTTCGCCAGAATGTCCAAAGTTTCAGCGGGATTTCCAAAATGTTGAAAGGAACTCGAAACATGTCAACCTTGGTTTTGAGAATCTCTCCCGGAGTTTGAGAGATTTGGACGTGAAAGGGTACCAGTCTTGTCGGGGATTGGGAACCCTTCGCGAGAATGTCCAAAGTTTCAGCGGGATTTACAAAATGTTGAGAGGAACTCGAAACATGTCAACCTTGGTTTTGAGAATCTCTCCCGGAGTTTGAGAGATTTGGACGTGAAAGGGTACCAGTCTTGTCGGGGATTGGGAACCCTTCGCGAGAATGTCCAAAGTTTCAGCGGGATTTCCAAAATGTTGAAAGGAACTCGAAACATGTCAACCTTGGTTTTGAGAATCTCTCCCGGAGTTTGAGAGATTTGGACGTGAAAGGGTACCAGTCTTGTCGGGGATTGGGAAACCTTCGCAAGAATGTCCAAAGTTTCAGCGGGATTTCCAAAACGTTGAAAGGAACTCGAAACATGTCAACCTTGGTTTTGAGAATCTCTCCCGGAGTTTGAGAGATTTGGACGTGAAAGGGTACCAGTCTTGTCGGGGATTGGGAACCCTTCGCCAGAATGTCCAAAGTTTCAGCGGGATTTCCAAAATGTTGAGAGGAACTCGAAACATGTCAACCTTGGTTTTGAGAATCTCTCCCGGAGTTTGAGAGATTTGGACGTGAAAGGGTACCAGTCTTGTCGGGGATTGGGAACCCTTCACCAGAATGTCCAAAGTTTCAGCGGGATTTCCAAAACGTTGAAAGGAACTCGAAACATGTCAACCTTGGTTTTGAGAATCTCTCCCGGAGTTTGAGAGATTTGGACGTGAAAGGGTACCAGTCTTGTCGGGGATTGGGAACCCTTCGCGAGAATGTCCAAAGTTTCAGCGGGATTTCCAAAATGTTGAGAGGAACTCGAAACATGTCAACCTTGGTTTTGAGAATCTCTCCCGGAGTTTGAGAGATTTGGACGTGAAAGGGTACCAGTCTTGTCGGGGATCGGAACCCTTCGCGAGAATGTCCAAAGTTTCAGCGGGATTTCCAAAATGTTGAAAGGAACTCGAAACATGTCAACCTTGGTTTTGAGAATCTCTCCCGGAGTTTGAGAGATTTGGACGTGAAAGGGTACCAGTCTTGTCGGGGATTGGGAACCCTTCGCGAGAATGTCCAAAGTTTCAGTGGGATTTGCAAAATGTTGAGAGGAACTCGAAACATGTCAACCTTGGTTTTGAGAATCTCTCCCGGAGTTTGAGAGATTTGGACGTGAAAGGGTACCAGTCTTGTCGGGGATTGGGAACCCTTCGCGAGAATGTCCAAAGTTTCAGCGGGATTTCCAAAATGTTGAAAGGAACTCGAAACATGTCAACCTTGGTTTTGAGAATCTCTCCCGGAGTTTGAGAGATTTGGACGTGAAAGGGTACCAGTCTTGTCGGGGATTGGGAAACCTTCGCAAGAATGTCCAAAGTTTCAGCGGGATTTCCAAAACATTGAGAGGAACTCGAAACATGTCAACCTTGGTTTGAGAATCTCTCCCGGAGTTTGAGAGATTTGGACGTGAAAGGGTACCAGTCTTGTCGGGGATTGGGAACCCTTCGCCAGAATGTCCAAAGTTTCAGCGGGATTTCCAAAATGTTGAGAGGAACTCGAAACATGTCAACCTTGGTTTTGAGAATCTCTCCCGGAGTTTGAGAGATTTGGACGTGAAAGGGTACCAGTCTTGTCGGGGATTGGGAACCCTTCGCGACAATGTCCAAAGTTTCAGCGGGATTTCCAAAATGTTGAAAGGAACTCGAAACATGTCAACCTTGGTTTTGAGAATCTCTCCCGGAGTTTGAGAGATTTGGACGTGAAAGGGTACCAGTCTTGTCGGGGATTGGGAACCCTTCGCGAGAATGTCCAAAGTTTCAGCGGGATTTCCAAAATGTTGAGAGGAACTCGAAACATGTCAACCTTGGTTTTGAGAATCTCTCCCGGAGTTTGAGAGATTTGGACGTGAAAGGGTACCAGTCTTGTCGGGGATCGGAACCCTTCGCGAGAATGTCCAAAGTTTCAGCGGGATTTCCAAAATGTTGAAAGGAACTCGAAGCATGTCAACCTTGGTTTTGAGAATCTCTCCCGGAGTTTGAGAGATTTGGACGTGAAAGGGTACCAGTCTTGTCGGGGATTGGGAACCCTTCGCGAGAATGTCCAAAGTTTCAGCGGGATTTCCAAAACGTTCAAAGGAACTCGAAACATGTCAACCTTGGTTTTGAGAATCTCTCCCGGAGTTTGAGAGATTTGGACGTGAAAGGGTACCAGTCTTGTCGGGGATTGGGAACCCTTCGCCAGAATGTCCAAAGTTTCAGCGGGATTTCCAAAATGTTGAGAGGAACTCGAAACATGTCAACCTTGGTTTTGAGAATCTCTCCCGGAGTTTGAGAGATTTGGACGTGAAAGGGTACCAGTCTTGTCGGGGATTGGGAACCCTTCGCGAGAATGTCCAAAGTTTCAGCGGGATTTCCAAAACGTTCAAAGGAACTCGAAACATGTCAAACTTGGTTTTGAGAATCTCTCCCGGAGTTTGAGAGATTTGGACGTGAAAGGGTACCAGTCTTGTCGGGGATTGGGAACCCTTCGCGAGAATGTCCAAAGTTTCAGCGGGATTTCCAAAATGTTGAAAGGAACTCGAAACATGTCAACCTTGGTTTTGAGAATCTCTCCCGGAGTTTGAGAGATTTGGACGTGAAAGGGTACCAGTCTTGTCGGGGATTGGGAACCCTTCGCGAGAATGTCCAAAGTTTCAGCGGGATTTCCAAAATGTTGAAAGGAACTCGAAACATGTCAACCTTGGTTTTGAGAATCTCTCCCGGAGTTTGAGAGATTTGGACGTGAAAGGGTACCAGTCTTGTCGGGGATTGGGAACCCTTCGCGAGAATGTCCAAAGTTCCAGCGGGATTTCCAAAATGTTGAAAGGAACTCGAAGCATGTCAACCTTGGTTTTGAGAATCTCTCCCGGAGTTTGAGAGATTTGGACGTGAAAGGGTACCAGTCTTGTCGGGGATTGGGAACCCTTCGCCAGAATGTCCAAAGTTTCAGCGGGATTTCCAAAATGTTGAAAGGAACTCGAAACATGTCAACCTTGGTTTTGAGAATCTCTCCCGGAGTTTGAGAGATTTGGACGTGTAAGGGTACCAGTCTTGTCAGGGACTGCGAACCCTTCGCGAGAATGTCCAAAGTTTCAGCGGGATTTGCAAAATGTTGAGAGGAACTCGAAACATGTCCACCTTGGTTTTGAGAATCTCTCCCGGAGTTTGAGAGATTTGGACGTGAAAGGGTACCAGTCTTGTCGGGGATTGGGAACCCTTCGCGAGAATGTCCAAAGTTTCAGCGGGATTTCCAAAATGTTGAGAGGAACTCGAAACATGTCAACCTTGGTTTTGAGAATCTCTCCCGGAGTTTGAGAGATTTGGACGTGAAAGGGTACCAGTCTTGTCGGGGATTGGGAACCCTTCGCGAGAATGTCCAAAGTTTCAGCGGGATTTCCAAAATGTTGAAAGGAACTCGAAACATGTCAACCTTGGTTTTGAGAATCTCTCCCGGAGTTTGAGAGATTTGGACGTGAAAGGGTACCAGTCTTGTCGGGGATTGGGAAACCTTCGCAAGAATGTCCAAAGTTTCAGCGGGATTTCCAAAACGTTGAAAGGAACTCGAAACATGTCAACCTTGGTTTTGAGAATCTCTCCCGGAGTTTGAGAGATTTGGACGTGAAAGGGTACCAGTCTTGTCGGGGATTGGGAACCCTTCGCCAGAATGTCCAAAGTTTCAGCGGGATTTCCAAAATGTTGAGAGGAACTCGAAACATGTCAACCTTGGTTTTGAGAATCTCTCCCGGAGTTTGAGAGATTTGGACGTGAAAGGGTACCAGTCTTGTCGGGGATTGGGAACCCTTCACCAGAATGTCCAAAGTTTCAGCGGGATTTCCAAAACGTTGAAAGGAACTCGAAACATGTCAACCTTGGTTTTGAGAATCTCTCCCGGAGTTTGAGAGATTTGGACGTGAAAGGGTACCAGTCTTGTCGGGGATTGGGAACCCTTCGCGAGAATGTCCAAAGTTTCAGCGGGATTTCCAAAATGTTGAGAGGAACTCGAAACATGTCAACCTTGGTTTTGAGAATCTCTCCCGGAGTTTGAGAGATTTGGACGTGAAAGGGTACCAGTCTTGTCGGGGATTGGGAACCCTTCGCGAGAATGTCCAAAGTCTCAGCGGGATTTCCAAAATGTTGAAAGGAACTCGAAACATGTCAACCTTGGTTTTGAGAATCTCTCCCGGACTTTGAGAGATTTGGACGTGAAAGGGTACCAGTCTTGTCGGGGATTGGGAACCCTTCGCGAGAATGTCCAAAGTTTCAGTGGGATTTGCAAAATGTTGAGAGGAACTCGAAACATGTCAACCTTGGTTTTGAGAATCTCTCCCGGAGTTTGAGAGATTTGGACGTGAAAGGGTACCAGTCTTGTCGGGGATTGGGAACCCTTCGCGAGAATGTCCAAAGTTTCAGCGGGATTTCCAAAATGTTGAAAGGAACTCGAAACATGTCAACCTTGGTTTTGAGAATCTCTCCCGGAGTTTGAGAGATTTGGACGTGAAAGGGTACCAGTCTTGTCGGGGATTGGGAACCCTTCACGAGAATGTGAAAAGTTTCAGCGGGATTTCCAAAATGTTGAGAGGAACTCGAAACATGTCCACCTTGGTTTTGAGAATCTCTCCCGGAGTTTGAGAGATTTGGACGTGAAAGGGTACCAGTCTTGTCGGGGATTGGGAACCCTTCGCGAGAATGTCCAAAGTTTCAGCGGGATTTCCAAAATGTTGAGAGGAACTCGAAACATGTCAACCTTGGTTTTGAGAATCTCTCCCGGAGTTTGAGAGATTTGGACGTGAAAGGGTACCAGTCTTGTCGGGGATTGGGAACCCTTCGCGAGAATGTCCAAAGTTTCAGCGGGATTTCCAAAATGTTGAGAGGAACTCGAAACATGTCAACCTTGGTTTTGAGAATCTCTCCCGGAGTTTGAGAAATTTGGACGTGAAAAGGTACCAGTCTTGTCGGGGATTGGGAACCCTTCGCGAGAATGTCCAAAGTTTCAGCTGGATTTCCAAAATGTTGAAAGGAACTCGAAACATGTCAACCTTGGTTTTGAGAATCTCTCCCGGAGTTTGAGAGATTTGGACGTGAAAGGGTACCAGTCTTGTCGGGGATTGGGAACCCTTCGCGACAATGTCCAAAGTTTCAGCGGGATTTCCAAAATGTTGAGAGGAACTCGAAACATGTCAACCTTGGTTTTGAGAATCTTCTCCCGGAGTTTGAGAGATTTGGACGTGAAAGGGTACCAGTCTTGTCGGGGATTGGGAACCCTTCGCGAGAATGTCCAAAGTTTCAGCGGGATTTCCAAAATGTTGAGAGGAACTCGAAACATGTCAACCTTGGTTTTGAGAATCTCTCCCGGAGTTTGAGAGATTTGGACGTGAAAGGGTACCAGTCTTGTCGGGGATTGGGAACCCTTCGCGAGAATGTCCAAAGTTTCAGCGGGATTTCCAAAATGTTGAGAGGAACTCGAAACATGTCAACCTTGGTTTTGAGAATCTCTCCCGGAGTTTGAGAGATTTGGACGTGAAAGGGTACCAGTCTTGTCGGGGATTGGGAACCCTTCGCCAGAATGTCCAAAGTTTCAGCGGGATTTCCAAAATGTTGAAAGGAACTCGAAACATGTCAACCTTGGTTTTGAGAATCTCTCCCGGAGTTTGAGAGATTTGGACGTGAAAGGGTACCAGTCTTGTCGGGGATTGGGAACCCTTCGCGAGAATGTCCAAAGTTTCAGCGGGATTTCCAAAATGTTGAGAGGAACTCGAAACATGTCAACCTTGGTTTTGAGAATCTCTCCCGGAGTTTGAGAGATTTGGACGTGAAAGGCTACCAGTCTTGTCGGGGATTGGGAACCCTTCGCGACAATGTCCAAAGTTTCAGCGGGATTTCCAAAATGTTGAAAGGAACTCGAAACATGTCAACCTTGGTTTTGAGAATCTCTCCCGGAGTTTGAGAGATTTGGACGTGAAAGGGTACCAGTCTTGTCGGGGATTGGGAACCCTTCGCGAGAATGTCCAAAGTTTCAGCGGGATTTCCAAAATGTTGAGAGGAACTCGAAACATGTCAACCTTGGTTTTGAGAATCTCTCCCGGAGTTTGAGAGATTTGGACGTGAAAGGGTACCAGTCTTGTCGGGGATTGGGAACCCTTCGCCAGAATGTCCAAAGTTTCACCGTGATTTCCAAAACGTTGAAAGGAACTCGAAACATGTCAACCTTGGTTTTGAGAATCTCTCCCGGAGTTTGAGAGATTTGGACGTGAAAGGGTACCAGTCTTGTCGGGGATTGGGAACCCTTCACGAGAATGTCCAAAGTTTCAGCGGGATTTCCAAAATGTTGAGAGGAACTCGAAACATGTCAACCTTGGTTTTGAGAATCTCTCCCGGAGTTTGAGAGATTTGGACGTGAAAAGGTACCAGTCTTGTCGGGGATTGGGAACCCTTCGCGAGAATGTCCAAAGTTTCAGCGGGATTTCCAAAATGTTGAGAGGAACTCGAAACATGTCAACCTTGGTTTTGAGAATCTCTCCCGGAGTTTGAGAGATTTGGACGTGAAAGGGTACCAGTCTTGTCGGGGATTGGGAACCCTTCGCGAGAATGTCCAAAGTTTCAGCGGGATTTCCAAAATGTTGAGAGGAACTCGAAACATGTCAACCTTGGTTTTGAGAATCTTCTCCCGGAGTTTGAGACATTTGGACGTGAAAGGGTACCAGTCTTGTCGGGGATTGGGAACCCTTCACGAGAATGTCCAAAGTTTCAGCGGGATTTCCAAAATGTTGAGAAGAACTCGAAACATGTCAACCTTGGTTTTGAGAATCTCTCCCGGAGTTTGAGAGATTTGGACGTGAAAGGGTACCAGTCTTGTCGGGGATTGGGAACCCTTCGCGAGAATGTCCAAAGTTTCAGCGGGATTTCCAAAATGTTGAGAGGAACTCGAAACATGTCAACCTTGGTTTTGAGAATCTCTCCCACAGTTTGAGAGATTTGGACGTGAAAGGGTACCAGTCTTGTCGGGGATCGGAACCCTTCGCCAGAATGTCCAAAGTTTCAGCGGGATTTCCAAAATGTTGAGAGGAACTCGAAACATGTCAACCTTGGTTTTGAGAATCTCTCCCACAGTTTGAGAGATTTGGATGTGAAAGGGTACCAGTCTTGTCGGGGATCGGAACCCTTCGCCAGAATGTCCAAAGTTTCAGCGGGATTTCCAAAATGTTGAAAGGAACTCGAAACAGGTCAACCTTGGTTTTGAGAATCTCTCCCGGAGTTTGAGAGATTTGGACGTGAAAGGGTACCAGTCTTGTCGGGGATTGGGAACCCTTCGCGACAATGTCCAAAGTTTCAGCGGGATTTCCAAAATGTTGAAAGGAACTCGAAACATGTCAACCTTGGTTTTGAGAATCTCTCCCGGAGTTTGAGAGATTTGGACATGAAAGGGTTCCAGTCTTGTCGGGGATTGGGAACCCTTCACGAGAATGTCCAAAATTTCAGCGGGATTTCGAAAAATGTTGAAAGGAACTCGAAGCATGTCAACCTTGGTTTTGAGAATCTCTCCCGGAGTTTGAGAGATTTGGACGTGAAAGAGTACCAGTCTTGTCGGGGATTGGGAACTCTTCGCCAGAATGTCCAAAGTTTCAGCGGGATTTCCAAAATGTTGAAAGGAACTCGAAACATGTCAACCTTGGTTTTGAGAATCTCTCCCGGAGTTTGAGAGATTTGGACGTGAAAGGGTACCAGTCTTGTCGGGGATTGGGAACCCTTTGCGAGAATGTCCAAAGTTTCAGCGGGATTTCCAAAATGTTGAAAGGAACTCGAAACATGTCAACCTTGGTTTTGAGAATCTCTCCCGGAGTTTGAGAGATTTGGACGTGAAAGGCTACCAGTCTTGTCGGGGATTGGGAACCCTTCGCGAGAATGTCCAAAGTTTCAGCGGGATTTCCAAAATGTTGAGAGGAACTCGAAACATGTCAACCTTGGTTTTGAGAATCTCTCCCGGAGTTTGAGAGATTTGGACGTGAAAGGCTACCAGTCTTGTCGGGGATCGGAACCCTTCGCCAGAATGTCCAAAGTTTCAGCGGGATTTCCAAAATGTTGAAAGGAACTCGAAACATGTCAACCTTGGTTTTGAGAATCTCTCCCGGAGTTTGAGAGATTTGGACGTGAAAGGGTACCAGTCTTGTCGGGGATTGGGAACCCTTCGCCAGAATGTCCAAAGTTTCAGCGGGATTTCCAAAATGTTGAGAGGAACTCGAAACATGTCAACCTTGGTTTTGAGAATCTCTCCCGGAGTTTGAGAGATTTGGACGTGAAAGGGTACCAGTCTTGTCGGGGATTGGGAACCCTTCGCGAGAATGTCCAAAGTTTCAGCGGGATTTCCAAAATGTTGAGAGGAACTCGAAACATGTCAACCTTGGTTTTGAGAATCTCTCCCGGAGTTTGAGAGATTTGGACGTGAAAGGCTACCAGTCTTGTCGGGGATCGGAACCCTTCGCCAGAATGTCCAAAGTTTCAGCGGGATTTCCAAAATGTTGAAAGGAACTCGAAACATGTCAACCTTGGTTTTGAGAATCTCTCCCGGACTTTGAGAGATTTGGACGTGAAAGGGTACCAGTCTTGTCGGGGATTGGGAACCCTTCGCGAGAATGTCCAAAGTTTCAGCGGGATTTCCAAAATGTTGAAAGGAACTCGAAACATGTCAACCTTGGTTTTGAGAATCTCTCCCGGAGTTTGAGAGATTTGGACATGAAAGGGTACCAGTCTTGTCGGGGATTGGGAACCCTTCGCGAGAATGTCCAAAATTTCAGCGGGATTTCGAAAAATGTTGAAAGGAACTCGAAGCATGTCAACCTTGGTTTTGAGAATCTCTCCCGGAGTTTGAGAGATTTGGACGTGAAAGAGTACCAGTCTTGTCGGGGATTGGGAACTCTTCGCCAGAATGTCCAAAGTTTCAGCGGGATTTCCAAAATGTTGAAAGGAACTCGAAACATGTCAACCTTGGTTTTGAGAATCTCTCCCGGAGTTTGAGAGATTTGGACGTGAAAGGGTACCAGTCTTGTCGGGGATTGGGAACCCTTTGCGAGAATGTCCAAAGTTTCAGCGGGATTTCCAAAATGTTGAAAGGAACTCGAAACATGTCAACCTTGGTTTTGAGAATCTCTCCCGGAGTTTGAGAGATTTGGACGTGAAAGGCTACCAGTCTTGTCGGGGATTGGGAACCCTTCGCGAGAATGTCCAAAGTTTCAGCGGGATTTCCAAAATGTTGAGAGGAACTCGAAACATGTCAACCTTGGTTTTGAGAATCTCTCCCGGAGTTTGAGAGATTTGGACGTGAAAGGCTACCAGTCTTGTCGGGGATCGGAACCCTTCGCCAGAATGTCCAAAGTTTCAGCGGGATTTCCAAAATGTTGAAAGGAACTCGAAACATGTCAACCTTGGTTTTGAGAATCTCTCCCGGAGTTTGAGAGATTTGGACGTGAAAGGGTACCAGTCTTGTCGGGGATTGGGAACCCTTCGCCAGAATGTCCAAAGTTTCAGCGGGATTTCCAAAATGTTGAGAGGAACTCGAAACATGTCAACCTTGGTTTTGAGAATCTCTCCCGGAGTTTGAGAGATTTGGACGTGAAAGGGTACCAGTCTTGTCGGGGATTGGGAACCCTTCGCGAGAATGTCCAAAGTTTCAGCGGGATTTCCAAAATGTTGAGAGGAACTCGAAACATGTCAACCTTGGTTTTGAGAATCTCTCCCGGAGTTTGAGAGATTTGGACGTGAAAGGCTACCAGTCTTGTCGGGGATCGGAACCCTTCGCCAGAATGTCCAAAGTTTCAGCGGGATTTCCAAAATGTTGAAAGGAACTCGAAACATGTCAACCTTGGTTTTGAGAATCTCTCCCGGACTTTGAGAGATTTGGACGTGAAAGGGTACCAGTCTTGTCGGGGATTGGGAACCCTTCGCGAGAATGTCCAAAGTTTCAGCGGGATTTCCAAAATGTTGAAAGGAACTCGAAACATGTCAACCTTGGTTTTGAGAATCTCTCCCGGAGTTTGAGAGATTTGGACATGAAAGGGTACCAGTCTTGTCGGGGATTGGGAACCCTTCGCGAGAATGTCCAAAATTTCAGCGGGATTTCGAAAAATGTTGAAAGGAACTCGAAGCATTTCAACCTTGGTTTTGAGAATCTCTCCCGGAGTTTGAGAGATTTGGACGTGAAAGGGTACCAGTCTTGTCGGGGATTGGGAACCCTTCGCCAGAATGTCCAAAGTTTCAGCGGGATTTCCAAAATGTTGAAAGGAACTCGAAACATGTCAACCTTGGTTTTGAGAATCTCTCCCGGAGTTTGAGAGATTTGGACGTGAAAGGGTACCAGTCTTGTCGGGGATTGGGAACCCTTCACGAGAATGTCCAAAGTTTCAGCGGGATTTCCAAAATGTTGAGAGGAACTCGAAACATGTCAACCTTGGTTTTGAGAATCTCTCCCGGAGTTTGAGAGATTTGGACGTGAAAGGGTACCAGTCTTGTCGGGGATTGGGAACCCTTCGCGAGAATGTCCAAAGTTTCAGCGGGATTTCCAAAATGTTGAAAGGAACTCGAAACATGTCAACCTTGGTTTTGAGAATCTCTCCCGGAGTTTGAGAGATTTGGACGTGAAAGGGTACCAGTCTTGTCGGGGATTGGGAACCCTTCGCGAGAATGTCCAAAGTTTCAGCGGGATTTCCAAAATGTTGAGAGGAACTCGAAACATGTCAACCTTGGTTTTGAGAATCTCTCGCGGAGTTTGAGAGATTTGGACGTGAAAGGGTACCAGTCTTGTCGGGGATTGGGAACCCTTCGCGAGAATGTCCAAAGTTTCAGCGGGATTTCCAAAATGTTGAGAGGAACTCGAAACATGTCAACCTTGGTTTTGAGAATCTCTCCCGGAGTTTGAGAGATTTGGACGTGAAAGGCTACCAGTCTTGTCGGGGATCGGAACCCTTCGCCAGAATGTCCAAAGTTTCAGCGGGATTTCCAAAATGTTGAAAGGAACTCGAAACATGTCAACCTTGGTTTTGAGAATCTCTCCCGGACTTTGAGAGATTTGGACGTGAAAGGGTACCAGTCTTGTCGGGGATTGGGAACCCTTCGCGAGAATGTCCAAAGTTTCAGCGGGATTTCCAAAATGTTGAAAGGAACTCGAAACATGTCAACCTTGGTTTTGAGAATCTCTCCCGGAGTTTGAGAGATTTGGACATGAAAGGGTACCAGTCTTGTCGGGGATTGGGAACCCTTCGCGAGAATGTCCAAAGTTTCAGTGGGATTTGCAAAATGTTGAGAGGAACTCGAAACATGTCAACCTTGGTTTTGAGAATCTCTCCCGGAGTTTGAGAGATTTGGACGTGAAAGGGTACCAGTCTTGTCGGGGATTGGGAACCCTTCACGAGAATGTCCAAAGTTTCAGCGGGATTTCCAAAATGTTGAGAGGAACTCGAAACATGTCAACCTTGGTTTTGAGAATCTCTCCCGGAGTTTGAGAGATTTGGACGTGAAAGGGTACCAGTCTTGTCGGGGATTGGGAACCCTTCGCGAGAATGTCCAAAGTTTCAGCGGGATTTCCAAAATGTTGAAAGGAACTCGAAACATGTCAACCTTGGTTTTGAGAATCTCTCCCGGAGTTTGAGAGATTTGGACGTGAAAGGGTACCAGTCTTGTCGGGGATTGGGAACCCTTCGCGAGAATGTCCAAAGTTTCAGCGGGATTTCCAAAATGTTGAGAGGAACTCGAAACATGTCAACCTTGGTTTTGAGAATCTCTCGCGGAGTTTGAGACATTTGGACGTGAAAGGGTACCAGTCTTGTCGGGGATTGGGAACCCTTCGCGAGAATGTCCAAAGTTTCAGCGGGATTTCCAAAATGTTGAGAGGAACTCGAAACATGTCAACCTTGGTTTTGAGAATCTCTCCCGGAGTTTGAGAGATTTGGACGTGAAAGGCTACCAGTCTTGTCGGGGATCGGAACCCTTCGCCAGAATGTCCAAAGTTTCAGCGGGATTTCCAAAATGTTGAAAGGAACTCGAAACATGTCAACCTTGGTTTTGAGAATCTCTCCCGGAGTTTGAGAGATTTGGACGTGAAAGGGTACCAGTCTTGTCGGGGATTGGGAACCCTTCGCGAGAATGTCCAAAGTTTCAGCGGGATTTCCAAAATGTTGAAAGGAACTCGAAACATGTCAACCTTGGTTTTGAGAATCTCTCCCGGAGTTTGAGAGATTTGGACATGAAAGGGTACCAGTCTTGTCGGGGATTGGGAACCCTTCGCGAGAATGTCCAAAGTTTCAGTGGGATTTGCAAAATGTTGAGAGGAACTCGAAACATGTCAACCTTGGTTTTGAGAATCTCTCCCGGAGTTTGAGAGATTTGGACGTGAAAGGGTACCAGTCTTGTCGGGGATTGGGAACCCTTCACGAGAATGTCCAAAGTTTCAGCGGGATTTCCAAAATGTTGAGAGGAACTCGAAACATGTCAACCTTGGTTTTGAGAATCTCTCCCGGAGTTTGAGAGATTTGGACGTGAAAGGGTACCAGTCTTGTCGGGGATTGGGAACCCTTCGCGAGAATGTCCAAAGTTTCAGCGGGATTTCCAAAATGTTGAAAGGAACTCGAAACATGTCAACCTTGGTTTTGAGAATCTCTCCCGGAGTTTGAGAGATTTGGACGTGAAAGGGTACCAGTCTTGTCGGGGATTGGGAACCCTTCGCGAGAATGTCCAAAGTTTCAGCGGGATTTCCAAAATGTTGAGAGGAACTCGAAACATGTCAACCTTGGTTTTGAGAATCTCTCGCGGAGTTTGAGAGATTTGGACGTGAAAGGGTACCAGTCTTGTCGGGGATTGGGAACCCTTCGCGAGAATGTCCAAAGTTTCAGCGGGATTTCCAAAATGTTGAAAGGAACTCGAAACATGTCAACCTTGGTTTTGAGAATCTCTCCCGGAGTTTGAGAGATTTGGACGTGAAAGGGTACCAGTCTTGTCGGGGATTGGGAACCCTTCGCGAGAATGTCCAAAGTTTCAGCGGGATTTCCAAAATGTTGAGAGGAACTCGAAACATGTCAACCTTGGTTTTGAGAATCTCTCGCGGAGTTTGAGAGATTTGGACGTGAAAGGGTACCAGTCTTGTCGGGGATTGGGAACCCTTCGCGAGAATGTCCAAAGTTTCAGCGGGATTTCCAAAATGTTGAGAGGAACTCGAAACATGTCAACCTTGGTTTTGAGAATCTCTCCCGGAGTTTGAGAGATTTGGACGTGAAAGGCTACCAGTCTTGTCGGGGATCGGAACCCTTCGCCAGAATGTCCAAAGTTTCAGCGGGATTTCCAAAATGTTGAAAGGAACTCGAAACATGTCAACCTTGGTTTTGAGAATCTCTCCCGGACTTTGAGAGATTTGGACGTGAAAGGGTACCAGTCTTGTCGGGGATTGGGAACCCTTCGCGAGAATGTCCAAAGTTTCAGCGGGATTTCCAAAATGTTGAAAGGAACTCGAAACATGTCAACCTTGGTTTTGAGAATCTCTCCCGGAGTTTGAGAGATTTGGACATGAAAGGGTACCAGTCTTGTCGGGGATTGGGAACCCTTCGCGAGAATGTCCAAAATTTCAGCGGGATTTCGAAAAATGTTGAAAGGAACTCGAAGCATTTCAACCTTGGTTTTGAGAATCTCTCCCGGAGTTTGAGAGATTTGGACGTGAAAGGGTACCAGTCTTGTCGGGGATTGGGAACCCTTCGCCAGAATGTCCAAAGTTTCAGCGGGATTTCCAAAATGTTGAAAGGAACTCGAAACATGTCAACCTTGGTTTTGAGAATCTCTCCCGGAGTTTGAGAGATTTGGACGTGAAAGGGTACCAGTCTTGTCGGGGATTGGGAACCCTTCGCGAGAATGTCCAAAGTTTCAGCGGGATTTCCAAAATGTTGAGAGGAACTCGAAACATGTCAACCTTGGTTTTGAGAATCTCTCCCGGAGTTTGAGAGATTTGGACGTGAAAGGGTACCAGTCTTGTCGGGGATTGGGAACCCTTCGCGAGAATGTCCAAAGTTTCAGCGGGATTTCCAAAATGTTGAAAGGAACTCGAAACATGTCAACCTTGGTTTTGAGAATCTCTCCCGGAGTTTGAGAGATTTGGACGTGAAAGGGTACCAGTCTTGTCGGGGATTGGGAACCCTTCGCGAGAATGTCCAAAGTTTCAGCGGGATTTCCAAAATGTTGAGAGGAACTCGAAACATGTCAACCTTGGTTTTGAGAATCTCTCGCGGAGTTTGAGAGATTTGGACGTGAAAGGGTACCAGTCTTGTCGGGGATTGGGAACCCTTCGCCAGAATGTCCAAAGTTTCACCGTGATTTCCAAAACGTTGAAAGGAACTCGAAACATGTCAACCTTGGTTTTGAGAATCTCTCCCGGAGTTTGAGAGATTTGGACGTGAAAGGGTACCAGTCTTGTCGGGGATTGGGAACCCTTCACGAGAATGTCCAAAGTTTCAGGGGGATTTCCAAAATGTTGAGATGAACTCGAAACATGTCAACCTTGGTTTTGAGAATCTCTCCCGGAGTTTGAGAGATTTGGACGTGAAAAGGTACCAGTCTTGTCGGGGATTGGGAACCCTTCGCGAGAATGTCCAAAGTTTCAGCGGGATTTCCAAAATGTTGTGAGGAACTCGAAACATGTCAACCTTGGTTTTGAGAATCTCTCCCGGAGTTTGAGAGATTTGGACGTGAAAGGGTACCAGTCTTGTCGGGGATTGGGAACCCTTCGCCAGAATGTCCAAAGTTTCAGCGGGATTTCCAAAATGTTGAGAGGAACTCGAAACATGTCAACCTTGGTTTTGAGAATCTTCTCCCGGAGTTTGAGACATTTGGACGTGAAAGGGTACCAGTCTTGTCGGGGATTGGGAACCCTTCGTGAGAATGTCCAAAGTTTCAGCGGGATTTCCAAAATGTTGAGAGGAACTCGAAACATGTCAACCTTGGTTTTGAGAATCTCTCCCGGAGTTTGAGAGATTTGGACGTGAAAGGGTACCAGTCTTGTCGGGGATTGGGAACCCTTCGCGAGAATGTCCAAAGTTTCAGCGGGATTTCCAAAATGTTGAGAGGAACTCGAAACATGTCAACCTTGGTTTTGAGAATCTCTCCCACAGTTTGAGAGATTTGGACGTGAAAGGGTACCAGTCTTGTCGGGGATCGGAACCCTTCGCCAGAATGTCCAAAGTTTTAGCGGGATTTCCAAAATGTTGAAAGGAACTCGAAACAGGTCAACCTTGGTTTTGAGAATCTCTCCCGGAGTTTGAGAGATTTGGACGTGAAAGGGTACCAGTCTTGTCGGGGATTGGGAACCCTTCGCGACAATGTCCAAAGTTTCAGCGGGATTTCCAAAATGTTGAAAGGAACTCGAAACATGTCAACCTTGGTTTTGAGAATCTCTCCCGGAGTTTGAGAGATTTGGACATGAAAGGGTTCCAGTCTTGTCGGGGATTGGGAACCCTTCACGAGAATGTCCAAAATTTCAGCGGGATTTCGAAAAATGTTGAAAGGAACTCGAAGCATGTCAACCTTGGTTTTGAGAATCTCTCCCGGAGTTTGAGAGATTTGGACGTGAAAGAGTACCAGTCTTGTCGGGGATTGGGAACCCTTCGCCAGAATGTCCAAAGTTTCAGCGGGATTTCCAAAATGTTGAAAGGAACTCGAAACATGTCAACCTTGGTTTTGAGAATCTCTCCCGGAGTTTGAGAGATTTGGACGTGAAAGGGTACCAGTCTTGTCGGGGATTGGGAACCCTTTGCGAGAATGTCCAAAGTTTCAGCGGGATTTCCAAAATGTTGAAAGGAACTCGAAACATGTCAACCTTGGTTTTGAGAATCTCTCCCGGAGTTTGAGAGATTTGGACGTGAAAGGGTACCAGTCTTGTCGGGGATTGGGAACCCTTCGCGAGAATGTCCAAAGTTTCAGCGGGATTTCCAAAATGTTGAGAGGAACTCGAAACATGTCAACCTTGGTTTTGAGAATCTCTCCCGGAGTTTGAGAGATTTGGACGTGAAAGGCTACCAGTCTTGTCGGGGATCGGAACCCTTCGCCAGAATGTCCAAAGTTTCAGCGGGATTTCCAAAATGTTGAAAGGAACTCGAAACATGTCAACCTTGGTTTTGAGAATCTCTCCCGGAGTTTGAGAGATTTGGACGTGAAAGGGTACCAGTCTTGTCGGGGATTGGGAACCCTTCGCCAGAATGTCCAAAGTTTCAGCGGGATTTCCAAAATGTTGAGAGGAACTCGAAACATGTCAACCTTGGTTTTGAGAATCTCTCCCGGAGTTTGAGAGATTTGGACGTGAAAGGGTACCAGTCTTGTCGGGGATTGGGAACCCTTCGCGAGAATGTCCAAAGTTTCAGCGGGATTTCCAAAATGTTGAGAGGAACTCGAAACATGTCAACCTTGGTTTTGAGAATCTCTCCCGGAGTTTGAGAGATTTGGACGTGAAAGGCTACCAGTCTTGTCGGGGATCGGAACCCTTCGCCAGAATGTCCAAAGTTTCAGCGGGATTTTCAAAATGTTGAAAGGAACTCGAAACATGTCAACCTTGGTTTTGAGAATCTCTCCCGGAGTTTGAGAGATTTGGACGTGAAAGGGTACCAGTCTTGTCGGGGATTGGGAACCCTTCGCCAGAATGTCCAAAGTTTCAGCGGGATTTCCAAAATGTTGAAAGGAACTCGAAACATGTCAACCTTGGTTTTGAGAATTTCTCCCGGAGTTTGAGAGATTTGGACATGAAAGGGTACCAGTCTTGTCGGGGATTGGGAACCCTTCGCGAGAATGTCCAAAATTTCAGCAAGATTTCGAAAAATGTTGAAAGGAACTCGAAGCATTTCAACCTTGGTTTTGAGAATCTCTCCCGGAGTTTGAGAGATTTGGACGTGAAAGGGTACCAGTCTTGTCGGGGATTGGGAACCCTTCGCCAGAATGTCCAAAGTTTCAGCGGGATTTCCAAAATGTTGAAAGGAACTCGAAACATGTCAGCCTTGGTTTAGAGAATCTCTCCCGGAGTTTGAGAGATTTGGACGTGAAAGGCTATCAGTCTTGTCGGGGATTGGGAACCCTTCGCGAGAATGTCCAAAGTTTCAGCGGGATTTCCAAAACGTTGAAAGGAACTCGAAACATGTCAACCTTGGTTTTGAGAATCTCTCCCGGAGTTTGAGAGATTTGGACGTGAAAGGGTACCAGTCTTGTCGGGGATTGGGAACCCTTCGCGAGAATGTCCAAAGTTTCAGCGGGATTTCCAAAACGTTGAAAGGAACTCGAAACATGTCAACCTTGGTTTTGAGAATCTCTCCCGGAGTTTGAGAGATTTGGACGTGAAAGGGTACCAATCTTGTCGGGGATTGGGAACCCTTCGCGAGAATGTCCAAAGTTTCAGCGGGATTTCCAAAATGTTGAGAGGAACTCGAAACATGTCAACCTTGGTTTTGAGAATCTCTCGCGGAGTTTGAGAGATTTGGACGTGAAAGGGTACCAGTCTTGTCGGGGATTGGGAACCCTTCGCCAGAATGTCCAAAGTTTCACCGTGATTTCCAAAACGTTGAAAGGAACTCGAAACATGTCAACCTTGGTTTTGAGAATCTCTCCCGGAGTTTGAGAGATTTGGACGTGAAAGGGTACCAGTCTTGTCGGGGATTGGGAACCCTTCACGAGAATGTCCAAAGTTTCAGCGGGATTTCCAAAATGTTGAGAGGAACTCGAAACATGTCAACCTTGGTTTTGAGAATCTCTCCCGGAGTTTGAGAGATTTGGACGTGAAAGGGTACCAGTCTTGTCGGGGATTGGGAACCCTTCGCGAGAATGTCCAAAGTTTCAGCGGGATTTCCAAAATGTTGAGAGGAACTCGAAACATGTCAACCTTGGTTTTGAGAATCTCTCCCGGAGTTTGAGAGATTTGGACGAGAAAGGGTACCAGTCTTGTCGGGGATTGGGAACCCTTCGCGAGAATGTCCAAAGTTTCAGCGGGATTTCCAAAATGTTGAGAGGAACTCGAAACATGTCAACCTTGGTTTTGAGAATCTTCTCCCGGAGTTTGAGACATTTGGACGTGAAAGGGTACCAGTCTTGTCGGGGATTGGGAACCCTTCGCGAGAATGTCCAAAGTTTCAGCAGGATTTCCAAAATGTTGAGAGGAACTCGAAACATGTCAACCTTGGTTTTGAGAATCTCTCCCGGAGTTTGAGAGATTTGGACGTGAAAGGGTACCAGTCTTGTCGGGGATTGGGAACCCTTCGCCAGAATGTCCAAAGTTTCAGCGGGATTTCCAAAATGTTGAAAGGAACTCAAAACATGTCAACCTTGGTTTTGAGAATCTCTCCCGGAGTTTGAGAGATTTGGACGTGAAAGGGTACCAGTCTTGTCGGGGATTGGGAACCCTTCGCGAGAATGTCCAAAGTTTCAGCGGGATTTCCAAAATGTTGAGAGGAACTCGAAACATGTCAACCTTGGTTTTGAGAATCTCTCCCGGAGTTTGAGAGATTTGGACGTGAAAGGGTACCAGTCTTGTCGGGGATCGGAACCCTTCGCGAGAATGTCCAAAGTTTCAGCGGGATTTCCAAAATGTTGAAAGGAACTCGAAACATGTCAACCTTGGTTTTGAGAATCTCTCCCGGAGTTTGAGAGATTTGGACGTGAAAGGGTACCAGTCTTGTCGGGGATTGGGAACCCTTCGCGAGAATGTCCAAAGTTTCAGCGGGATTTCCAAAATGTTGAGAGGAACTCGAAACATGTCAACCTTGGTTTTGAGAATCTCTCCCGGAGTTTGAGAGATTTGGACGTGAAAGGGTACCAGTCTTGTCGGGGATTGGGAACCCTTCGCGAGAATGTCCAAAGTTTCAGCGGGATTTCCAAAATGTTGAAAGGAACTCGAAACATGTCAACCTTGGTTTTGAGAATCTCTCCCGGAGTTTGAGAGATTTGGACGTGAAAGGGTACCAGTCTTGTCGGGGATTGGGAACCCTTCGCCAGAATGTCCAAAGTTTCAGCGGGATTTCCAAAATGTTGAGAGGAACTCGAAACATGTCAACCTTGGTTTTGAGAATCTCTCCCGGAGTTTGAGAGATTTGGACGTGAAAGGGTACCAGTCTTGTCGGGGATTGGGAACCCTTCGCGAGAATGTCCAAAGTTTCAGCGGGATTTCCAAAATGTTGAAAGGAACTCGAAACATGTCAACCTTGGTTTTGAGAATCTCTCCCGGAGTCTGAGAGATTTGGACGTGAAAGGGTACCAGTCTTGTCGGGGATCGGAACCCTTCGCCAGAATGTCCAAAGTTTCAGCGGGATTTCCAAAATGTTGAAAGGAACTCGAAACATGTCAACCTTGGTTTTGAGAATCTCTCCCGGAGTTTGAGAGATTTGGACGTGAAAGGGTACCAGTCTTGTCGGGGATTGGGAACCCTTCGCGAGAATGTCCAAAGTTTCAGCGGGATTTGCAAAATGTTGAGAGGAACTCGAAACATGTCAACCTTGGTTTTGAGAATCTCTCCCGGAGTTTGAGAGATTTGGACGTGAAGGGTACCAGTCTTGTTGGGGATTTGGAACCCTTCGCCAGAATGTCCAAAGTTTCAGCGGGATTTCCAAAATGTTGAGAGGAACTCGAAACATGTGAACCTTGGTTTTGAGAATCTCTCCCGGAGTTTGAGAGATTTGGACGTGAAAGGGTACCAGTCTTGTCGGGGATTGGGAACCCTTCGCGAGAATGTCCAAAGTTTCAGCGGGATTTCCAAAACGTTGAAAGGAACTCGAAACATGTCAACCTTGGTTTTGAGAATCTCTCCCGGAGTTTGAGAGATTTGGACGTGAAAGGGTACCAGTCTTGTCGGGGATTGGGAACCCTTCGCCAGAATGTCCAAAGTTTCAGCGGGATTTCCAAAACGTTGAAAGGAACTCGAAACATGTCAACCTTGGTTTTGAGAATCTCTCCGGGAGTTTGAGAGATTTGGACGTGAAAGGGTACCAGTCTTGTCGGGGATTGGGAACCCTTCGCGAGAATGTCCAAAGTTTCAGCGGGATTTCCAAAATGTTGAAAGGAACTCGAAACATGTCAACCTTGGTTTTGAGAATCTCTCCCGGAGTTTGAGAGATTTGGACGTGAAAGGGTACCAGTCTTGTCGGGGATTGGGAACCCTTCGCGAGAATGTCCAAAATTTCAGCGGGATTTCGAAAAATGTTGAAAGGAACTCGAAGCATGTCAACCTTGGTTTTGAGAATCTCTCCCGGAGTTTGAGAGATTTGGACGTGAAAGGGTACCAGTCTTGTCGGGGATTGGGAACCCTTCGCGAGAATGTCCAAAGTTTCAGCGGGATTTCCAAAATGTTGAAAGGAACTCGAAACATGTCAACCTTGGTTTTGAGAATCTCTCCCGGAGTTTGAGAGATTTGGACGTGAAAGGGTACCAGTCTTGTCGGGGATCGGGAACCCTTCGCGAGAATGTCCAAAGTTTCAGCGGGATTTCCAAAATGTTGAAAGGAACTCGAAACATGTCAACCTTGGTTTTGAGAATCTCTCCTGGATTTTGAGAGATTTGGACGTGAAAGGGTACCAGTCTTGTCGGGGATTGGGAACCCTTTGCGAGAATGTCCAAAGTTTCAGCGGGATTTCCAAAATGTTGAAAGGAACTCGAAACATGTCAACCTTGGTTTTGAGAATCTCTCCCGGAGTTTGAGAGATTTGGACGTGAAAGGGTACCAGTCTTGTCGGGGATTGGGAACCCTTCGCGAGAATGTCCGAAGTTTCAGCAGGATTTCCAAAATATTGAAAGGAACTCGAAACATGTCAACCTTGGTTTTGAGAATCTCTCCCGGAGTTTGAGAGATTTGGACGTGAAAGGGTACCAGTCTTGTCGGGGATTGGGAACCCTTCGCCAGAATGTCCAAAGTTTCAGCGGGATTTCCAAAATGTTGAGAGGAACTCGAAACATGTCAACCTTGGTTTTGAGAATCTCTCCCGGAGTTTGAGAGATTTGGACGTGAAAGGGTACCAGTCTTGTCGGGGATTGGGAACCCTTCGCGAGAATGTCCAAAGTTTCAGCGGGATTTCCAAAATGTTGAGAGGAACTCGAAACATGTCAACTTTGGTTTTGAGAATCTCTCCCGGAGTTTGAGAGATTTGGACGTGAAAGGGTACCAGTCTTGTCGGGGATTGGGAACCCTTCGCGAGAATGTCCAAAGTTTCAGCGGGATTTCCAAAATGTTGAAAGGAACTCGAAACATGTCAACCTTGGTTTTGAGAATCTCTCCCGGAGTTTGAGAGATTTGGACGTGAAAGGGTACCAGTCTTGTCGGGGATTGGGAACCCTTCGTGAGAATGTCCAAAGTTTCAGCGGGATTTCCAAAATGTTGAGAGGAACTCGAAACATGTCAACCTTGGTTTTGAGAATCTCTCCCGGAGTTTGAGAGATTTGGACGTGAAAGGGTACCAGTCTTGTCGGGGATTGGGAACCCTTCGCCAGAATGTCCAAAGTTTCAGCGGGATTTCCAAAATGTTGAAAGGAACTCGAAACATGTCAACCTTGGTTTTGAGAATCTCTCCCGGAGTTTGAGAGATTTGGACGTGAAAGGGTACCAGTCTTGTCGGGGATTGGGAACCCTTCGCGAGAATGTCCAAAGTTTCAGCGGGATTTCCAAAAAGTTGAAAGGAACTCGAAACATGTCAACCTTGGTTTTGAGAATCTCTCCCGGAGTTTGAGAGATTTGGACGTGAAAGGGTACCAGTCTTGTCGGGGATTGGGAACCCTTCGCGAGAATGTCCAAAGTTTCAGCGGGATTTCCAAAACGTTGAAAGGAACTCGAAACATGTCAACCTTGGTTTTGAGAATCTCTCCCGGAGTTTGAGAGATTTGGACGTGAAAGGGTACCAGTCTTGTCGGGGATTGGGAACCCTTCACGAGAATGTCCAAAGTTTCAGCAGGATTTCCAAAATCTTGAAAGGAACTCGAAACATGTCAACCTTGGTTTTGAGAATCTCTCCCGGAGTTTGAGAGATTTGGACGTGAAAGGGTACCAGTCTTGTCGGGGATTGGGAACCCTTCGCCAGAATGTCCAAAGTTTCAGCGGGATTTCCAAAATGTTGAGAGGAACTCGAAACATGTCAACCTTGGTTTTGAGAATCTCTCCCGGAGTTTGAGAGATTTGGACGTGAAAGGGTACCAGTCTTGTCGGGGATTGGGAACCCTTCGCGAGAATGTCCAAAGTTTCAGCGGGATTTCCAAAATGTTGAGAGGAACTCGAAACATGTCAACTTTGGTTTTGAGAATCTCTCCCGGAGTTTGAGAGATTTGGACGTGAAAGGTTACCAGTCTTGTCGGGGACTGGGAACCCTTCGCGAGAATGTCCAAAGTTTCAGCGGGATTTCCAAAATGTTGAAAGGAACTCGAAACATGTCAACCTTGGTTTTGAGAATCTCTCCCGGAGTTTGAGAGATTTGGACGTGAAAGGGTACCAGTCTTGTCGGGGATTGGGAACCCTTCGCGAGAATGTCCAAAGTTTCAGCGGGATTTCCAAAATGTTGAGAGGAACTCGAAACATGTCAACCTTGGTTTTGAGAATCTCTCCCGGAGTTTGAGAGATTTGGACGTGAAAGGGTACCAGTCTTGTCGGGGATTGGGAACCCTTCGCCAGAATGTCCAAAGTTTCAGCGGGATTTCCAAAATGTTGAAAGGAACTCGAAACATGTCAACCTTGGTTTTGAGAATCTCTCCCGGAGTTTGAGAGATTTGGACGTGAAAGGGTACCAGTCTTGTCGGGGATTGGGAACCCTTCGCGAGAATGTCCAAAGTTTCAGCGGGATTTCCAAAAAGTTGAAAGGAACTCGAAACATGTCAACCTTGGTTTTGAGAATCTCTCCCGGAGTTTGAGAGATTTGGACGTGAAAGGGTACCAGTCTTGTCGGGGATTGGGAACCCTTCGCGAGAATGTCCAAAGTTTCAGCGGGATTTCCAAAACGTTGAAAGGAACTCGAAACATGTCAACCTTGGTTTTGAGAATCTCTCCCGGAGTTTGAGAGATTTGGACGTGAAAGGGTACCAGTCTTGTCGGGGATTGGGAACCCTTCACGAGAATGTCCAAAGTTTCAGCAGGATTTCCAAAATCTTGAAAGGAACTCGAAACATGTCAACCTTGGTTTTGAGAATCTCTCCCGGAGTTTGAGAGATTTGGACGTGAAAGGGTACCAGTCTTGTCGGGGATTGGGAACCCTTCGCCAGAATGTCCAAAGTTTCAGCGGGATTTCCAAAATGTTGAGAGGAACTCGAAACATGTCAACCTTGGTTTTGAGAATCTCTCCCGGAGTTTGAGAGATTTGGACGTGAAAGGGTACCAGTCTTGTCGGGGATTGGGAACCCTTTGCGAGAATGTCCAAAGTTTCAGCGGGATTTCCAAAATGTTGAGAGGAACTCGAAACATGTCAACTTTGGTTTTGAGAATCTCTCCCGGAGTTTGAGAGATTTGGACGTGAAAGGTTACCAGTCTTGTCGGGGACTGGGAACCCTTCGCGAGAATGTCCAAAGTTTCAGCGGGATTTCCAAAACGTTGAAAGGAACTCGAAACATGTCAACCTTGGTTTTGAGAATCTCTCCCGGAGTTTGAGAGATTTGGACGTGAAAGGGTACCAGTCTTGTCGGGGATTGGGAACCCTTCGCGAGAATGTCCAAAGTTTCAGCGGGATTTCCAAAATGTTGAGAGGAACTCGAAACATGTCAACCTTGGTTTTGAGAATCTCTCCCGGAGTTTGAGAGATTTGGACGTGAAAGGGTACCAGTCTTGTCGGGGATTGGGAACCCTTCGCGACAATGTCCAAAGTTTCAGCGGGATTTCCAAAATGTTGAAAGGAACTCGAAACATGTCAACCTTGGTTTTGAGAATCTCTCCCGGAGTTTGAGAGATTTGGACGTGAAAGGGTACCAGTCTTGTCGGGGATTGGGAACCCTTCGCGACAATGTCCAAAGTTTCAGCGGGATTTCCAAAATGTTGAAAGGAACTCGAAACATGTCAACCTTGGTTTTGAGAATCTCTCCCGGAGTTTGAGAGATTTGGACGTGAAAAGGTACCAGTCTTGTCGGGGATTGGGAACCCTTCGCGAGAATGTCCAAAGTTTCAGCGGGATTTCCAAAATGTTGAAAGGAACTCGAAACATGTCAACCTTGGTTTTGAGAATCTCTCCCGGAGTTTGAGAGATTTGGACGTGAAAGGGTACCAGTCTTGTCGGGGATTGGGAACCCTTCGCGAGAATGTCCAAAGTTTCAGCGGGATTTCCAAAATGTTGAGAGGAACTCGAAACATGTCAACCTTGGTTTTGAGAATCTTTCCGGAGTTTGAGAGATTTGGACGTGAAAGGGTACCAGTCTTGTCGGGGATTGGGAACCCTTTGCGAGAATGTCCAAAGTTTCAGCGGGATTTCCAAAATGTTGAAAGGAACTCGAAACATGTCAACCTTGGTTTTGAGAATCTCTCCTGGATTTTGAGAGATTTGGACGTGAAAGGGTACCAGTCTTGTCGGGGATTGGGAACCCTTTGCGAGAATGTCCAAAGTTTCAGCGGGATTTCCAAAATGTTGAAAGGAACTCGAAACATGTCAACCTTGGTTTTGAGAATCTCTCCCGGAGTTTGAGAGATTTGGACGTGAAAGGGTACCAGTCTTGTCGGGGATTGGGAACCCTTCGCGAGAATGTCCAAAGTTTCAGCGGGATTTCCAAAATGTTGAGAGGAACTCGAAACATGTCAACCTTGGTTTTGAGAATCTCTCCCGGAGTTTGAGAGATTTGGACATGAAAAGGTACCAGTCTTGTCGGGGATTGGGAACCCTTCGCGAGAATGTCCAAAGTTTCAGCGGGATTTCCAAAATGTTGAGAGGAACTCGAAACATGTCAACCTTGGTTTTGAGAATCTCTCCCGGAGTTTGAGAGATTTGGACGTGAAAGGGTTCCAGTCTTGTCGGGGATTGGGAACCATTCGCGAGAATATCCAAAGTTTCAGCGGGATTTCCAAAACGTTGAAAGGAACTCGAAACATGTCAACCTTGGTTTTGAGAATCTCTCCCGGAGTTTGAGAGATTTGGACGTGAAAGGGTACCAGTCTTGTCGGGGATTGGGAACCCTTCGCGAGAATGTCCAAAGTTTCAGCGGGATTTCCAAAATGTTGAGAGGAACTCGAAACATGTCAACCTTGGTTTTGAGAATCTCTCCCGGAGTTTGAGAGATTTGGACGTGAAAGGGTACCAGTCTTGTCGGGGATTGGGAACCCTTCGCGAGAATGTCCAAAGTTTCAGCGGGATTTCCAAAACGTTGAAAGGAACTCGAAACATGTCAACCTTGGTTTTGAGAATCTCTCCCGGAGTTTGAGAGATTTGGACGTGAAAGGGTACCAGTCTTGTCGGGGATTGGGAACCCTTCGTCAGAATGTCCAAAGTTTCAGCGGGATTTCCAAAATGTTGAGAGGAACTCGAAACATGTCAACCTTGGTTTTGAGAATCTCTCCCGGAGTTTGAGAGATTTGGACGTGAAAGGGTACCAGTCTTGTCGGGGATTGGGAACCCTTTGCGAGAATGTCCAAAGTTTCAGCGGGATTTCCAAAATGTTGAGAGGAACTCGAAACATGTCAACCTTGGTTTTGAGAATCTCTCCCGGAGTTTGAGAGATTTGGACGTGAAAGGGTACCAGTCTTGTCGGGGATTGGGAACCCTTCGCGAGAATGTCCAAAGTTTCAGCGGGATTTCCAAAATGTTGAGAGGAACTCGAAACATGTCAACCTTGGTTTTGAGAATCTCTCCCGGAGTTTGAGAGATTTGGACGTGAAAGGGTACCAGTCTTGTCGGGGATTGGGAACCCTTCGCGACAATGTCCAAAGTTTCAGCGGGATTTCCAAAATGTTGAAAGGAACTCGAAACATGTCAACCTTGGTTTTGAGAATCTCTCCCGGAGTTTGAGAGATTTGGACGTGAAAGGGTACCAGTCTTGTCGGGGATTGGGAACCCTTCGCGACAATGTCCAAAGTTTCAGCGGGATTTCCAAAATGTTGAAAGGAACTCGAAACATGTCAACCTTGGTTTTGAGAATCTCTCCCGGAGTTTGAGAGATTTGGACGTGAAAAGGTACCAGTCTTGTCGGGGATTGGGAACCCTTCGCGAGAATGTCCAAAGTTTCAGCGGGATTTCCAAAATGTTGAAAGGAACTCGAAACATGTCAACCTTGGTTTTGAGAATCTCTCCCGGAGTTTGAGAGATTTGGACGTGAAAGGGTACCAGTCTTGTCGGGGATTGGGAACCCTTCGCGAGAATGTCCAAAGTTTCAGCGGGATTTCCAAAATGTTGAGAGGAACTCGAAACATGTCAACCTTGGTTTTGAGAATCTTTCCGGAGTTTGAGAGATTTGGACGTGAAAGGGTACCAGTCTTGTCGGGGATTGGGAACCCTTTGCGAGAATGTCCAAAGTTTCAGCGGGATTTCCAAAATGTTGAAAGGAACTCGAAACATGTCAACCTTGGTTTTGAGAATCTCTCCTGGATTTTGAGAGATTTGGACGTGAAAGGGTACCAGTCTTGTCGGGGATTGGGAACCCTTTGCGAGAATGTCCAAAGTTTCAGCGGGATTTCCAAAATGTTGAAAGGAACTCGAAACATGTCAACCTTGGTTTTGAGAATCTCTCCCGGAGTTTGAGAGATTTGGACGTGAAAGGGTACCAGTCTTGTCGGGGATTGGGAACCCTTCGCGAGAATGTCCAAAGTTTCAGCGGGATTTCCAAAATGTTGAGAGGAACTCGAAACATGTCAACCTTGGTTTTGAGAATCTCTCCCGGAGTTTGAGAGATTTGGACATGAAAAGGTACCAGTCTTGTCGGGGATTGGGAACCCTTCGCGAGAATGTCCAAAGTTTCAGCGGGATTTCCAAAACGTTGAAAGGAACTCGAAACATGTCAACCTTGGTTTTGAGAATCTCTCCCGGAGTTTGAGAGATTTGGACGTGAAAGGGTACCAGTCTTGTCGGGGATTGGGAACCCTTCGCGAGAATGTCCAAAGTTTCAGCGGGATTTCCAAAATGTTGAGAGGAACTCGAAACATGTCAACCTTGGTTTTGAGAATCTCTCCCGGAGTTTGAGAGATTTGGACGTGAAAGGGTACCAGTCTTGTCGGGGATTGGGAACCCTTCGCGAGAATGTCCAAAGTTTCAGCGGGATTTCCAAAACGTTGAAAGGAACTCGAAACATGTCAACCTTGGTTTTGAGAATCTCTCCCGGAGTTTGAGAGATTTGGACGTGAAAGGGTACCAGTCTTGTCGGGGATTGGGAACCCTTCGTCAGAATGTCCAAAGTTTCAGCGGGATTTCCAAAATGTTGAGAGGAACTCGAAACATGTCAACCTTGGTTTTGAGAATCTCTCCCGGAGTTTGAGAGATTTGGACGTGAAAGGGTACCAGTCTTGTCGGGGATTGGGAACCCTTTGCGAGAATGTCCAAAGTTTCAGCGGGATTTCCAAAATGTTGAGAGGAACTCGAAACATGTCAACCTTGGTTTTGAGAATCTCTCCCGGAGTTTGAGAGATTTGGACGTGAAAGGGTACCAGTCTTGTCGGGGATTGGGAACCCTTCGCGAGAATGTCCAAAGTTTCAGCGGGATTTCCAAAATGTTGAGAGGAACTCGAAACATGTCAACCTTGGTTTTGAGAATCTCTCCCGGAGTTTGAGAGATTTGGACGTGAAAGGGTACCAGTCTTGTCGGGGATTGGGAACCCTTCGCGAGAATGTCCAAAGTTTCAGCGGGATTTCCAAAATGTTGAGAGGAACTCGAAACATGTCAACCTTGGTTTTGAGAATCTCTCCCGGAGTTTGAGAGATTTGGACGTGAAAGGGTACCAGTCTTGTCGGGGATTGGGAACCCTTCGCGACAATGTCCAAAGTTTCAGCGGGATTTCCAAAATGTTGAAAGGAACTCGAAACATGTCAACCTTGGTTTTGAGAATCTCTCCCGGAGTTTGAGAGATTTGGACGTGAAAGGGTACCAGTCTTGTCGGGGATTGGGAACCCTTCGCCAGAATGTCCAAAGTTTCAGCGGGATTTCCAAAATGTTGAAAGGAACTCGAAACATGTCAACCTTGGTTTTGAGAATCTCTCCCGGAGTTTGAGAGATTTGGACGTGAAAGGGTACCAGTCTTGTCGGGGATTGGGAACCATTCGCGAGAATATCCAAAGTTTCAGCGGGATTTCCAAAATGTTGAGAGGAACTCGAAACATGTCAACCTTGGTTTTGAGAATCTCTCCCGGAGTTTGAGAGATTTGGACGTGAAAGGGTACCAGTCTTGTCGGGGATTGGGAACCCTTTGCGAGAATGTCCAAAGTTTCAGCGGGATTTCCAAAATGTTGAGAGGAACTCGAAACATGTCAACCTTGGTTTTGAGAATCTCTCCCGGAGTTTGAGAGATTTGGACGAGAAAGGGTACCAGTCTTGTCGGGGATTGGGAACCCTTCGCGAGAATGTCCAAAGTTTCAGCGGGATTTCCAAAATGTTGAGAGGAACTCGAAACATGTCAACCTTGGTTTTGAGAATCTCTCCCGGAGTTTGAGAGATTTGGACGTGAAAGGGTACCAGTCTTGTCGGGGATTGGGAACCCTTCGCGAGAATGTCCAAAGTTTCAGCGGGATTTCCAAAACGTTGAAAGGAACTCGAAACATGTCAACCTTGGTTTTGAGAATCTCTCCCGGAGTTTGAGAGATTTGGACGTGAAAGGGTACCAGTCTTGTCGGGGATTGGGAACCCTTCGCCAGAATGTCCAAAGTTTCAGCGGGATTTCCAAAATGTTGAGAGGAACTCGAAACATGTCAACCTTGGTTTTGAGAATCTCTCCCGGAGTTTGAGAGATTTGGACGTGAAAGGGTACCAGTCTTGTCGGGGATTGGGAACCCTTCGCCAGAATGTCCAAAGTTTCAGCGGGATTTCCAAAATGTTGAAAGGAACTCGAAACATGTCAACCTTGTTTTTGAGAATCTCTCCCGGAATTTGAGAGATTTGGACGTGAAAGGGTACCAGTCTTGTCGGGGATTGGGAACCCTTCGCCAGAATGTCCAAAGTTTCAGCGGGATTTCCAAAATGTTGAGAGGAACTCGAAACATGTCAACCTCGGTTTTGAGAATCTCTCCCGGAGTTTGAGAGATTTGGACGTGAAAGGGTACCAGTCTTGTCGGGGATTGGGAACCCTTCGCGAGAATGTCCAAAGTTTCAGCGGGATTTCCAAAATGTTGAGAGGAACTCGAAACATGTCAACCTTGGTTTTGAGAATCTCTCCCGGAGTTTGAGAGATTTGGACGTGAAAGGGTACCAGTCTTGTCGGGGATTGGGAACCCTTCGCGAGAATGTCCAAAGTTTCAGCGGGATTTCCAAAATGTTGAGAGGAACTCGAAACATGTCAACCTTGGTTTTGAGAATCTCTCCCGGAGTTTGAGAGATTTGGACATGAAAAGGTACCAGTCTTGTCGGGGATTGGGAACCCTTCGCGAGAATGTCCAAAGTTTCAGCGGGATTTCCAAAATGTTGAGAGGAACTCGAAACATGTCAACCTTGGTTTTGAGAATCTCTCCCGGAGTTTGAGAGATTTGGACGTGAAAGGGTTCCAGTCTTGTCGGGGATTGGGAACCATTCGCGAGAATATCCAAAGTTTCAGCGGGATTTCCAAAACGTTGAAAGGAACTCGAAACATGTCAACCTTGGTTTTGAGAATCTCTCCCGGAGTTTGAGAGATTTGGACGTGAAAGGGTACCAGTCTTGTCGGGGATTGGGAACCCTTCGCGAGAATGTCCAAAGTTTCAGCGGGATTTCCAAAATGTTGAGAGGAACTCGAAACATGTCAACCTTGGTTTTGAGAATCTCTCCCGGAGTTTGAGAGATTTGGACGTGAAAGGGTACCAGTCTTGTCGGGGATTGGGAACCCTTCACGAGAATGTCCAAAGTTTCAGCGGGATTTCCAAAACGTTGAAAAGAACTCGAAACATGTCAACCTTGGTTTTGAGAATCTCTCCCGGAGTTTGAGAGATTTGGACGTGAAAGGGTACCAGTCTTGTCGGGGATTGGGAACCCTTCGCGAGAATGTCCAAAGTTTCAGCGGGATTTCCAAAATGTTGAGAGGAACTCGAAACATGTCAACCTTTGTTTTGAGAATCTCTCCCGGAGTTTGAGAGATTTGGACGTGAAAGGGTACCAGTCTTGTCGGGGATTGGGAACCCTTCGCGAGAATGTCCAAAGTTTCAGCGGGATTTCCAAAATGTTGAGAGGAACTCGAAACATGTCAACCTTGGTTTTGAGAATCTCTCCCGGAGTTTGAGAGATTTGGACGTGAAAGGGTACCAGTCTTGTCGGGGATTGGGAACCCTTCGCCAGAATGTCCAAAGTTTCAGCGGGATTTCCAAAACGTTGAAAGGAACTCGAAACATGTCAACCTTGGTTTTGAGAATCTCTCCCGGAGTTTGAGAGATTTGGACGTGAAAGGGTACCAGTCTTGTCGGGGATTGGGAACCCTTTGCGAGAATGTCCAAAGTTTCAGCGGGATTTCCAAAATGTTGAGAGGAACTCGAAACATGTCAACCTTGGTTTTGAGAATCTCTCCCGGAGTTTGAGAGATTTGGACGTGAAAGGGTACCAGTCTTGTCGGGGATTGGGAACCCTTCGCGACAATGTCCAAAGTTTCAGCGGGATTTCCAAAATGTTGAAAGGAACTCGAAACATGTCAACCTTGGTTTTGAGAATCTCTCCCGGAGTTTGAGAGATTTGGACGTGAAAGGGTACCAGTCTTGTCGGGGATTGGGAACCCTTCGCGAGAATGTCCGAAGTTTCAGCGGGATTTCCAAAATGTTGAAAGGAACTCGAAACATGTCAACCTTGGTTTTGAGAATCTCTCCCGGAGTTTGAGAGATTTGGACGTGAAAGGGTACCAGTCTTGTCGGGGATTGGGAACCCTTCGCGAGAATGTCCAAAGTTTCAGCGGGATTTCCAAAATGTTGAGAGGAACTCGAAACATGTCAACCTTGGTTTTGAGAATCTCTCCCGGAGTTTGAGAGATTTGGACGTGAAAGGGTACCAGTCTTGTCGGGGATTGGGAACCCTTCGCCAGAATGTCCAAAGTTTCAGCGGGATTTCCAAAACGTTGAAAGGAACTCGAAACATGTCAACCTTGGTTTTGAGAATCTCTCCCGGAGTTTGAGAGATTTGGACGTGAAAGGGTACCAGTCTTGTCGGGGATTGGGAACCCTTTGCGAGAATGTCCAAAGTTTCAGCGGGATTTCCAAAATGTTGAGAGGAACTCGAAACATGTCAACCTTGGTTTTGAGAATCTCTCCCGGAGTTTGAGAGATTTGGACGTGAAAGGGTACCAGTCTTGTCGGGGATTGGGAACCCTTCGCGACAATGTCCAAAGTTTCAGCGGGATTTCCAAAATGTTGAAAGGAACTCGAAACATGTCAACCTTGGTTTTGAGAATCTCTCCCGGAGTTTGAGAGATTTGGACGTGAAAGGGTACCAGTCTTGTCGGGGATTGGGAACCCTTCGCGACAATGTCCAAAGTTTCAGCGGGATTTCCAAAATGTTGAAAGGAACTCGAAACATGTCAACCTTGGTTTTGAGAATCTCTCCCGGAGTTTGAGAGATTTGGACGTGAAAGGGTACCAGTCTTGTCGGGGATTGGGAACCCTTCGCGAGAATGTCCAAAGTTTCAGCGGGATTTCCAAAACGTTGAAAGGAACTCGAAACATGTCAACCTTGGTTTTGAGAATCTCTCCCGGAGTTTGAGAGATTTGGACGTGAAAGGGTACCAGTCTTGTCGGGGATTGGGAACCCTTCGTCAGAATGTCCAAAGTTTCAGCGGGATTTCCAAAATGTTGAGAGGAACTCGAAACATGTCAACCTTGGTTTTGAGAATCTCTCCCGGAGTTTGAGAGATTTGGACGTGAAAGGGTACCAGTCTTGTCGGGGATTGGGAACCCTTTGCGAGAATGTCCAAAGTTTCAGCGGGATTTCCAAAATGTTGAGAGGAACTCGAAACATGTCAACCTTGGTTTTGAGAATCTCTCCCGGAGTTTGAGAGATTTGGACGTGAAAGGGTACCAGTCTTGTCGGGGATTGGGAACCCTTCGCGAGAATGTCCAAAGTTTCAGCGGGATTTCCAAAATGTTGAGAGGAACTCGAAACATGTCAACCTTGGTTTTGAGAATCTCTCCCGGAGTTTGAGAGATTTGGACGTGAAAGGGTACCAGTCTTGTCGGGGATTGGGAACCCTTTGCGAGAATGTCCAAAGTTTCAGCGGGATTTCCAAAATGTTGAGAGGAACTCGAAACATGTCAACCTTGGTTTTGAGCATCTCTCCCGGAGTTTGAGAGATTTGGACGTGAAAGGGTACCAGTCTTGTCGGGGATTGGGAACCCTTCGCGACAATGTCCAAAGTTTCAGCGGGATTTCCAAAATGTTGAAAGGAACTCGAAACATGTCAACCTTGGTTTTGAGAATCTCTCCCGGAGTTTGAGAGATTTGGACGTGAAAGGGTACCAGTCTTGTCGGGGATTGGGAACCCTTCGCCAGAATGTCCAAAGTTTCAGCGGGATTTCCAAAATGTTGAAAGGAACTCGAAACATGTCAACCTTGGTTTTGAGAATCTCTCCCGGAGTTTGAAAGATTTGGACGTGAAAGGGTACCAGTCTTGTCGGGGATTGGGAACCATTCGCGAGAATATCCAAAGTTTCAGCGGGATTTCCAAAACGTTGAAAGGAACTCGAAACATGTCAACCTTGGTTTTGAGAATCTCTCCCGGAGTTTGAGAGATTTGGACGTGAAAGGGTACCAGTCTTGTCGGGGATTGGGAACCCTTCGCGAGAATGTCCAAAGTTTCAGCGGGATTTCCAAAATGTTGAGAGGAACTCGAAACATGTCAACCTTGGTTTTGAGAATCTCTCCCGGAGTTTGAGAGATTTGGACGAGAAAGGGTACCAGTCTTGTCGGGGATTGGGAACCCTTCGCGAGAATGTCCAAAGTTTCAGCGGGATTTCCAAAATGTTGAGAGGAACTCGAAACATGTCAACCTTGGTTTTGAGAATCTCTCCCGGAGTTTGAGAGATTTGGACGTGAAAGGGTACCAGTCTTGTCGGGGATTGGGAACCCTTCGCGAGAATGTCCAAAGTTTCAGCGGGATTTCCAAAACGTTGAAAGGAACTCGAAACATGTCAACCTTGGTTTTGAGAATCTCTCCCGGAGTTTGAGAGATTTGGACGTGAAAGGGTACCAGTCTTGTCGGGGATTGGGAACCCTTCGCCAGAATGTCCAAAGTTTCAGCGGGATTTCCAAAATGTTGAGAGGAACTCGAAACATGTCAACCTTGGTTTTGAGAATCTCTCCCGGAGTTTGAGAGATTTGGACGTGAAAGGGTACCAGTCTTGTCGGGGATTGGGAACCCTTCGCCAGAATGTCCAAAGTTTCAGCGGGATTTCCAAAATGTTGAAAGGAACTCGAAACATGTCAACCTTGTTTTTGAGAATCTCTCCCGGAATTTGAGAGATTTGGACGTGAAAGGGTACCAGTCTTGTCGGGGATTGGGAACCCTTCGCCAGAATGTCCAAAGTTTCAGCGGGATTTCCAAAATGTTGAGAGGAACTCGAAACATGTCAACCTCGGTTTTGAGAATCTCTCCCGGAGTTTGAGAGATTTGGACGTGAAAGGGTACCAGTCTTGTCGGGGATTGGGAACCCTTCGCGAGAATGTCCAAAGTTTCAGCGGGATTTCCAAAACGTTGAAAGGAACTCGAAACATGTCAACCTTGGTTTTGAGAATCTCTCCCGGAGTTTGAGAGATTTGGACGTGAAAGGGTACCAGTCTTGTCGGGGATTGGGAACCCTTCGCGAGAATGTCCAAAGTTTCAGCGGGATTTCCAAAATGTTGAGAGGAACTCGAAACATGTCAACCTTGGTTTTGAGAATCTCTCCCGGAGTTTGAGAGATTTGGACGTGAAAGGGTACCAGTCTTGTCGGGGATTGGGAACCCTTCGCGAGAATGTCCAAAGTTTCAGCGGGATTTCCAAAATGTTGAGAGGAACTCAAAACATGTCAACCTTGGTTTTGAGAATCTCTCCCGGAGTTTGAGAGATTTGGACGTGAAAGGGTACCAGTCTTGTCGGGGATTGGGAACCCTTCGCGAGAATGTCCAAAGTTTCAGCGGGATTTCCAAAATGTTGAGAGGAACTCGAAACATGTCAACCTTGGTTTTGAGAATCTCTCCCGGAGTTTGAGAGATTTGGACATGAAAAGGTACCAGTCTTGTCGGGGATTGGGAACCCTTCGCGAGAATGTCCAAAGTTTCAGCGGGATTTCCAAATGTTGAGAGGAACTCGAAACATGTCAACCTTGGTTTTGAGAATCTCTCCCGGAGTTTGAGAGATTTGGACGTGAAAGGGTTCCAGTCTTGTCGGGGATTGGGAACCATTCGCGAGAATATCCAAAGTTTCAGCGGGATTTCCAAAACGTTGAAAGGAACTCGAAACATGTCAACCTTGGTTTTGAGAATCTCTCCCGGAGTTTGAGAGATTTGGACGTGAAAGGGTACCAGTCTTGTCGGGGATTGGGAACCCTTCGCGAGAATGTCCAAAGTTTCAGCGGGATTTCCAAAATGTTGAGAGGAACTCGAAACATGTCAACCTTGGTTTTGAGAATCTCTCCCGGAGTTTGAGAGATTTGGACGTGAAAGGGTACCAGTCTTGTCGGGGATTGGGAACCCTTCACGAGAATGTCCAAAGTTTCAGCGGGATTTCCAAAACGTTGAAAAGAACTCGAAACATGTCAACCTTGGTTTTGAGAATCTCTCCCGGAGTTTGAGAGATTTGGACGTGAAAGGGTACCAGTCTTGTCGGGGATTGGGAACCATTCGCGAGAATATCCAAAGTTTCAGCGGGATTTCCAAAATGTTGAGAGGAACTCGAAACATGTCAACCTTTGTTTTGAGAATCTCTCCCGGAGTTTGAGAGATTTGGACGTGAAAGGGTACCAGTCTTGTCGGGGATTGGGAACCCTTCGCGAGAATGTCCAAAGTTTCAGCGGGATTTCCAAAATGTTGAGAGGAACTCGAAACATGTCAACCTTGGTTTTGAGAATCTCTCCCGGAGTTTGAGAGATTTGGACGTGAAAGGGTACCAGTCTTGTCGGGGATTGGGAACCCTTCGCCAGAATGTCCAAAGTTTCAGCGGGATTTCCAAAACGTTGAAAGGAACTCGAAACATGTCAACCTTGGTTTTGAGAATCTCTCCCGGAGTTTGAGAGATTTGGACGTGAAAGGGTACCAGTCTTGTCGGGGATTGGGAACCCTTTGCGAGAATGTCCAAAGTTTCAGCGGGATTTCCAAAATGTTGAGAGGAACTCGAAACATGTCAACCTTGGTTTTGAGAATCTCTCCCGGAGTTTGAGAGATTTGGACGTGAAAGGGTACCAGTCTTGTCGGGGATTGGGAACCCTTCGCGACAATGTCCAAAGTTTCAGCGGGATTTCCAAAATGTTGAAAGGAACTCGAAACATGTCAACCTTGGTTTTGAGAATCTCTCCCGGAGTTTGAGAGATTTGGACGTGAAAGGGTACCAGTCTTGTCGGGGATTGGGAACCCTTCGCGACAATGTCCAAAGTTTCAGCGGGATTTCCAAAATGTTGAAAGGAACTCGAAACATGTCAACCTTGGTTTTGAGAATCTCTCCCGGAGTTTGAGAGACTTGGACGTGAAAATGTACCAGTCTTGTCGGGGATTGGGAACCCTTCGCGAGAATGTCCAAAGTTTCAGCGGGATTTCCAAAATGTTGAAAGGAACTCGAAACATGTCAACCTTGGTTTTGAGAATCTCTCCCGGAGTTTGAGAGATTTGGACGTGAAAGGGTACCAGTCTTGTCGGGGATTGGGAACCCTTCGTCAGAATGTCCAAAGTTTCAGCGGGATTTCCAAAATGTTGAGAGGAACTCGAAACATGTCAACCTTGGTTTTGAGAATCTCTCCCGGAGTTTGAGAGATTTGGACGTGAAAGGGTACCAGTCTTGTCGGGGATTGGGAACCCTTTGCGAGAATGTCCAAAGTTTCAGCGGGATTTCCAAAATGTTGAGAGGAACTCGAAACATGTCAACCTTGGTTTTGAGAATCTCTCCCGGAGTTTGAGAGATTTGGACGTGAAAGGGTACCAGTCTTGTCGGGGATTGGGAACCCTTCGCGAGAATGTCCAAAGTTTCAGCGGGATTTCCAAAACGTTGAAAGGAACTCGAAACATGTCAACCTTGGTTTTGAGAATCTCTCCCGGAGTTTGAGAGATTTGGACGTGAAAGGGTACCAGTCTTGTCGGGGATTGGGAACCCTTCGCGAGAATGTCCAAAGTTTCAGCGGGATTTCCAAAATGTTGAGAGGAACTCGAAACATGTCAACCTTGGTTTTGAGAATCTCTCCCGGAGTTTGAGAGATTTGGACGTGAAAGGGTACCAGTCTTGTCGGGGATTGGGAACCCTTCGCGACAATGTCCAAAGTTTCAGCGGGATTTCCAAAATGTTGAAAGGAACTCGAAACATGTCAACCTTGGTTTTGAGAATCTCTCCCGGAGTTTGAGAGATTTGGACGTGAAAGGGTACCAGTCTTGTCGGGGATTGGGAACCCTTCGCGACAATGTCCAAAGTTTCAGCGGGATTTCCAAAATGTTGAAAGGAACTCGAAACATGTCAACCTTGGTTTTGAGAATCTCTCCCGGAGTTTGAGAGATTTGGACGTGAAAAGGTACCAGTCTTGTCGGGGATTGGGAACCCTTCGCGAGAATGTCCAAAGTTTCAGCGGGATTTCCAAAATGTTGAGAGGAACTCGAAACATGTCAACCTTGGTTTTGAGAATCTCTCCCGGAGTTTGAGAGATTTGGACGAGAAAGGGTACCAGTCTTGTCGGGGATTGGGAACCCTTCGCGAGAATGTCCAAAGTTTCAGCGGGATTTCCAAAATGTTGAGAGGAACTCGAAACATGTCAACCTTGGTTTTGAGAATCTCTCCCGGAGTTTGAGAGATTTGGACGTGAAAGGGTACCAGTCTTGTCGGGGATTGGGAACCCTTCGCGAGAATGTCCAAAGTTTCAGCGGGATTTCCAAAACGTTGAAAGGAACTCGAAACATGTCAACCTTGGTTTTGAGAATCTCTCCCGGAGTTTGAGAGATTTGGACGTGAAAGGGTACCAGTCTTGTCGGGGATTGGGAACCCTTCGCCAGAATGTCCAAAGTTTCAGCGGGATTTCCAAAATGTTGAAAGGAACTCGAAACATGTCAACCTTGGTTTTGAGAATCTCTCCCGGAGTTTGAGAGATTTGGACGTGAAAGGGTACCAGTCTTGTCGGGGATTGGGAACCATTCGCGAGAATATCCAAAGTTTCAGCGGGATTTCCAAAACGTTGAAAGGAACTCGAAACATGTCAACCTTGGTTTTGAGAATCTCTCCCGGAGTTTGAGAGATTTGGACGTGAAAGGGTACCAGTCTTGTCGGGGATTGGGAACCCTTCGCGAGAATGTCCAAAGTTTCAGCGGGATTTCCAAAATGTTGAGAGGAACTCGAAACATGTCAACCTTGGTTTTGAGAATCTCTCCCGGAGTTTGAGAGATTTGGACGAGAAAGGGTACCAGTCTTGTCGGGGATTGGGAACCCTTCGCGAGAATTTCCAAAGTTTCAGCGGGATTTCCAAAATGTTGAGAGGAACTCGAAACATGTCAACCTTGGTTTTGAGAATCTCTCCCGGAGTTTGAGAGATTTGGACGTGAAAGGGTACCAGTCTTGTCGGGGATTGGGAACCCTTCGCGAGAATGTCCAAAGTTTCAGCGGGATTTCCAAAACGTTGAAAGGAACTCGAAACATGTCAACCTTGGTTTTGAGAATCTCTCCCGGAGTTTGAGAGATTTGGACGTGAAAGGGTACCAGTCTTGTCGGGGATTGTGAATCCTTCGCCAGAATGTCCAAAGTTTCAGCGGGATTTCCAAAATGTTGAGAGGAACTCGAAACATGTCAACCTTGGTTTTGAGAATCTCTCCCGGAGTTTGAGAGATTTGGACGTGAAAGGGTACCAGTCTTGTCGGGGATTGGGAACCCTTCGCCAGAATGTCCAAAGTTTCAGCGGGATTTCCAAAATGTTGAGAGGAACTCGAAACATGTCAACCTTTGTTTTGAGAATCTCTCCCGGAATTTGAGAGATTTGGACGTGAAAGGGTACCAGTCTTGTCGGGGATTGGGAACCCTTCGCCAGAATGTCCAAAGTTTCAGCGGGATTTCCAAAATGTTGAGAGGAACTCGAAACATGTCAACCTCGGTTTTGAGAATCTCTCCCGGAGTTTGAGAGATTTGGACGTGAAAGGGTACCAGTCTTGTCGGGGATTGGGAACCCTTCGCCATAATGTCCAAAGTTTCAGCGGGATTTCCAAAACGTTGAAAGGAACTCGAAACATGTCAACCTTGGTTTTGAGAATCTCTCCCGGAGTTTGGAGATTTGGACGTGAAAGGGTACCAGTCTTGTCGGGGATTGGGAACCCTTCGCGAGAATGTCCAAAGTTTCAGCGGGATTTCCAAAATGTTGAGAGGAACTCGAAACATGTCAACCTTGGTTTTGAGAATCTCTCCCGGAGTTTGAGAGATTTGGACGTGAAAGGGTACCAGTCTTGTCGGGGATTGGGAACCCTTCGCGACAATGTCCAAAGTTTCAGCGGGATTTCCAAAATGTTGAAAGGAACTCGAAACATGTCAACCTTGGTTTTGAGAATCTCTCCCGGAGTTTGAGAGATTTGGACGTGAAAGGGTACCAGTCTTGTCGGGGATTGGGAACCCTTCGCGACAATGTCCAAAGTTTCAGCGGGATTTCCAAAATGTTGAAAGGAACTCGAAACATGTCAACCTTGGTTTTGAGAATCTCTCCCGGAGTTTGAGAGATTTGGACGTGAAAAGGTACCAGTCTTGTCGGGGATTGGGAACCCTTCGCGAGAATGTCCAAAGTTTCAGCGGGATTTCCAAAATGTTGAAAGGAACTCGAAACATGTCAACCTTGGTTTTGAGAATCTCTCCCGGAGTTTGAGAGATTTGGACGTGAAAGGGTACCAGTCTTGTCGGGGATTGGGAACCCTTCGCGAGAATGTCCAAAGTTTCAGCGGGATTTCCAAAATGTTGAGAGGAACTCGAAACATGTCAACCTTGGTTTTGAGAATCTCTCACGGAGTTTGAGAGATTTGGACATGAAAAGGTACCAGTCTTGTCGGGGATTGGGAACCCTTCGCGAGAATGTCCAAAGTTTCAGCGGGATTTCCAAAATGTTGAGAGGAACTCGAAACATGTCAACCTTGGTTTTGAGAATCTCTCCCGGAGTTTGAGAGATTTGGACGTGAAAGGGTTCCAGTCTTGTCGGGGATTGGGAACCATTCGCGAGAATATCCAAAGTTTCAGCGGGATTTCCAAAACGTTGAAAGGAAGTCGAAACATGTCAACCTTGGTTTTGAGAATCTCTCCCGGAGTTTGAGAGATTTGGACGTGAAAGGGTACCAGTCTTGTCGGGGATTGGGAACCCTTCGCAAGAATGTCCAAAGTTTCAGCGGGATTTCCAAAATGTTGAGAGGAACTCGAAACATGTCAACCTTGGTTTTGAGAATCTCTCCCGGAGTTTGAGAGATTTGGACGTGAAAGGGTACCAGTCTTGTCGGGGATTGGGAACCCTTCACGAGAATGTCCAAAGTTTCAGCGGGATTTCCAAAACGTTGAAAGGAACTCGAAACATGTCAACCTTGGTTTTGAGAATCTCTCCCGGAGTTTGAGAGATTTGGACGTGAAAGGGTACCAGTCTTGTCGGGGATTGGGAACCCTTCGTCAGAATGTCCAAAGTTTCAGCGGGATTTCCAAAATGTTGAGAGGAACTCGAAACATGTCAACCTTTGTTTTGAGAATCTCTCCCGGAGTTTGAGAGATTTGGACGTGAAAGGGTACCAGTCTTGTCGGGGATTGGGAACCCTTTGCGAGAATGTCCAAAGTTTCAGCGGGATTTCCAAAATGTTGAGAGGAACTCGAAACATGTCAACCTTGGTTTTGAGAATCTCTCCCGGAGTTTGAGAGATTTGGACGTGAAAGGGTACCAGTCTTGTCGGGGATTGGGAACCCTTCGCGAGAATGTCCAAAGTTTCAGCGGGATTTCCAAAACGTTGAAAGGAACTCGAAACATGTCAACCTTGGTTTTGAGAATCTCTCCCGGAGTTTGAGAGATTTGGACGTGAAAGGGTACCAGTCTTGTCGGGGATTGGGAACCCTTCGCGAGAATGTCCAAAGTTTCAGCGGGATTTCCAAAATGTTGAAAGGAACTCGAAACATGTCAACCTTGGTTTTGAGAATCTCTCCCGGAGTTTGAGAGATTTGGACGTGAAAGGGTACCAGTCTTGTCGGGGATTGGGAACCCTTCGCGACAATGTCCAAAGTTTCAGCGGGATTTCCAAAATGTTGAAAGGAACTCGAAACATGTCAACCTTGGTTTTGAGAATCTCTCCCGGAGTTTGAGAGATTTGGACGTGAAAAGGTACCAGTCTTGTCGGGGATTGGGAACCCTTCGCGAGAATGTCCAAAGTTTCAGCGGGATTTCCAAAATGTTGAGAGGAACTCGAAACATGTCAACCTTGGTTTTGAGAATCTCTCCCGGAGTTTGAGAGATTTGGACGAGAAAGGGTACCAGTCTTGTCGGGGATTGGGAACCCTTCGCCAGAATGTCCAAAGTTTCAGCGGGATTTCCAAAATGTTGAAAGGAACTCGAAACATGTCAACCTTGGTTTTGAGAATCTCTCCCGGAGTTTGAGAGATTTGGACGTGAAAGGGTACCAGTCTTGTCGGGGATTGGGAACCCTTCGCGAGAATGTCCAAAGTTTCAGCGGGATTTCCAAAACGTTGAAAGGAACTCGAAACATGTCAACCTTGGTTTTGAGAATCTCTCCCGGAGTTTGAGAGATTTGGACGTGAAAGGGTACCAGTCTTGTCGGGGATTGGGAACCCTTCGCCAGAATGTCCAAAGTTTCAGCGGGATTTCCAAAATGTTGAAAGGAACTCGAAACATGTCAACCTTGTTTTTGAGAATCTCTCCCGGAATTTGAGAGATTTGGACGTGAAAGGGTACCAGTCTTGTCGGGGATTGGGAACCCTTCGCCAGAATGTCCAAAGTTTCAGCGGGATTTCCAAAATGTTGAGAGGAACTCGAAACATGTCAACCTCGGTTTTGAGAATCTCTCCCGGAGTTTGAGAGATTTGGACGTGAAAGGGTACCAGTCTTGTCGGGGATTGGGAACCCTTCGCCATAATGTCCAAAGTTTCAGCGGGATTTCCAAAACGTTGAAAGGAACTCGAAACATGTCAACCTTGGTTTTGAGAATCTCTCCCGGAGTTTGGAGATTTGGACGTGAAAGGGTACCAGTCTTGTCGGGGATTGGGAACCCTTCGCGAGAATGTCCAAAGTTTCAGCGGGATTTCCAAAATGTTGAAAGGAACTCGAAACATGTCAACCTTGGTTTTGAGAATCTCTCCCGGAGTTTGAGAGATTTGGACGTGAAAGGGTACCAGTCTTGTCGGGGATTGGGAACCCTTCGCGAGAATGTCCAAAGTTTCAGCGGGATTTCCAAAATGTTGAGAGGAACTCGAAACATGTCAACCTTGGTTTTGAGAATCTCTCACGGAGTTTGAGAGATTTGGACATGAAAAGGTACCAGTCTTGTCGGGGATTGGGAACCCTTCGCGAGAATGTCCAAAGTTTCAGCGGGATTTCCAAAATGTTGAGAGGAACTCGAAACATGTCAACCTTGGTTTTGAGAATCTCTCCCGGAGTTTGAGAGATTTGGACGTGAAAGGGTTCCAGTCTTGTCGGGGATTGGGAACCATTCGCGAGAATATCCAAAGTTTCAGCGGGATTTCCAAAACGTTGAAAGGAAGTCGAAACATGTCAACCTTGGTTTTGAGAATCTCTCCCGGAGTTTGAGAGATTTGGACGTGAAAGGGTACCAGTCTTGTCGGGGATTGGGAACCCTTCGCAAGAATGTCCAAAGTTTCAGCGGGATTTCCAAAATGTTGAGAGGAACTCGAAACATGTCAACCTTGGTTTTGAGAATCTCTCCCGGAGTTTGAGAGATTTGGACGTGAAAGGGTACCAGTCTTGTCGGGGATTGGGAACCCTTCACGAGAATGTCCAAAGTTTCAGCGGGATTTCCAAAACGTTGAAAGGAACTCGAAACATGTCAACCTTGGTTTTGAGAATCTCTCCCGGAGTTTGAGAGATTTGGACGTGAAAGGGTACCAGTCTTGTCGGGGATTGGGAACCCTTCGTCAGAATGTCCAAAGTTTCAGCGGGATTTCCAAAATGTTGAGAGGAACTCGAAACATGTCAACCTTTGTTTTGAGAATCTCTCCCGGAGTTTGAGAGATTTGGACGTGAAAGGGTACCAGTCTTGTCGGGGATTGGGAACCCTTTGCGAGAATGTCCAAAGTTTCAGCGGGATTTCCAAAATGTTGAGAGGAACTCGAAACATGTCAACCTTGGTTTTGAGAATCTCTCCCGGAGTTTGAGAGATTTGGACGTGAAAGGGTACCAGTCTTGTCGGGGATTGGGAACCCTTCGCGAGAATGTCCAAAGTTTCAGCGGGATTTCCAAAATGTTGAGAGGAACTCGAAACATGTCAACCTTGGTTTTGAGAATCTCTCCCGGAGTTTGAGAGATTTGGACGTGAAAGGGTACCAGTCTTGTCGGGGATTGGGAACCCTTCGCGAGAATGTCCAAAGTTTCAGCGGGATTTCCAAAATGTTGAAAGGAACTCGAAACATGTCAACCTTGGTTTTGAGAATCTCTCCCGGAGTTTGAGAGATTTGGACGTGAAAGGGTACCAGTCTTGTCGGGGATTGGGAACCCTTCGCGACAATGTCCAAAGTTTCAGCGGGATTTCCAAAATGTTGAAAGGAACTCGAAACATGTCAACCTTGGTTTTGAGAATCTCTCCCGGAGTTTGAGAGATTTGGACGTGAAAAGGTACCAGTCTTGTCGGGGATTGGGAACCCTTCGCGAGAATGTCCAAAGTTTCAGCGGGATTTCCAAAATGTTGAGAGGAACTCGAAACATGTCAACCTTGGTTTTGAGAATCTCTCCCGGAGTTTGAGAGATTTGGACGTGAAAGGGTACCAGTCTTGTCGGGGATTGGGAACCCTTCGCGAGAATGTCCAAAGTTTCAGCGGGATTTCCAAAATGTTGAAAGGAACTCGAAACATGTCAACCTTGGTTTTGAGAATCTCTCCCGGAGTTTGAGAGATTTGGACGTGAAAGGGTACCAGTCTTGTCGGGGATTGGGAACCCTTCGCGAGAATGTCCAAAGTTTCAGCGGGATTTCCAAAACGTTGAAAGGAACTCGAAACATGTCAACCTTGGTTTTGAGAATCTCTCCCGGAGTTTGAGAGATTTGGACGTGAAAGGGTACCAGTCTTGTCGGGGATTGGGAACCCTTCGCAAGAATGTCCAAAGTTTCAGCGGGATTTCCAAAATGTTGAAAGGAACTCGAAACATGTCAACCTTGGTTTTGAGAATCTCTCCCGGAGTTTGAGAGATTTGGACGTGAAAGGGTACCAGTCTTGTCGGGGATTGGGAACCCTTCGCGAGAATGTCCAAAGTTTCAGCGGGATTTCCAAAATGTTGAGAGGAACTCGAAACATGTCAACCTTGGTTTTGAGAATCTCTCACGGAGTTTGAGAGATTTGGACATGAAAAGGTACCAGTCTTGTCGGGGATTGGGAACCCTTCGCGAGAATGTCCAAAGTTTCAGCGGGATTTCCAAAATGTTGAGAGGAACTCGAAACATGTCAACCTTGGTTTTGAGAATCTCTCCCGGAGTTTGAGAGATTTGGACGTGAAAGGGTTCCAGTCTTGTCGGGGATTGGGAACCATTCGCGAGAATATCCAAAGTTTCAGCGGGATTTCCAAAACGTTGAAAGGAAGTCGAAACATGTCAACCTTGGTTTTGAGAATCTCTCCCGGAGTTTGAGAGATTTGGACGTGAAAGGGTACCAGTCTTGTCGGGGATTGGGAACCCTTCGCAAGAATGTCCAAAGTTTCAGCGGGATTTCCAAAATGTTGAGAGGAACTCGAAACATGTCAACCTTGGTTTTGAGAATCTCTCCCGGAGTTTGAGAGATTTGGACGTGAAAGGGTACCAGTCTTGTCGGGGATTGGGAACCCTTCACGAGAATGTCCAAAGTTTCAGCGGGATTTCCAAAACGTTGAAAGGAACTCGAAACATGTCAACCTTGGTTTTGAGAATCTCTCCCGGAGTTTGAGAGATTTGGACGTGAAAGGGTACCAGTCTTGTCGGGGATTGGGAACCCTTCGTCAGAATGTCCAAAGTTTCAGCGGGATTTCCAAAATGTTGAGAGGAACTCGAAACATGTCAACCTTTGTTTTGAGAATCTCTCCCGGAGTTTGAGAGATTTGGACGTGAAAGGGTACCAGTCTTGTCGGGGATTGGGAACCCTTTGCGAGAATGTCCAAAGTTTCAGCGGGATTTCCAAAATGTTGAGAGGAACTCGAAACATGTCAACCTTGGTTTTGAGAATCTCTCCCGGAGTTTGAGAGATTTGGACGTGAAAGGGTACCAGTCTTGTCGGGGATTGGGAACCCTTCGCGAGAATGTCCAAAGTTTCAGCGGGATTTCCAAAATGTTGAGAGGAACTCGAAACATGTCAACCTTGGTTTTGAGAATCTCTCCCGGAGTTTGAGAGATTTGGACGTGAAAGGGTACCAGTCTTGTCGGGGATTGGGAACCCTTCGCGAGAATGTCCAAAGTTTCAGCGGGATTTCCAAAATGTTGAAAGGAACTCGAAACATGTCAACCTTGGTTTTGAGAATCTCTCCCGGAGTTTGAGAGATTTGGACGTGAAAGGGTACCAGTCTTGTCGGGGATTGGGAACCCTTCGCGACAATGTCCAAAGTTTCAGCGGGATTTCCAAAATGTTGAAAGGAACTCGAAACATGTCAACCTTGGTTTTGAGAATCTCTCCCGGAGTTTGAGAGATTTGGACGTGAAAAGGTACCAGTCTTGTCGGGGATTGGGAACCCTTCGCGAGAATGTCCAAAGTTTCAGCGGGATTTCCAAAATGTTGAGAGGAACTCGAAACATGTCAACCTTGGTTTTGAGAATCTCTCCCGGAGTTTGAGAGATTTGGACGTGAAAGGGTACCAGTCTTGTCGGGGATTGGGAACCCTTCGCGAGAATGTCCAAAGTTTCAGCGGGATTTCCAAAATGTTGAAAGGAACTCGAAACATGTCAACCTTGGTTTTGAGAATCTCTCCCGGAGTTTGAGAGATTTGGACGTGAAAGGGTACCAGTCTTGTCGGGGATTGGGAACCCTTCGCGAGAATGTCCAAAGTTTCAGCGGGATTTCCAAAACGTTGAAAGGAACTCGAAACATGTCAACCTTGGTTTTGAGAATCTCTCCCGGAGTTTGAGAGATTTGGACGTGAAAGGGTACCAGTCTTGTCGGGGATTGGGAACCCTTCGCCAGAATGTCCAAAGTTTCAGCGGGATTTCCAAAATGTTGAGAGGAACTCGAAACATATCAACCTTGGTTTTGAGAATCTCTCCCGGAGTTTGAGAGATTTGGACGTGAAAGGGTACCAGTCTTGTCGGGGATTGGGAACCATTCGCGAGAATATCCAAAGTTTCAGCGGGATTTCCAAAACGTTGAAAGGAACTCGAAACATGTCAACCTTGGTTTTGAGAATCTCTCCCGGAGTTTGAGAGATTTGGACGTGAAAGGGTACCAGTCTTGTCGGGGATTGGGAACCCTTCGCCAGAATGTCCAAAGTTTCAGCGGGATTTCCAAAATGTTGAGAGGAACTCGAAACATGTCAACCTTGGTTTTGAGAATCTCTCCCGGAGTTTGAGAGATTTGGACGAGAAAGGGTACCAGTCTTGTCGGGGATTGGGAACCCTTCGCGAGAATGTCCAAAGTTTCAGCGGGATTTCCAAAATGTTGGGAGGAACTCGAAACATGTCAACCTTGGTTTTGAGAATCTCTCCCGGAGTTTGAGAGATTTGGACGTGAAAGGGTACCAGTCTTGTCGGGGATTGGGAACCCTTCGCCAGAATGTCCAAAGTTTCAGCGGGATTTCCAAAATGTTGAAAGGAACTCGAAACATGTCAACCTTGTTTTTGAGAATCTCTCCCGGAATTTGAGAGATTTGGACGTGAAAGGGTACCAGTCTTGTCGGGGATTGGGAACCCTTCGCCAGAATGTCCAAAGTTTCAGCGGGATTTCCAAAATGTTGAGAGGAACTCGAAACATGTCAACCTTGGTTTTGAGAATCTCTCCCGGAGTTTGAGAGATTTGGACGTGAAAGGGTACCAGTCTTGTCGGGGATTGGGAACCCTTCGCAAGAATGTCCAAAGTTTCAGCGGGATTTCCAAAATGTTGAGAGGAACTCGAAACATGTCAACCTTGGTTTTGAGAATCTCTCCCGGAGTTTGAGAGATTTGGACGTGAAAGGGTACCAGTCTTGTCGGGGATTGGGAACCCTTCACGAGAATGTCCAAAGTTTCAGCGGGATTTCCAAAACGTTGAAAGGAACTCGAAACATGTCAACCTTGGTTTTGAGAATCTCTCCCGGAGTTTGAGAGATTTGGACGTGAAAGGGTACCAGTCTTGTCGGGGATTGGGAACCCTTCGTCAGAATGTCCAAAGTTTCAGCGGGATTTCCAAAATGTTGAGAGGAACTCGAAACATGTCAACCTTTGTTTTGAGAATCTCTCCCGGAGTTTGAGAGATTTGGACGTGAAAGGGTACCAGTCTTGTCGGGGATTGGGAACCCTTTGCGAGAATGTCCAAAGTTTCAGCGGGATTTCCAAAATGTTGAGAGGAACTCGAAACATGTCAACCTTGGTTTTGAGAATCTCTCCCGGAGTTTGAGAGATTTGGACGTGAAAGGGTACCAGTCTTGTCGGGGATTGGGAACCCTTCGCGAGAATGTCCAAAGTTTCAGCGGGATTTCCAAAACGTTGAAAGGAACTCGAAACATGTCAACCTTGGTTTTGAGAATCTCTCCCGGAGTTTGAGAGATTTGGACGTGAAAGGGTACCAGTCTTGTCGGGGATTGGGAACCCTTCGCGAGAATGTCCAAAGTTTCAGCGGGATTTCCAAAATGTTGAGAGGAACTCGAAACATGTCAACCTTGGTTTTGAGAATCTCTCCCGGAGTTTGAGAGATTTGGACGTGAAAGGGTACCAGTCTTGTCGGGGATTGGGAACCCTTCGCGAGAATGTCCAAAGTTTCAGCGGGATTTCCAAAATGTTGAAAGGAACTCGAAACATGTCAACCTTGGTTTTGAGAATCTCTCCCGGAGTTTGAGAGATTTGGACGTGAAAGGTTATCAGTCTTGTCGGGGATTGGGAACCCTTCGCGACAATGTCCAAAGTTTCAGCGGGATTTCCAAAATGTTGAAAGGAACTCGAAACATGTCAACCTTGGTTTTGAGAATCTCTCCCGGAGTTTGAGAGATTTGGACGTGAAAAGGTACCAGTCTTGTCGGGGATTGGGAACCCTTCGCGAGAATGTCCAAAGTTTCAGCGGGATTTCCAAAATGTTGAGAGGAACTCGAAACATGTCAACCTTGGTTTTGAGAATCTCTCCCGGAGTTTGAGAGATTTGGACGAGAAAGGGTACCAGTCTTGTCGGGGATTGGGAACCCTTCGCGAGAATGTCCAAAGTTTCAGCGGGATTTCCAAAATGTTGAGAGGAACTCGAAACATGTCAACCTTGGTTTTGAGAATCTCTCCCGGAGTTTGAGAGATTTGGACGTGAAAGGGTACCAGTCTTGTCGGGGATTGGGAACCCTTCGCGAGAATGTCCAAAGTTTCAGCGGGATTTCCAAAACGTTGAAAGGAACTCGAAACATGTCAACCTTGGTTTTGAGAATCTCTCCCGGAGTTTGAGAGATTTGGACGTGAAAGGGTACCAGTCTTGTCGGGGATTGGGAACCCTTCGCCAGAATGTCCAAAGTTTCAGCGGGATTTCCAAAATGTTGAGAGGAACTCGAAACATGTCAACCTTGGTTTTGAGAATCTCTCCCGGAGTTTGAGAGATTTGGACGTGAAAGGGTACCAGTCTTGTCGGGGATTGGGAACCCTTCGCGAGAATGTCCAAAGTTTCAGCGGGATTTCCAAAATGTTGAGAGGAACTCGAAACATGTCAACCTTGGTTTTGAGAATCTCTCCCGGAGTTTGAGAGATTTGGACGTGAAAGGGTACCAGTCTTGTCGGGGATTGGGAACCCTTCGCGAGAATGTCCAAAGTTTCAGCGGGATTTCCAAAATGTTGAGAGGAACTCGAAACATGTCAACCTTGGTTTTGAGAATCTTTCCGGAGTTTGAGAGATTTGGACGTGAAAGGGTACCAGTCTTGTCGGGGATTGGGAACCCTTCGCGAGAATGTCCAAAGTTTCAGCGGGATTTCCAAAATGTTGAAAGGAACTCGAAACATGTCAACCTTGGTTTTGAGAATCTCTCCCGGAGTTTGAGAGATTTGGACGTGAAAGGGTACCAGTCTTGTCGGGGATTGGGAACCCTTCGCCAGAATGTCCAAAGTTTCAGCGGGATTTCCAAAATGTTGAGAGGAACTCGAAACATGTCAACCTTGGTTTTGAGAATCTCTCCCGGAGTTTGAGAGATTTGGACGAGAAAGGGTACCAGTCTTGTCGGGGATTGGGAACCCTTCGCCAGAATGTCCAAAGTTTCAGCGGGATTTCCAAAATGTTGAAAGGAACTCGAAACATGTCAACCTTGTTTTTGAGAATCTCTCCCGGAATTTGAGAGATTTGGACGTGAAAGGGTACCAGTCTTGTCGGGGATTGGGAACCCTTCGCCAGAATGTCCAAAGTTTCAGCGGGATTTCCAAAATGTTGAGAGGAACTCGAAACATGTCAACCTTGGTTTTGAGAATCTCTCCCGGAGTTTGAGAGATTTGGACGTGAAAGGGTACCAGTCTTGTCGGGGATTGGGAACCCTTCGCGACAATGTCCAAAGTTTCAGCGGGATTTCCAAAATGTTGAAAGGAACTCGAAACATGTCAACCTTGGTTTTGAGAATCTCTCCCGGAGTTTGAGAGATTTGGACGTGAAAAGGTACCAGTCTTGTCGGGGATTGGGAACCCTTCGCGAGAATGTCCAAAGTTTCAGCGGGATTTCCAAAATGTTGAGAGGAACTCGAAACATGTCAACCTTGGTTTTGAGCATCTCTCCCGGAGTTTGAGAGATTTGGACGTGAAAGGGTACCAGTCTTGTCGGGGATTGGGAACCCTTCGCGAGAATGTCCAAAGTTTCAGCGGGATTTCCAAAATGTTGAAAGGAACTCGAAACATGTCAACCTTGGTTTTGAGAATCTCTCCCGGAGTTTGAGAGATTTGGACGTGAAAGGGTACCAGTCTTGTCGGGGATTGGGAACCCTTCGCGAGAATGTCCAAAGTTTCAGCGGGATTTCCAAAACGTTGAAAGGAACTCGAAACATGTCAACCTTGGTTTTGAGAATCTCTCCCGGAGTTTGAGAGATTTGGACGTGAAAAGGTACCAGTCTTGTCGGGGATTGGGAACCCTTCGCGAGAATGTCCAAAGTTTCAGCGGGATTTCCAAAATGTTGAGAGGAACTCGAAACATGTCAACCTTGGTTTTGAGAATCTCTCCCGGAGTTTGAGAGATTTGGACGTGAAAGGGTACCAGTCTTGTCGGGGATTGGGAACCCTTCGCGAGAATGTCCAAAGTTTCAGCGGGATTTCCAAAATGTTGAAAGGAACTCGAAACATGTCAACCTTGGTTTTGAGAATCTCTCCCGGAGTTTGAGAGATTTGGACGTGAAAGGGTACCAGTCTTGTCGGGGATTGGGAACCCTTCGCGAGAATGTCCAAAGTTTCAGCGGGATTTCCAAAACGTTGAAAGGAACTCGAAACATGTCAACCTTGGTTTTGAGAATCTCTCCCGGAGTTTGAGAGATTTGGACGTGAAAGGGTACCAGTCTTGTCGGGGATTGGGAACCCTTCGCCAGAATGTCCAAAGTTTCAGCGGGATTTCCAAAATGTTGAGAGGAACTCGAAACATATCAACCTTGGTTTTGAGAATCTCTCCCGGAGTTTGAGAGATTTGGACGTGAAAGGGTACCAGTCTTGTCGGGGATTGGGAACCATTCGCGAGAATATCCAAAGTTTCAGCGGGATTTCCAAAACGTTGAAAGGAACTCGAAACATGTCAACCTTGGTTTTGAGAATCTCTCCCGGAGTTTGAGAGATTTGGACGTGAAAGGGTACCAGTCTTGTCGGGGATTGGGAACCCTTCGCCAGAATGTCCAAAGTTTCAGCGGGATTTCCAAAATGTTGAGAGGAACTCGAAACATGTCAACCTTGGTTTTGAGAATCTCTCCCGGAGTTTGAGAGATTTGGACGAGAAAGGGTACCAGTCTTGTCGGGGATTGGGAACCCTTCGCCAGAATGTCCAAAGTTTCAGCGGGATTTCCAAAATGTTGAAAGGAACTCGAAACATGTCAACCTTGTTTTTGAGAATCTCTCCCGGAATTTGAGAGATTTGGACGTGAAAGGGTACCAGTCTTGTCGGGGATTGGGAACCCTTCGCCAGAATGTCCAAAGTTTCAGCGGGATTTCCAAAATGTTGAGAGGAACTCGAAACATGTCAACCTTGGTTTTGAGAATCTCTCCCGGAGTTTGAGAGATTTGGACGTGAAAGGGTACCAGTCTTGTCGGGGATTGGGAACCCTTCGCAAGAATGTCCAAAGTTTCAGCGGGATTTCCAAAATGTTGAGAGGAACTCGAAACATGTCAACCTTGGTTTTGAGAATCTCTCCCGGAGTTTGAGAGATTTGGACGTGAAAGGGTACCAGTCTTGTCGGGGATTGGGAACCCTTCACGAGAATGTCCAAAGTTTCAGCGGGATTTCCAAAACGTTGAAAGGAACTCGAAACATGTCAACCTTGGTTTTGAGAATCTCTCCCGGAGTTTGAGAGATTTGGACGTGAAAGGGTACCAGTCTTGTCGGGGATTGGGAACCCTTCGTCAGAATGTCCAAAGTTTCAGCGGGATTTCCAAAATGTTGAGAGGAACTCGAAACATGTCAACCTTTGTTTTGAGAATCTCTCCCGGAGTTTGAGAGATTTGGACGTGAAAGGGTACCAGTCTTGTCGGGGATTGGGAACCCTTTGCGAGAATGTCCAAAGTTTCAGCGGGATTTCCAAAATGTTGAGAGGAACTCGAAACATGTCAACCTTGGTTTTGAGAATCTCTCCCGGAGTTTGAGAGATTTGGACGTGAAAGGGTACCAGTCTTGTCGGGGATTGGGAACCCTTCGCGAGAATGTCCAAAGTTTCAGCGGGATTTCCAAAACGTTGAAAGGAACTCGAAACATGTCAACCTTGGTTTTGAGAATCTCTCCCGGAGTTTGAGAGATTTGGACGTGAAAGGGTACCAGTCTTGTCGGGGATTGGGAACCCTTCGCGAGAATGTCCAAAGTTTCAGCGGGATTTCCAAAATGTTGAGAGGAACTCGAAACATGTCAACCTTGGTTTTGAGAATCTCTCCCGGAGTTTGAGAGATTTGGACGTGAAAGGGTACCAGTCTTGTCGGGGATTGGGAACCCTTCGCGAGAATGTCCAAAGTTTCAGCGGGATTTCCAAAATGTTGAAAGGAACTCGAAACATGTCAACCTTGGTTTTGAGAATCTCTCCCGGAGTTTGAGAGATTTGGACGTGAAAGGTTATCAGTCTTGTCGGGGATTGGGAACCCTTCGCGACAATGTCCAAAGTTTCAGCGGGATTTCCAAAATGTTGAAAGGAACTCGAAACATGTCAACCTTGGTTTTGAGAATCTCTCCCGGAGTTTGAGAGATTTGGACGTGAAAAGGTACCAGTCTTGTCGGGGATTGGGAACCCTTCGCGAGAATGTCCAAAGTTTCAGCGGGATTTCCAAAATGTTGAGAGGAACTCGAAACATGTCAACCTTGGTTTTGAGAATCTCTCCCGGAGTTTGAGAGATTTGGACGAGAAAGGGTACCAGTCTTGTCGGGGATTGGGAACCCTTCGCGAGAATGTCCAAAGTTTCAGCGGGATTTCCAAAATGTTGAGAGGAACTCGAAACATGTCAACCTTGGTTTTGAGAATCTCTCCCGGAGTTTGAGAGATTTGGACGTGAAAGGGTACCAGTCTTGTCGGGGATTGGGAACCCTTCGCGAGAATGTCCAAAGTTTCAGCGGGATTTCCAAAACGTTGAAAGGAACTCGAAACATGTCAACCTTGGTTTTGAGAATCTCTCCCGGAGTTTGAGAGATTTGGACGTGAAAGGGTACCAGTCTTGTCGGGGATTGGGAACCCTTCGCCAGAATGTCCAAAGTTTCAGCGGGATTTCCAAAATGTTGAGAGGAACTCGAAACATGTCAACCTTGGTTTTGAGAATCTCTCCCGGAGTTTGAGAGATTTGGACGTGAAAGGGTACCAGTCTTGTCGGGGATTGGGAACCCTTCGCGAGAATGTCCAAAGTTTCAGCGGGATTTCCAAAATGTTGAGAGGAACTCGAAACATGTCAACCTTGGTTTTGAGAATCTCTCCCGGAGTTTGAGAGATTTGGACGTGAAAGGGTACCAGTCTTGTCGGGGATTGGGAACCCTTCGCGAGAATGTCCAAAGTTTCAGCGGGATTTCCAAAATGTTGAGAGGAACTCGAAACATGTCAACCTTGGTTTTGAGAATCTTTCCGGAGTTTGAGAGATTTGGACGTGAAAGGGTACCAGTCTTGTCGGGGATTGGGAACCCTTCGCGAGAATGTCCAAAGTTTCAGCGGGATTTCCAAAATGTTGAAAGGAACTCGAAACATGTCAACCTTGGTTTTGAGAATCTCTCCCGGAGTTTGAGAGATTTGGACGTGAAAGGGTACCAGTCTTGTCGGGGATTGGGAACCCTTCGCCAGAATGTCCAAAGTTTCAGCGGGATTTCCAAAATGTTGAGAGGAACTCGAAACATGTCAACCTTGGTTTTGAGAATCTCTCCCGGAGTTTGAGAGATTTGGACGAGAAAGGGTACCAGTCTTGTCGGGGATTGGGAACCCTTCGCCAGAATGTCCAAAGTTTCAGCGGGATTTCCAAAATGTTGAAAGGAACTCGAAACATGTCAACCTTGTTTTTGAGAATCTCTCCCGGAATTTGAGAGATTTGGACGTGAAAGGGTACCAGTCTTGTCGGGGATTGGGAACCCTTCGCCAGAATGTCCAAAGTTTCAGCGGGATTTCCAAAATGTTGAGAGGAACTCGAAACATGTCAACCTTGGTTTTGAGAATCTCTCCCGGAGTTTGAGAGATTTGGACGTGAAAGGGTACCAGTCTTGTCGGGGATTGGGAACCCTTCGTGAGAATGTCCAAAGTTTCAGCGGGATTTCCAAAATGTTGAGAGGAACTCGAAACATGTCAACCTTGGTTTTGAGAATCTCTCCCGGAGTTTGAGAGATTTGGACGTGAAAGGGTACCAGTCTTGTCGGGGATTGGGAACCCTTCGCGAGAATGTCCAAAGTTTCAGCGGGATTTCCAAAATGTTGAAAGGAACTCGAAACATGTCAACCTTGGTTTTGAGAATCTCTCCCGGAGTTTGAGAGATTTGGACGTGAAAGGGTACCAGTCTTGTCGGGGATTGGGAACCCTTCGCGAGAATGTCCAAAGTTTCAGCGGGATATCCAAAACGTTGAAAGGAACTCGAAACATGTCAACCTTGGTTTTGAGAATCTCTCCCGGAGTTTGAGAGATTTGGACGTGAAAGGGTACCAGTCTTGTCGGGGATTGGGAACCCTTCGCGAGAATGTCCAAAGTTTCAGCGGGATATCGAAAACGTTGAGAGGAACTCGAAACATGTCAACCTTGGTTTTGAGAATCTCTCCCGGAGTTTGAGAGATTTGGACGTGAAAGGGTACCAGTCTTGTCGGGGATTGGGAACCCTTCGCGAGAATGTCCAAAGTTTCAGCGGGATTTCCAAAATGTTGAGAGGAACTCGAAACATGTCAACCTTGGTTTTGAGAATCTCTCCCGGAGTTTGAGAGATTTGGACGTGAAAGGGTACCAGTCTTGTCGGGGATTGGGAACCCTTCGCGAGAATGTCCAAAGTTTCAGCGGGATTTCCAAAATGTTGAAAGGAACTCGAAACATGTCAACCTTGGTTTTGAGAATCTCTCCCGGAGTTTGAGAGATTTGGACGTGAAAGGTTATCAGTCTTGTCGGGGATTGGGAACCCTTCGCGACAATGTCCAAAGTTTCAGCGGGATTTCCAAAATGTTGAAAGGAACTCGAAACATGTCAACCTTGGTTTTGAGAATCTCTCCCGGAGTTTGAGAGATTTGGACGTGAAAAGGTACCAGTCTTGTCGGGGATTGGGAACCCTTCGCGAGAATGTCCAAAGTTTCAGCGGGATTTCCAAAATGTTGAGAGGAACTCGAAACATGTCAACCTTGGTTTTGAGAATCTCTCCCGGAGTTTGAGAGATTTGGACGAGAAAGGGTACCAGTCTTGTCGGGGATTGGGAACCCTTCGCGAGAATGTCCAAAGTTTCAGCGGGATTTCCAAAATGTTGAGAGGAACTCGAAACATGTCAACCTTGGTTTTGAGAATCTCTCCCGGAGTTTGAGAGATTTGGACGTGAAAGGGTACCAGTCTTGTCGGGGATTGGGAACCCTTCGCGAGAATGTCCAAAGTTTCAGCGGGATTTCCAAAACGTTGAAAGGAACTCGAAACATGTCAACCTTGGTTTTGAGAATCTCTCCCGGAGTTTGAGAGATTTGGACGTGAAAGGGTACCAGTCTTGTCGGGGATTGGGAACCCTTCGCCAGAATGTCCAAAGTTTCAGCGGGATTTCCAAAATGTTGAGAGGAACTCGAAACATGTCAACCTTGGTTTTGAGAATCTCTCCCGGAGTTTGAGAGATTTGGACGTGAAAGGGTACCAGTCTTGTCGGGGATTGGGAACCCTTCGCGAGAATGTCCAAAGTTTCAGCGGGATTTCCAAAATGTTGAGAGGAACTCGAAACATGTCAACCTTGGTTTTGAGAATCTCTCCCGGAGTTTGAGAGATTTGGACGTGAAAGGGTACCAGTCTTGTCGGGGATTGGGAACCCTTCGCGAGAATGTCCAAAGTTTCAGCGGGATTTCCAAAATGTTGAGAGGAACTCGAAACATGTCAACCTTGGTTTTGAGAATCTTTCCGGAGTTTGAGAGATTTGGACGTGAAAGGGTACCAGTCTTGTCGGGGATTGGGAACCCTTCGCGAGAATGTCCAAAGTTTCAGCGGGATTTCCAAAATGTTGAAAGGAACTCGAAACATGTCAACCTTGGTTTTGAGAATCTCTCCCGGAGTTTGAGAGATTTGGACGTGAAAGGGTACCAGTCTTGTCGGGGATTGGGAACCCTTCGCCAGAATGTCCAAAGTTTCAGCGGGATTTCCAAAATGTTGAGAGGAACTCGAAACATGTCAACCTTGGTTTTGAGAATCTCTCCCGGAGTTTGAGAGATTTGGACGAGAAAGGGTACCAGTCTTGTCGGGGATTGGGAACCCTTCGCCAGAATGTCCAAAGTTTCAGCGGGATTTCCAAAATGTTGAAAGGAACTCGAAACATGTCAACCTTGTTTTTGAGAATCTCTCCCGGAATTTGAGAGATTTGGACGTGAAAGGGTACCAGTCTTGTCGGGGATTGGGAACCCTTCGCCAGAATGTCCAAAGTTTCAGCGGGATTTCCAAAATGTTGAGAGGAACTCGAAACATGTCAACCTTGGTTTTGAGAATCTCTCCCGGAGTTTGAGAGATTTGGACGTGAAAGGGTACCAGTCTTGTCGGGGATTGGGAACCCTTCGTGAGAATGTCCAAAGTTTCAGCGGGATTTCCAAAATGTTGAGAGGAACTCGAAACATGTCAACCTTGGTTTTGAGAATCTCTCCCGGAGTTTGAGAGATTTGGACGTGAAAGGGTACCAGTCTTGTCGGGGATTGGGAACCCTTCGCGAGAATGTCCAAAGTTTCAGCGGGATTTCCAAAATGTTGAAAGGAACTCGAAACATGTCAACCTTGGTTTTGAGAATCTCTCCCGGAGTTTGAGAGATTTGGACGTGAAAGGGTACCAGTCTTGTCGGGGATTGGGAACCCTTCGCGAGAATGTCCAAAGTTTCAGCGGGATATCCAAAACGTTGAAAGGAACTCGAAACATGTCAACCTTGGTTTTGAGAATCTCTCCCGGAGTTTGAGAGATTTGGACGTGAAAGGGTACCAGTCTTGTCGGGGATTGGGAACCCTTCGCGAGAATGTCCAAAGTTTCAGCGGGATATCGAAAACGTTGAGAGGAACTCGAAACATGTCAACCTTGGTTTTGAGAATCTCTCCCGGAGTTTGAGAGATTTGGACGTGAAAGGGTACCAGTCTTGTCGGGGATTGGGAACCCTTCGCGAGAATGTCCAAAGTTTCAGCGGGATTTCGAAAACGTTGAGAGGAACTCGAAACATGTCAACCTTGGTTTTGAGAATCTCTCCCGGAGTTTGAGAGATTTGGACGTGAAAGGGTACCAGTCTTGTCGGGGATTGGGAACCCTTCACGAGAATGTCCAAAGTTTCAGCGGGATTTCCAAAACGTTGAAAGGAACTCGAAACATGTCAACCTTGGTTTTGAGAATCTCTCCCGGAGTTTGAGAGATTTGGACGTGAAAGGGTACCAGTCTTGTTGGGGATTGGGAACCCTTCGCCAGAATGTCCAAAGTTTCAGCGGGATTTCCAAAATGTTGAGAGGAACTCGAAACATGTCAACCTTGGTTTTGAGAATCTCTCCCGGAGTTTGAGAGATGTGGACGTGAAAGGGTACCAGTCTTGTCGGGGATTGGGAACCCTTCACGAGAATGTCCAAAGTTTCAGCGGGATTTCCAAAACGTTGAGAGGAACTCGAAACATGTCAACCTTGGTTTTGAGAATCTCTCCCGGAGTTTGAGAGATTTGGACGTGAAAGGGTACCAGTCTTGTTGGGGATTGGGAACCCTTCGCGAGAATGTCCAAAGTTGCAGCGGGATTTCCAAAACGTTGAAAGGAACTCGAAACATGTCAACCTTGGTTTTGAGAATCTCTCCTGGAGTTTGAGAGATTTGGACGTGAAAGGGTACCAGTCTTGTCGGGGATTGGGAACCCTTCGCGAGGATGCCCAAAGTTTCAGCGGGATTTCCAAAATGTTGAGAGGAACTCGAAACATGTCAACCTTGGTTTTGAGAATCTCTCCCGGAGTTTGAGAGATTTGGACGTGAAAGGGTACCAGTCTTGTCGGGGATTGGGAACCCTTCGCGAGAATGTCCAAAGTTTCAGCGGGATTTCCAAAACGTTGAAAGGAACTCGAAACATGTCAACCTTGGTTTTGAGAATCTCTCCCGGAGTTTGAGAGATTTGGACGTGAAAGGGTACCAGTCTTGTCGGGGATTGGGAACCCTTCGCCAGAATGTCCAAAGTTTCAGCGGGATTTCCAAAATGTTGAGAGGAACTCGAAACATGTCAACCTTGGTTTTGAGAATCTCTCCCGGAGTTTGAGAGATTTGGACGTGAAAGGGTACCAGTCTTGTCGGGGATTGGGAACCCTTCGCGAGAATGTCCAAAGTTTCAGCGGGATTTCCAAAACGTTGAAAGGAACTCGGAACATGTCAACCTTGGTTTTGAGAATCTCTCCCGGAGTTTGAGAGATTTGGACGTGAAAGGGTACCAGTCTTGTCGGGGATTGGGAACCCTTCGCGAGAATGTCCAAAGTTTCAGCGGGATTTCCAAAACGTTGAAAGGAACTCGAAACATGTCAACCTTGGTTTTGAGAATCTCTCCCGGAGTTTGAGAGATTTGGACGTGAAAGGGTACCAGTCTTGTCGGGGATTGGGAACCCTTCGTCAGAATGTCCAAAGTTTCAGCGGGATTTCCAAAATGTTGAGAGGAACTCGAAACATGTCAACCTTTGTTTTGAGAATCTCTCCCGGAGTTTGAGAGATTTGGACGTGAAAGGGTACCAGTCTTGTCGGGGATTGGGAACCCTTCGCGACAATGTCCAAAGTTTCAGCGGGATTTCCAAAATGTTGGGAGGAACTCGAAACATGTCAACCTTGGTTTTGAGAATCTCTCCCGGAGTTTGAGAGATGTGGACGTGAAAGGGTACCAGTCTTGTCGGGGATTGGGAACCCTTCACGAGAATTTCCAAAGTTTCAGCGGGATTTCCAAAACGTTGAGAGGAACTCGAAACATGTCAACCTTGGTTTTGAGAATCTCTCCCGGAGTTTGAGAGATTTGGACGTGAAAGGGTACCAGTCTTGTTGCGGATTGGGAACCCTTCGCGAGAATGTCCAAAGTTGCAGCGGGATTTCCAAAATGTTGAAAGGAACTCGAAACATGTCAACCTTGGTTTTGAGAATCTCTCCCGGAGTTTGAGAGATTTGGACGTGAAAGGGTACCAGTCTTGTCGGGGATTGGGAACCCTTCGCGAGAATGTCCAAAGTTTCAGCGTGATTTCCAAAACGTTGAAAGGAACTCGAAACATGTCAACCTTGGTTTTGAGAATCTCTCCTGGAGTTTGAGAGATTTGGACGTGAAAGGGTACCAGTCTTGTCGGGGATTGGGAACCCTTCGCCAGAATGTCCAAAGTTTCAGCGGGATTTCCAAAACGTTGAAAGGAACTCGAAACATGTCAACCTTGGTTTTGAGAATCTCTCCCGGAGTTTCAGAGATTTGGACGTGAAAGGGTACCAGTCTTGTCGGGGATTGGGAACCCTTCGCCAGAATGTCCAAAGTTTCAGCGGGATTTCCAAAACGTTGAAAGGAACTCGAAACATGTCAACCTTGGTTTTGAGAATCTCTCCCGGAGTTTCAGAGATTTGGACGTGAAAGGGTACCAGTCTTGTCGGGGATTGGGAACCCTTCGCGAGAATGTCCAAAGTTTCAGCGGGATTTCCAAAATGTTGAGAGGAACTCGAAACATGTCAACCTTGGTTTTGAGAATCTCTCCCGGAGTTTGAGAGATTTGGACGTGAAAGGGTACCAGTCTTGTCGGGGATTGGGAACCCTTCGCGAGAATGTCCAAAGTTTCAGCGGGATTTCCAAAATGTTGAAAGGAACTCGAAACATGTCAACCTTGTTTTTGAGAATCTCTCCCGGAATTTGAGAGATTTGGACGTGAAAGGGTACCAGTCTTGTCGGGGATTGGGAACCCTTCGCGAGAATGTCCAAAGTTTCAGCGGGATTTCCAAAATGTTGAAAGGAACTCGAAACATGTCAACCTTGGTTTTGAGAATCTCTCCCGGAGTTTGAGAGATTTGGACGTGAAAGGGTACCAGTCTTGTCGGGGATTGGGAACCCTTCGCGAGAATGTCCAAAGTTTCAGCGGGATTTCCAAAATGTTGAGAGGAACTCAAAACATGTCAACCTTGGTTTTGAGAATCTCTCCCGGAGTTTGAGAGATTTGGACGTGAAAGGGTACCAGTCTTGTCGGGGATTGGGAACCCTTCGCGAGAATGTCCAAAGTTTCAGCGGGATTTCCAAAATGTTGAAAGGAACTCGAAACATGTCAACCTTGGTTTTGAGAATCTCTCCCGGAGTTTGAGAGATTTGGACGTGAAAGGGTACCAGTCTTGTCGGGGATTGGGAACCCTTCGCGAGAATGTCCAAAGTTTCAGCGGGATTTCCAAAATGTTGAAAGGAACTCGAAACATGTCAACCTTGGTTTTGAGCATCTCTCCCGGAGTTTGAGAGATTTGGACGTGAAAGGGTACCAGTCTTGTCGGGGATTGGGAACCCTTCGCGAGAATGTCCAAAGTTTCAGCGGGATTTCCAAAATGTTGAGAGGAACTTGAAACATGTCAACCTTGGTTTTGAGAATCTCTCCCGGAGTTTGAGAGATTTGGACGTGAAAGGGTACCAGTCTTGTCGGGGATTGGGAACCCTTCGCGAGAATGTCCAAAGTTGCAGCGGGATTTCCAAAATGTTGAAAGGAACTCGAAACATGTCAACCTTGGTTTTGAGAATCTCTCCCGGAGTTTGAGAGATTTGGACGTGAAAGGGTACCAGTCTTGTCGGGGATTGGGAACCCTTCGCGAGAATGTCCAAAGTTTCAGCGTGATTTCCAAAACGTTGAAAGGAACTCGAAACATGTCAACCTTGGTTTTGAGAATCTCTCCTGGAGTTTGAGAGATTTGGACGTGAAAGGGTACCAGTCTTGTCGGGGATTGGGAACCCTTCGCGAGAATGTCCAAAGTTTCAGCGGGATTTCCAAAATGTTAAGAGGAACTCGAAACATGTCAACCTTGGTTTTGAGAATCTCTCCCGGAGTTTGAGAGATTTGGACGTGAAAGGGTACCAGTCTTGTCGGGGATTGGGAACCCTTCGCCAGAATGTCCAAAGTTTCAGCGGGATTTCCAAAACGTTGAAAGGAACTCGAAACATGTCAACCTTGGTTTTGAGAATCTCTCCCGGAGTTTCAGAGATTTGGACGTGAAAGGGTACCAGTCTTGTCGGGGATTGGGAACCCTTCGCGAGAATGTCCAAAGTTTCAGCGGGATTTCCAAAATGTTGAGAGGAACTCGAAACATGTCAACCTTGGTTTTGAGAATCTCTCCCGGAGTTTGAGAGATTTGGACGTGAAAGGGTACCAGTCTTGTCGGGGATTGGGAACCCTTCGCGAGAATGTCCAAAGTTTCAGCGGGATTTCCAAAATGTTGAAAGGAACTCGAAACATGTCAACCTTGTTTTTGAGAATCTCTCCCGGAATTTGAGAGATTTGGACGTGAAAGGGTACCAGTCTTGTCGGGGATTGGGAACCCTTCGCGAGAATGTCCAAAGTTTCAGCGGGATTTCCAAAATGTTGAGATGAACTCGAAACATGTCAACCTTGGTTTTGAGAATCTCTCCCGGAGTTTGAGAGATTTGGACGTGAAAGGGTACCAGTCTTGTCGGGGATTGGGAACCCTTCGCGAGAATGTCCAAAGTTTCAGCGGGATTTCCAAAATGTTGAGAGGAACTCAAAACATGTCAACCTTGGTTTTGAGAATCTCTCCCGGAGTTTGAGAGATTTGGACGTGAAAGGGTACCAGTCTTGTCGGGGATTGGGAACCCTTCGCGAGAATGTCCAAAGTTTCAGCGGGATTTCCAAAATGTTGAAAGGAACTCGAAACATGTCAACCTTGGTTTTGAGAATCTCTCCCGGAGTTTGAGAGATTTGGACGTGAAAGGGTACCAGTCTTGTCGGGGATTGGGAACCCTTCGCGAGAATGTCCAAAGTTTCAGCGGGATTTCCAAAATGTTGAAAGGAACTCGAAACATGTCAACCTTGGTTTTGAGCATCTCTCCCGGAGTTTGAGAGATTTGGACGTGAAAGGGTACCAGTCTTGTCGGGGATTGGGAACCCTTCGCGAGAATGTCCAAAGTTTCAGCGGGATTTCCAAAATGTTGAGAGGAACTTGAAACATGTCAACCTTGGTTTTGAGAATCTCTCCCGGAGTTTGAGAGATTTGGACGTGAAAGGGTACCAGTCTTGTCGGGGATTGGGAACCCTTCGCGAGAATGTCCAAAGTTTCAGCGGGATTTCCAAAATGTTGAAAGGAACTCGAAACATGTCAACCTTGGTTTTGAGAATCTCTCCCGGAGTTTGAGAGATTTGGACGTGAAAGGGTACCAGTCTTGTCGGGGATTGGGAACCCTTCGCGAGAATGTCCAAAGTTTCAGCGGGATTTCCAAAATGTTAAGAGGAACTCGAAACATGTCAACCTTGGTTTTGAGAATCTCTCCCGGAGTTTGAGAGATTTGGACGTGAAAGGGTACCAGTCTTGTCGGGGATTGGGAACCCTTCGCGAGAATGTCCAAAGTTTCAGCGGGATTTCCAAAATGTTGAAAGGAACTCGAAACATGTCAACCTTGTTTTTGAGAATCTCTCCCGGAATTTGAGAGATTTGGACGTGAAAGGGTACCAGTCTTGTCGGGGATTGGGAACCCTTCGCGAGAATGTCCAAAGTTTCAGCGGGATTTCCAAAATGTTGAGAGGAACTCGAAACATGTCAACCTTGGTTTTGAGAATCTCTCCCGGAGTTTGAGAGATTTGGACGTGAAAGGGTACCAGTCTTGTCGGGGATTGGGAACCCTTCGCGAGAATGTCCAAAGTTTCAGCGGGATTTCCAAAATGTTGAGAGGAACTCGAAACATGTCAACCTTGGTTTTGAGAATCTCTCCCGGAGTTTGAGAGATTTGGACGTGAAAGGGTACCAGTCTTGTCGGGGATTGGGAACCCTTCGCGAGAATGTCCAAAGTTTCAGCGGGATTTCCAAAATGTTGAGAGGAACTCGAAACATGTCAACCTTGGTTTTGAGAATCTCTCCCGGAGTTTGAGAGATTTGGACGTGAAAGGGTACCAGTCTTGTCGGGGATTGGGAACCCTTCGCGAGAATGTCCAAAGTTTCAGCGGGATTTCCAAAATGTTGAAAGGAACTCGAAACATGTCAACCTTGGTTTTGAGCATCTCTCCCGGAGTTTGAGAGATTTGGACGTGAAAGGGTACCAGTCTTGTCGGGGATTGGGAACCCTTCGCGAGAATGTCCAAAGTTTCAGCGGGATTTCCAAAATGTTGAAAGGAACTCGAAACATGTCAACCTTGGTTTTGAGAATCTCTCCCGGAGTTTGAGAGATTTGGACGTGAAAGGGTACCAGTCTTGTCGGGGATTGGGAACCCTTCGCGAGAATGTCCAAAGTTTCAGCGGGATTTCCAAAATGTTGAAAGGAACTCGAAACATGTCAACCTTGGTTTTGAGCATCTCTCCCGGAGTTTGAGAGATTTGGACGTGAAAGGGTACCAGTCTTGTCGGGGATTGGGAACCCTTCGCGAGAATGTCCAAAGTTTCAGCGGGATTTCCAAAATGTTGAGAGGAACTTGAAACATGTCAACCTTGGTTTTGAGAATCTCTCCCGGAGTTTGAGAGATTTGGACGTGAAAGGGTACCAGTCTTGTCGGGGATTGGGAACCCTTCGCGAGAATGTCCAAAGTTTCAGCGGGATTTCCAAAATGTTGAAAGGAACTCGAAACATGTCAACCTTGGTTTTGAGAATCTCTCCCGGAGTTTGAGAGATTTGGACGTGAAAGGGTACCAGTCTTGTCGGGGATTGGGAACCCTTCGCGAGAATGTCCAAAGTTTCAGCGGGATTTCCAAAATGTTAAGAGGAACTCGAAACATGTCAACCTTGGTTTTGAGAATCTCTCCCGGAGTTTGAGAGATTTGGACGTGAAAGGGTACCAGTCTTGTCGGGGATTGGGAACCCTTCGCGAGAATGTCCAAAGTTTCAGCGGGATTTCCAAAATGTTGAAAGGAACTCGAAACATGTCAACCTTGTTTTTGAGAATCTCTCCCGGAATTTGAGAGATTTGGACGTGAAAGGGTACCAGTCTTGTCGGGGATTGGGAACCCTTCGCGAGAATGTCCAAAGTTTCAGCGGGATTTCCAAAATGTTGAGAGGAACTCGAAACATGTCAACCTTGGTTTTGAGAATCTCTCCCGGAGTTTGAGAGATTTGGACGTGAAAGGGTACCAGTCTTGTCGGGGATTGGGAACCCTTCGCGAGAATGTCCAAAGTTTCAGCGGGATTTCCAAAATGTTGAGAGGAACTCGAAACATGTCAACCTTGGTTTTGAGAATCTCTCCCGGAGTTTGAGAGATTTGGACGTGAAAGGGTACCAGTCTTGTCGGGGATTGGGAACCCTTCGCGAGAATGTCCAAAGTTTCAGCGGGATTTCCAAAATGTTGAGAGGAACTCGAAACATGTCAACCTTGGTTTTGAGAATCTCTCCCGGAGTTTGAGAGATTTGGACGTGAAAGGGTACCAGTCTTGTCGGGGATTGGGAACCCTTCGCGAGAATGTCCAAAGTTTCAGCGGGATTTCCAAAATGTTGAAAGGAACTCGAAACATGTCAACCTTGGTTTTGAGCATCTCTCCCGGAGTTTGAGAGATTTGGACGTGAAAGGGTACCAGTCTTGTCGGGGATTGGGAACCCTTCGCGAGAATGTCCAAAGTTTCAGCGGGATTTCCAAAATGTTGAGAGGAACTTGAAACATGTCAACCTTGGTTTTGAGAATCTCTCCCGGAGTTTGAGAGATTTGGACGTGAAAGGGTACCAGTCTTGTCGGGGATTGGGAACCCTTCGCGAGAATGTCCAAAGTTTCAGCGGGATTTCCAAAATGTTGAAAGGAACTCGAAACATGTCAACCTTGGTTTTGAGAATCTCTCCCGGAGTTTGAGAGATTTGGACGTGAAAGGGTACCAGTCTTGTCGGGGATTGGGAACCCTTCGCGAGAATGTCCAAAGTTTCAGCGGGATTTCCAAAACGTTGAAAGGAACTCGAAACATGTCAACCTTGGTTTTGAGAATCTCTCCCGGAGTTTGAGAGATTTGGACGTGAAAGGGTACCAGTCTTGTCGGGGATTGGGAACCCTTCGCGAGAATGTCCAAAGTTTCAGCGGGATTTCCAAAATGTTGAAAGGAACTCGAAACATGTCAACCTTGGTTTTGAGAATCTCTCCCGGAGTTTGAGAGATTTGGACGTGAAAGGGTACCAGTCTTGACGGGATTGGGAACCCTTCACGAGATTGTCCAAAGTTTCAGCGGGATTTCCAAAACGTTGAGAGGAACTCGAAACATGTCAACCTTGGTTTTGAGAATCTCTCCCGGAGTTTGAGAGATTTGGACGTGAAAGGGTACCAGTCTTGTCGGGGATTGGGAACCCTTCGTCAGAATGTCCAAAGTTTCAGCGGGATTTCCAAAATGTTGAGAGGAACTCGAAACATGTCAACCTTTGTTTTGAGAATCTCTCCCGGAGTTTGAGAGATTTGGACGTGAAAGGGTACCAGTCTTGTCGGGGATTGGGAACCCTTCGCGAGAATGTCCAAAGTTTCAGCGGGATTTCCAAAATGTTGAGAGGAACTCGAAACATGTCAACCTTGGTTTTGAGAATCTCTCCCGGAGTTTGAGAGATTTGGACGTGAAAGGGTACCAGTCTTGTCGGGGATTGGGAACCCTTCGCGACAATGTCCAAAGTTTCAGCGGGATTTCCAAAATGTTGAGAGGAACTCGAAACATGTCAACCTTGGTTTTGAGCATCTCTCCCGGAGTTTGAGAGATTTGGACGTGAAAGGGTACCAGTCTTGTCGGGGATTGGGAACCCTTCGCGAGAATGTCCAAAGTTTCAGCGGGATTTCCAAAATGTTGAGAGGAACTTGAAACATGTCAACCTTGGTTTTGAGAATCTCTCCCGGAGTTTGAGAGATTTGGACGTGAAAGAATACAAATCTTGTCGTGGATTGGGAACCCTTCGCGAGAATGTCCAAAGTTTCAGCGGGATTTCCAAAATGTTGAAAGGAACTCGAAACATGTCAACCTTGGTTTTGAGAATCTCTCCCGGAGTTTGAGAGATTTGGACGTGAAAGGGTACCAGTCTTGTCGGGGATTGGGAACCCTTCGTGAGAATGTCCAAAGTTTCAGCGGGATTTCCAAAACGTTGAAAGGAACTCGAAACATGTCAACCTTGGTTTTGAGAATCTCTCCCGGAGTTTGAGAGATTTGGACGTGAAAGGGTACCAGTCTTGTCGGGGATTGGGAACCCTTCGCGAGAATGTCCAAAGTTTCAGCGGGATTTCCAAAATGTTGAGAGGAACTCGAAACATGTCAACCTTGGTTTTGAGAATCTCTCCCGGAGTTTGAGAGATTTGGACGTGAAAGGGTACCAGTCTTGTCGGGGATTGGGAACCCTTCACGAGATTGTCCAAAGTTTCAGCGGGATTTCCAAAACGTTGAGAGGAACTCGAAACATGTCAACCTTGGTTTTGAGCATCTCTCCCGGAGTTTGAGAGATTTGGACGTGAAAGGGTACCAGTCTTGTCGGGGATTGGGAACCCTTCGTCAGATTGTCCAAAGTTTCAGCGGGATTTCCAAAATGTTGAGAGGAACTCGAAACATGTCAACCTTTGTTTTGAGAATCTCTCCCGGAGTTTGAGAGATTTGGACGTGAAAGGGTACCAGTCTTGTCGGGGATTGGGAACCCTTCGCGAGAATGTCCAAAGTTTCAGCAGGATTTCCAAAATGTTGAGAGGAACTCAAAACATGTCAACCTTGGTTTTGAGAATATCTCTCGGAGATTGAAAGATTTGGACGTGAAAGGGTACCAGTCTTGTCGGGGATTGGGAACCCTTCGCCAGAATGTCCAAAGTTTTAGCGGGATTTCCAAAACGTTGAGAGGAACTCGAAACATGTCAACCTTGGTTTTGAGAATCTCTCCCGGAGTTTGAGAGATTTGGACGTGAAAGGGTACCAGTCTTGTTGGGGATTGGGAACCCTTCGCGACAATGTCCAAAGTTTCAGCGGGATTTCCAAAATGTTGGGAGGAACTCGAAACATGTCAACCTTGGTTTTGAGAATCTCTCCCGGAGTTTGAGAGATTTGGACGTGAAAGGGTACCAGTCTTGTCGGGGATTGGGAACCCTTCACGAGAATTTCCAAAGTTTCAGCGGGATTTCCAAAATGTTGAGAGGAACTCGAAACATGTCAACCTTGGTTTTGAGAATCTCTCCCGGAGTTTGAGAGATTTGGACGTGAAAGGGTACCAGTCTTGTCGGGGATTGGGAACCCTTCGCGAGAATGTCCAAAGTTGCAGCGGGATTTCCAAAATGTTGAGAGGAACTCGAAACATGTAAACCTTGGTTTTGAGAATCTCTCCCGGAGTTTGAGAGATTTGGACGTGAAAGGGTACCAGTCTTGTCGGGGATTGGGAACCCTTCGCGAGAATGTCCAAAGTTTCAGCGTGATTTCCAAAACGTTGAAAGGAACTCGAAACATGTCAACCTTGGTTTTGAGAATCTCTCCCAGAGTTTGAGAGATTTGGACGTGAAAGGGTACCAGTCTTGTCGGGGATTGGGAACCCTTTGCGAGAATGTCCAAAGTTTCAGCGGGATTTCCAAAATGTTGAGAGGAACTCGAAACATGTCAACCTTGGTTTTGAGAATCTCTCCCGGAGTTTGAGAGATTTGGACGTGAAAGGGTACCAGTCTTGTCGGGGATTGGGAACCCTTCGCGAGAATGTCCAAAGTTTCAGCGGGATTTCCAAAATGTTGAAAGGAACTCGAAACATGTCAACCTTGGTTTTGAGAATCTCTCCCGGAGTTTGAGAGATTTGGACGTGAAAGGGTACCAGTCTTGTCGGGGATTGGGAACCCTTCGCGAGAATGTCCAAAGTTTCAGCGGGATTTCGAAAACGTTGAGAGGAACTCGAAACATGTCAACCTTGGTTTTGAGAATCTCTCCCGGAGTTTGAGAGATTTGGACGTGAAAGGGTACCAGTCTTGTCGGGGATTGGGAACCCTTCGCCAGAATGTCCAAAGTTTCAGCGGGATTTCCAAAATGTTGAGAGGAACTCGAAACATGTCAACCTTGGTTTTGAGAATCTCTCCCGGAGTTTGAGAGATTTGGACGTGAAAGGGTACCAGTCTTGTCGGGGATTGGGAACCCTTCGCGAGAATGTCCAAAGTTTCAGCGGGATTTCCAAAATGTTGAGAGGAACTCGAAACATGTCAACCTTGGTTTTGAGAATCTCTCCCGCAGTTTGAAAGATTTGGACGTGAAAGGGTACCAGTCTTGTCGGGGATTGGGAACCCTTCACGAGAATGTCCAAAGTTTCAGCGGGATTTCCAAAACATTGAGAGGAACTCGAAACATGTCAACCTTGGTTTTGAGAATCTCTCCCGGAGTTTGAGAGATTTGGACGTGAAAGGGTACCAGTCTTGTCGGGGATTGGGAACCCTTCGCGACAATGTCCAAAGTTTCAGCGGGATTTCCAAAATGTTGGGAGGAACTCGAAACATGTCAACCTTGGTTTTGAGAATCTCTCCCGGAGTTTGAGAGATTTGGACGTGAAAGGGTACCAGTCTTGACGGGGATTGGGAACCCTTCACGAGAATGTCCAAAGTTTCAGCGGGATTTCCAAAACGTTGAAAGGAACTCGAAACATGTCAACCTTGGTTTTGAGAATCTCTCCCGGAGTTTGAGAGATTTGGACGTGAAAGGGTACCAGTCTTGTCGGGGATTGGGAACCCTTCGCCAGAATGTCCAAAGTTTCAGCGGGATTTCTAAAATGTTGAGAGGAACTCGAAACATGTCAACCTTGGTTTTGAGAATCTCTCCCGGAGTTTGAGAGATTTGGACGTGAAAGGCTACCAGTCTTGTCGGGGATCGGAACCCTTCGCCAGAATGTCCAAAGTTTCAGCGGGATTTCCAAAACGTTGAGAGGAACTCGAAACATGTCAACCTTGGTTTTGAGAATCTCTCCCGGAGTTTGAGAGATTTGGACGTGAAAGGGTACCAGTCTTGTCGGGGATTGGGAACCCTTCGCGAGAATGACCAAAGTTTCAGCGGGATTTCCAAAACATTGAGAGGAACTCGAAACATGTCAACCTTGGTTTTGAGCATCTCTCCCGGAGTTTGAGAGATTTGGACGTGAAAGGGTACCAGTCTTGTCGGGGATTGGGAACCCTTCGCGAGAATGTCCAAAGTTTCAGCGGGATTTCCAAAATGTTGAGAGGAACTCGAAACATGTCAACCTTGGTTTTGAGCATCTCTCCCGGAGTTTGAGAGATTTGGACGTGAAAGGGTACCAGTCTTGTCGGGGATTGGGAACCCTTCGTGAGAATGTCCAAAGTTTCACCGGGATTTCCAAAATGTTGAAAGGAACTCGAAACATGTCAACCTTGGTTTTGAGAATCTCTCCCGGAGTTTGAGAGATTTGGACGTGAAAGGGTACCAGTCTTGTCGGGGATTGGGAACCCTTCGTCAGAATGTCCAAAGTTTCAGCGGGATTTCCAAAATGTTGAGAGGAACTCGAAACATGTCAACCTTTGTTTTGAGAATCTCTCCCGGAGTTTGAGAGATTTGGACGTGAAAGGGTACCAGTCTTGTCGGGGATTGGGAACCCTTCGCGAGAATGTCCAAAGTTTCAGCAGGATTTCCAAAATGTTGAGAGGAACTCAAAACATGTCAACCTTGGTTTTGAGAATATCTCTCGGAGATTGAAAGATTTGGACGTGAAAGGGTACCAGTCTTGTCGGGGATTGGGAACCCTTCGCCAGAATGTCCAAAGTTTTAGCGGGATTTCCAAAACGTTGAGAGGAACTCGAAACATGTCAACCTTGGTTTTGAGAATCTCTCCCGGAGTTTGAGAGATTTGGACGTGAAAGTGTACCAGTCTTGTTGGGGATTGGGAACCCTTCGCGACAATGTCCAAAGTTTCAGCGGGATTTCCAAAATGTTGGGAGGAACTCGAAACATGTCAACCTTGGTTTTGAGAATCTCTCCCGGAGTTTGAGAGATTTGGACGTGAAAGGGTACCAGTCTTGTCGGGGATTGGGAACCCTTCACGAGAATTTCCAAAGTTTCAGCGGGATTTCCAAAATGTTGAGAGGAACTCGAAACATGTCAACCTTGGTTTTGAGAATCTCTCCCGGAGTTTGAGAGATTTGGACGTGAAAGGGTACCAGTCTTGTCGGGGATTGGGAACCCTTCGCGAGAATGTCCAAAGTTTCAGCGGGATTTCCAAAATGTTGAGAGGAACTCGAAACATGTCAACCTTGGTTTTGAGAATCTCTCCCGGAGTTTGAGAGATTTGGACGTGAAAGGGTACCAGTCTTGTCGGGGATTGGGAACCCTTCGCGAGAATGTCCAAAGTTTCAGCGGGATTTCGAAAACGTTGAGAGGAACTCGAAACATGTCAACCTTGGTTTTGAGAATCTCTCCCGGAGTTTGAGAGATTTGGACGTGAAAGGGTACCAGTCTTGTCGGGGATTGGGAACCCTTTGCCAGAATGTCCAAAGTTTCAGCGGGATTTCCAAAATGTTGAGAGGAACTCGAAACATGTCAACCTTGGTTTTGAGAATCTCTCCCGGAGTTTGAGAGATTTGGACGTGAAAGGGTACCAGTCTTGTCGGGGATTGGGAACCCTTCGCGAGAATGTCCAAAGTTTCAGCGGGATTTCCAAAATGTTGAGAGGAACTCGAAACATGTCAACCTTGGTTTTGAGAATCTCTCCCGCAGTTTGAAAGATTTGGACGTGAAAGGGTACCAGTCTTGTCGGGGATTGGGAACCCTTCACGAGAATGTCCAAAGTTTCAGCGGGATTTCCAAAACATTGAGAGGAACTCGAAACATGTCAGCCTTGGTTTTGAGAATCTCTCCCAGAGTTTGAGAGATTTGGACGTGAAAGGGTACCAGTCTTGTCGGGGATTGGGAACCCTTCGCGACAATGTCCAAAGTTTCAGCGGGATTTCCAAAATGTTGGGAGGAACTCGAAACATGTCAACCTTGGTTTTGAGAATCTCTCCCGGAGTTTGAGAGATTTGGACGTGAAAGGGTACCAGTCTTGACGGGGATTGGGAACCCTTCACGAGAATGTCCAAAGTTTCAGCGGGATTTCCAAAACGTTGAAAGGAACTCGAAACATGTCAACCTTGGTTTTGAGAATCTCTCCCGGAGTTTGAGAGATTTGGACGTGAAAGGGTACCAGTCTTGTCGGGGATTGGGAACCCTTCGTCAGAATGTCCAAAGTTTCAGCGGGATTTCCAAAATGTTGAGAGGAACTCGAAACATGTCAACCTTGGTTTTGAGAATCTCTCCCGGAGTTTGAGAGATTTGGACGTGAAAGGGTACCAGTCTTGTCGGGGATTGGGAACCCTTCGCGAGAATGTCCAAAGTTTCAGCGGGATTTCCAAAACGTTGAGAGGAACTCGAAACATGTCAACCTTGGTTTTGAGAATCTCTCCCGGAGTTTGAGAGATTTGGACGTGAAAGGGTACCAGTCTTGTCGGGGATTGGGAACCCTTCGCGAGAATGACCAAAGTTTCAGCGGGATTTCCAAAACATTGAGAGGAACTCGAAACATGTCAACCTTGGTTTTGAGCATCTCTCCCGGAGTTTGAGAGATTTGGACGTGAAAGGGTACCAGTCTTGTCGGGGATTGGGAACCCTTCGCGAGAATATCCAAAGTTTCAGCGGGATTTCCAAAATGTTGAGAGGAACTCGAAACATGTCAACCTTGGTTTTGAGCATCTCTCCCGGAGTTTGAGAGATTTGGACGTGAAAGGGTACCAGTCTTGTCGGGGATTGGGAACCCTTCGTGAGAATGTCCAAAGTTTCACCGGGATTTCCAAAATGTTGAGAGGAACTCGAAACATGTCAACCTTGGTTTTGAGAATCTCTCCCGGAGTTTGAGAGATTTGGACGTGAAAGGGTACCAGTCTTGTCGGGGATTGGGAACCCTTCGCGAGAATGTCCTAAGTTTCAGCGGGATTTCCAAAACGTTGAGAGGAACTCGAAACATGTCAACCTTGGTTTTGAGCATCTCTCCCGGAGTTTGAGAGATTTGGACGTGAAAGGGTACCAGTCTTGTCGGGGATTGGGAACCCTTCGTGAGAATGTCCAGAGTTTCAGCAGGATTTCCAAAATGTTGAGAGGAACTCGAAACATGTCAGCCTTGGTTTTGAGAATCTCTCCCGGAGTTTGAGAGATTTGGACGTGAAAGGGTACCAGTCTTGTCGGGGATTGGGAACCCTTCGCGAGAATGTCCAAAGTTTCAGCGGGATTTCCAAAATGTTGAAAGGAACTCGAAACATGTCAACCTTGGTTTTGAGAATCTCTCCCGGAGTTTGAGAGATTTGGACGTGAAAGGGTACCAGTCTTGTCGGGGATTGGGAACCCTTCGCGAGAATGTCCAAAGTTTCAGCGGGATTTTCAAAATGTTGAAAGGAACTCGAAACATGTCAACCTTGGTTTTGAGAATCTCTCCCGGAGTTTGAGAGATTTGGACGTGAAAGGGTACCAGTCTTGTCGGGGATTGGGAACCCTTCGCGAGAATGTCCAAAGTTTCAGCGGGATTTCCAAAATGTTGAGAGGAACTCGAAACATGTCAACCTTGGTTTTGAGAATCTCTCCCGGAGTTTGAGAGATTTGGACGTGAAAGGGTACCAGTCTTGTCGGGGATTGGGAACCCTTCGCGAGAATGTCCAAAGTTTCAGCGGGATTTCCAAAATGTTGAAAGGAACTCGAAACATGTCAACCTTGGTTTTGAGAATCTCTCCCGGAGTTTGAGAGATTTGGACGTGAAAGGGTACCAGTCTTGTCGGGGATTGGGAACCCTTCGCGAGAATGTCCAAAGTTTCAGCAGGATTTCCAAAACGTTGAAAGGAACTCGAAACATGTCAACCTTGGTTTTGAGAATCTCTCCCGGAGTTTGAGAGATTTGGACGTGAAAGGGTACCAGTCTTGTCGGGGATTGGGAACCCTTCGCGAGAATGTCCAAAGTTTCAGCGGGATTTCCAAAATGTTGAAAGGAACTCGAAACATGTCAACCTTGGTTTTGAGAATCTCTCCCGGAGTTTGAGAGATTTGGACGTGAAAGGGTACCAGTCTTGTCGGGGATTGGGAACCCTTCGCGAGAATGTCCAAAGTTTCAGCAGGATTTCCAAAACGTTGAAAGGAACTCGAAACATGTCAACCTTGGTTTTGAGAATCTCTCCCGGAGTTTGAGAGATTTGGACGTGAAAGGGTACCAGTCTTGTCGGGGATTGGGAACCCTTCGCCAGAATGTCCAAAGTTTCAGCGGGATTTCCAAAATGTTGAGAGGAACTCGAAACATGTCAACCTTGGTTTTGAGAATCTCTCCCGGAGTTTGAGAGATTTGGACGTGAAAGGGTACCAGTCTTGTCGGGGATTGGGAACCCTTCGCCAGAATGTCCAAAGTTTCAGCGGGATTTCCAAAATGTTGAAAGGAACTCGAAACATGTCAACCTTGGTTTTGAGAATCTCTCCCGGAGTTTGAGAGATTTGGACGTGAAAGGGTACCAGTCTTGTCGGGGATTGGGAACCCTTCGCGAGAGTGTCCAAAGTTTCAGCAGGATTTCCAAAACGTTGAAAGGAACTCGAAACATGTCAACCTTGGTTTTGAGAATCTCTCCCGGAGTTTGAGAGATTTGGACGTGAAAGGGTACCAGTCTTGTCGGAGATTGGGAACCCTTCGCCAGAATGTCCAAAGTTTCAGCGGGATTTCCAAAATGTTGAGAGGAACTCGAAACATGTCAACCTTGGTTTTGAGAATCTCTCCCGGAGTTTGAGAGATTTGGACGTGAAAGGGTACCAGTCTTGTCGGGGATTTGGAACCCTTCGCCAGAATGTCCAAAGTTTCAGCAGGATTTCCAAAATGTTGAAAGGAACTCGAAACATGTCAACCTTGGTTTTGAGAATCTCTCCCGGAGTTTGAGAGATTTGGACGTGAAAGGGTACCAGTCTTGTCGGGGATTCGGAACCCTTCACGAGAATGTCCAAAGTTTCAGCGGGATTTCCAAAATGTTGAAAGGAACTCGAAACATGTCAACCTTGGTTTTGAGAATCTCTCCCGGAGTTTGAGAGATTTGGACGTGAAAGGGTACCAGTCTTGTCGGGGATTGGGAACCCTTCGCGAGAATGTCCAAAGTTTCAGCGGGATTTCCAAAATGTTGAGAGGAACTCAAAACATGTCAACCTTGGTTTTGAGAATCTCTCCCGGAGTTTGAGAGATTTGGACGTGAAAGGGTACCAGTCTTGTCGGGGATTGGGAACCCTTCGCGAGAATGTCCAAAGTTTCAGCGGGATTTCCAAAATGTTGAGAGGAACTCGAAACATGTCAACCTTGGGTTTGAGAATCTCTCCCGGAGTTTGAGAGATTTGGACGTGAAAGGGTACCAGTCTTGTCGGGGATTGGGAACCCTTTGCGAGAATGTCCAAAATTTCTGCGGGATTTCCAAAATGTTGAAAGGAACTCGAAACATGTCAACCTTGGTTTTGAGAATCTCTCCCGGAGTTTGAGAGATTTGGACGTGAAAGGGTACCAGTCTTGTCGGGGATTGGGAACCCTTCGCGAGAATGTCCAAAGTTTCAGCGGGATTTCCAAAATGTTGAAAGGAACTCGAAACATGTCAACCTTGGTTTTGAGAATCTCTCGCGGAGTTTGAGAGATTTGGACGTGAAAGGGTACCAGTCTTGTCGGGGACTGGGAACCCTTCGCGAGAATGTCCAAAGTTTCAGCGGGATTTCCAAAATGTTGAGAGGAACTCGAAACATGTCAACCTTGGTTTTGAGAATCTCTCCCGGAGTTTGAGAGATTTGGACGTGAAAGGGTACCAGTCTTGTCGGGGATTGGGAACCCTTCGCGAGAATGTCCAAAGTTTCAGCGGGATTTCCAAAATGTTGAGAGGAACTCGAAACATGTCAACCTTGGTTTTGAGAATCTCTCCCGGAGTTTGAGAGATTTGGACATGAAAGGGTACCAGTCTTGTCGGGGATTGGGAACCCTTCGCGACAATGTCCAAAGTTTCAGCGGGATTTCCAAAATGTTGAAAGGAACTCGAAACATGTCAACCTTGGTTTTGAGAATCTCTCCCGGAGTTTGAGAGATTTGGACGTGAAAGGGTACCAGTCTTGTCGGGGATTGGGAACCCTTTGCGAGAATGTCCAAAATTTCTGCGGGATTTCCAAAATGTTGAAAGGAACTCGAAACATGTCAACCTTGGTTTTGAGAATCTCTCCCGGAGTTTGAGAGATTTGGACGTGAAAGGGTACCAGTCTTGTCGGGGATTGGGAACCCTTCGCGAGAATGTCCAAAGTTTCAGCGGGATTTCCAAAATGTTGAAAGGAACTCGAAACATGTCAACCTTGGTTTTGAGAATCTCTCGCGGAGTTTGAGAGATTTGGACGTGAAAGGGTACCAGTCTTGTCGGGGACTGGGAACCCTTCGCGAGAATGTCCAAAGTTTCAGCGGGATTTCCAAAATGTTGAGAGGAACTCGAAACATGTCAACCTTGGTTTTGAGAATCTCTCCCGGAGTTTGAGAGATTTGGACGTGAAAGGGTACCAGTCTTGTCGGGGATTGGGAACCCTTCGCGAGAATGTCCAAAGTTTCAGCGGGATTTCCAAAATGTTGAGAGGAACTCGAAACATGTCAACCTTGGTTTTGAGAATCTCTCCCGGAGTTTGAGAGATTTGGACATGAAAGGGTACCAGTCTTGTCGGGGATTGGGAACCCTTCGCGACAATGTCCAAAGTTTCAGCGGGATTTCCAAAATGTTGAAAGGAACTCGAAACATGTCAACCTTGGTTTTGAGAATCTCTCCCGGAGTTTGAGAGATTTGGACGTGAAAGGGTACCAGTCTTGTCGGGGATTGGGAACCCTTTGCGAGAATGTCCAAAGTTTCAGCGGGATTTCCAAAATGTTGAGAGGAACTCGAAACATGTCAACCTTGGTTTTGAGAATCTCTCCCGGAGTTTGAGAGATTTGGACGTGAAAGGGTACCAGTCTTGTCGGGGATTGGGAACCCTTCGCGAGAATGTCCAAAGTTTCAGCGGGATTTTCAAAATGTTGAAAGGAACTCGAAACATGTCAACCTTGGTTTTGAGAATCTCTCCCGGAGTTTGAGAGATTTGGACGTGAAAGGGTACCAGTCTTGTCGGGGATTGGGAACCCTTCGCGAGAATGTCCAAAGTTTCAGCGGGATTTCCAAAATGTTGAGAGGAACTCGAAACATGTCAACCTTGGTTTTGAGAATCTCTCCCGGAGTTTGAGAGATTTGGACATGAAAGGGTACCAGTCTTGTCGGGGATTGGGAACCCTTCGCGAGAATGTCCAAAGTTTCAGCGGGATTTCCAAAATGTTGAGAGGAACTCGAAACATGTCAACCTTGGTTTTGAGAATCTCTCCCGGAGTTTGAGAGATTTGGACGTGAAAGGGTACCAGTCTTGTCGGGGATTGGGAACCCTTCGCGAGAATGTCCAAAGTTTCAGCAGGATTTCCAAAACGTTGAAAGGAACTCGAAACATGTCAACCTTGGTTTTGAGAATCTCTCCCGGAGTTTGAGAGATTTGGACGTGAAAGGGTACCAGTCTTGTCGGGGATTGGGAACCCTTCGCGAGAATGTCCAAAGTTTCAGCGGGATTTCCAAAATGTTGAGAGGAACTCGAAACATGTCAACCTTGGTTTTGAGAATCTCTCCCGGAGTTTGAGAGATTTGGACGTGAAAGGGTACCAGTCTTGTCGGGGATTGGGAACCCTTCGCGAGAATGTCCAAAGTTTCAGCGGGATTTCCAAAATGTTGAGAGGAACTCGAAACATGTCAACCTTGGTTTTGAGAATCTCTCCCGGAGTTTGAGAGATTTGGACGTGAAAGGGTACCAGTCTTGTCGGGGATTCGGAACCCTTCACGAGAATGTCCAAAGTTTCAGCGGGATTTCCAAAATGTTGAGAGGAACTCGAATCATGTCAACCTTGGTTTTGAGAATCTCTCCCAGACTTTGAGAGATTTGGACGTGAAAGGGTACCAGTCTTGTCGGGGATTGGGAACCCTTCGCGAGAATGTCCAAAGTTTCAGCGGGATTTCCAAAATGTTGAGAGGAACTCAAAACATGTCAACCTTGGTTTTGAGAATCTCTCCCGGAGTTTGAGAGATTTGGACGTGAAAGGGTACCAGTCTTGTCGGGGATTGGGAACCCTTCGCGAGAATGTCCAAAGTTTCAGCGGGATTTCCAAAATGTTGAGAGGAACTCGAAACATGTCAACCTTGGTTTTGAGAATCTCTCCCGGAGTTTGAGAGATTTGGACGTGAAAGGGTACCAGTCTTGTCGGGGATTGGGAACCCTTCGCGAGAATGTCCAAAGTTTCAGCGGGATTTCCAAAATGTTGAAAGGAACTCGAAACATTTCAACCTTGGTTTTGAGAATCTCTCCCGGAGTTTGAGAGATTTGGACGTGAAAGGGTACCAGTCTTGTCGGGGATTGGGAACCCTTCACGAGAATGTCCAAAGTTTCAGCGGGATTTCCAAAACGTTGAGAGGAACTCGAAACATGTCAACCTTGGTTTTGAGAATCTCTCCCGGAGTTTGAGAGATTTGGACGTGAAAGGGTACCAGTCTTGTCGGGGATTGGGAACCCTTCGCGAGAATGTCCAAAGTTTCAGCGGGATTTCCAAAACGTTGAAAGGAACTCGAAACATGTGAACCTTGGTTTTGAGAATCTCTCCCGGAGTTTGAGAGATTTGGACGTGAAAGGGTACCAGTCTTGTCGGGGATTGGGAACCCTTCGCGAGAATGTCCAAAGTTTCAGCGGGATTTCCAAAAGGTTGAGAGGAACTCGAAACATGTCAACCTTGGTTTTGAGAATCTCTCCCGGAGTTTGAGAGATTTGGACGTGAAAGGGTACCAGTCTTGTCGGGGATTGGGAACCCTTCGCGAGAATGTCCAAAGTTTCAGCGGGATTTCCAAAATGTTGAGAGGAACTCGAAACATGTCAACCTTGGTTTTGAGAATCTCTCCCGGAGTTTGAGAGATTTGGACATGAAAGGGTACCAGTCTTGTCGGGGATTGGGAACCCTTCGCGAGAATGTCCAAAGTTTCAGCGGGATTTCCAAAATGTTGAAAGGAACTCGAAACATGTCAACCTTGGTTTTGAGAATCTCTCCCGGAGTTTGAGAGATTTGGACGTGAAAGGGTACCAGTCTTGTCGGGGATTGGGAACCCTTCGCGAGAATGTCCAAAGTTTCAGCGGGATTTCCAAAATGTTGAGAGGAACTCGAAACATGTCAACCTTGGTTTTGAGAATCTCTCCCGGAGTTTGAGAGATTTGGACATGAAAGGGTACCAGTCTTGTCGGGGATTGGGAACCCTTCGCGAGAATGTCCAAAGTTTCAGCGGGATTTCCAAAATGTTGAAAGGAACTCGAAACATGTCAACCTTGGTTTTGAGAATCTCTCCCGGAGTTTGAGAGATTTGGACGTGAAAGGGTACCAGTCTTGTCGGGGATTGGGAACCCTTCGCGAGAATGTCCAAAGTTTCAGCAGGATTTCCAAAACGTTGAAAGGAACTCGAAACATGTCAACCTTGGTTTTGAGAATCTCTCCCGGAGTTTGAGAGATTTGGACGTGAAAGGGTACCAGTCTTGTCGGGGATTGGGAACCCTTCGCGAGAATGTCCAAAGTTTCAGCGGGATTTCCAAAATGTTGAGAGGAACTCGAAACATGTCAACCTTGGTTTTGAGAATCTCTCCCGGAGTTTGAGAGATTTGGACGTGAAAGGGTACCAGTCTTGTCGGGAATTGGGAACCCTTCGCGAGAATGTCCAAAGTTTCAGCGGGATTTCCAAAATGTTGAGAGGAACTCGAAACATGTCAACCTTGGTTTTGAGAATCTCTCCCGGAGTTTGAGAGATTTGGACGTGAAAGGGTACCAGTCTTGTCGGGGATTCGGAACCCTTCGCGAGAATGTCCAAAGTTTCAGCGGGATTTCCAAAATGTTGAGAGGAACTCGAATCATGTCAACCTTGGTTTTGAGAATCTCTCCCGGACTTTGAGAGATTTGGACGTGAAAGGGTACCAGTCTTGTCGGGGATTGGGAACCCTTCGCGAGAATGTCCAAAGTTTCAGCGGGATTTCCAAAATGTTGAGAGGAACTCAAAACATGTCAACCTTGGTTTTGAGAATCTCTCCCGGAGTTTGAGAGATTTGGACGTGAAAGGGTACCAGTCTTGTCGGGGATTGGGAACCCTTCGCGAGAATGTCCAAAGTTTCAGCGGGATTTCCAAAATGTTGAGAGGAACTCGAAACATGTCAACCTTGGTTTTGAGAATCTCTCCCGGAGTTTGAGAGATTTGGACGTGAAAGGGTACCAGTCTTGTCGGGGATTGGGAACCCTTCGCCAGAATGTCCAAAGTTTCAGCGGGATTTCCAAAATGTTGAGAGGAACTCGAAACATGTCAACCTTGGTTTTGAGAATCTCTCCCGGAGTTTCAGAGATTTGGACGTGAAAGGGTACCAGTCTTGTCGGGGACTGGGAACCCTTCGCGAGAATGTCCAAAGTTTCAGCGGGATTTCCAAAACGTTGAGAGGAACTCGAAACATGTCAACCTTGGTTTTGAGAATCTCTCCCGGAGTTTGAGAGATTTGGACGTGAAAGGGTACCAGTCTTGTCGGGGATTGGGAACCCTTCGCGAGAATGTCCAAAGTTTCAGCGGGATTTCCAAAACGTTGAAAGGAACTCGAAACATGTGAACCTTGGTTTTGAGAATCTCTCCCGGAGTTTGAGAGATTTGGACGTGAAAGGGTACCAGTCTTGTCGGGGATTGGGAACCCTTCGCGAGAATGTCCAAAGTTTCAGCGGGATTTCCAAAATGTTGAGAGGAACTCGAAACATGTCAACCTTGGTTTTGAGAATCTCTCCCGGAGTTTGAGAGATTTGGACGTGAAAGGGTACCAGTCTTGTCGGGGATTGGGAACCCTTCGCCAGAATGTCCAAAGTTTCAGCGGGATTTCCAAAATGTTAAAAGGAACTCGAAACATTTCAACCTTGGTTTTGAGAATCTCTCCCGGAGTTTGAGAGATTTGGACGTGAAAGGGTACCAGTCTTGTCGGGGACTGGGAACCCTTCGCGAGAATGTCCAAAGTTTCAGCGGGATTTCCAAAACGTTGAAAGGAACTCGAAACATGTCAACCTTGGTTTTGAGAATCTCTCCCGGAGTTTGAGAGATTTGGACGTGAAAGGGTACCAGTCTTGTCGGGGATTGGGAACCCTTCGCGAGAATGTCCAAAGTTTCAGCGGGATTTCCAAAACGTTGAAAGGAACTCGAAACATGTGAACCTTGGTTTTGAGAATCTCTCCCGGAGTTTGAGAGATTTGGACGTGAAAGGGTACCAGTCTTGTCGGGGATTGGGAACCCTTCGCGAGAATGTCCAAAGTTTCAGCGGGATTTCCAAAATGTTGAGAGGAACTCGAAACATGTCAACCTTGGTTTTGAGAATCTCTCCCGGAGTTTGAGAGATTTGGACGTGAAAGGGTACCAGTCTTGTCGGGGATTGGGAACCCTTCGTGAGAATGTCCAAAGTTTCAGCGGGATTTCCAAAATGTTGAGAGGAACTCGAAACATGTCAACCTCGGTTTTGAGAATCTCTCCCGGAGTTTGAGAGATTTGGACGTGAAAGGGTACCAGTCTTGTCGGGGATTGGGAACCCTTCGCGAGAATGTCCAAAGTTTCAGCGGGATTTCCAAAATGTTGAGAGGAACTCGAAACATGTCAACCTTGGTTTTGAGAATCTCTCCCGGAGTTTGAGAGATTTGGACGTGAAAGGGTACTAGTCTTGTCGGGGATTGGGAACCCTTCACGAGAATGTCCAAAGTTTCAGCGAGATTTCCAAAATGTTGAGAGGAACTCGAAACATGTCAAGCTTGGTTTTGAGAATCTCTCCTGGAGTTTGAGAGATTTAGACGTGAAAGGGTACCAGTCTTGTCGGGGATTGGGAACCCTTCGCCAGAATGTCCAAAGTTTCAGCGGGATTTCCAAAATGTTGAGAGGAACTCGAAACATGTCAACCTTGGTTTTGAGAATCTCTCCTGGAGTTTGAGAGATTTGGACGTGAAAGGGTACCAGTCTTGTCGGGGATTGGGAACCCTTCACGAGAATGTCCAAAGTTTCAGCGGGATTTCCAAAATGTTGAGAGGAACTCGAAACATGTCAACCTTGGTTTTGAGAATCTTCTCCCGGAGTTTGAGAGATTTGGACGTGAAAGGGTACCAGTCTTGTCGGGGATTGGGAACCCTTCGCGAGAATGTCCAAAGTTTCAGCGGGATTTCCAAAACGTTGAGAGGAACTCGAAACATGTCAACCTTGGTTTTGAGAATCTCTCCCGGAGTTTGAGAGATTTGGACGTGAAAGGGTACCAGTCTTGTCGGGGATTGGGAACCCTTCGCCAGAATGTCCAAAGTTTCCGCGGGATTTCCAAAATGTTGAAAGGAACTCGAAACATGTCAACCTTGGTTTTGAGAATCTCTCCCAGAGTTTGAGAGATTTGGACGTGAAAGGGTACCAGTCTTGTCGGGGATTGGGAACCCTTCGCCAGAATGTCCAAAGTTTCAGCAGGATTTCCATAACGTTGAGAGGAACTCGAAACATGTCAACCTTGGTTTTGAGAATCTCTCCCGGAGTTTGAGAGATTTGGACGTGAAAGGGTACCAGTCTTGTCGGGGATTGGGAAACCTTCGCAAGAATGTCCAAAGTTTCAGCGGGATTTCCAAAACGTTGAAAGGAACTTGAAACATGTCAACCTTGGTTTTGAGAATCTCTCCCGGAGTTTGAGAGATTTGGACGTGAAAGGGTACCAGTCTTGTCGGGGATTGGGAACCCTTCGCAAGAATGTCCAAAGTTTCAGCGGGATTTCCAAAACGTTGAGAGGAACTCGAAACATGTCAACCTTGGTTTTGAGAATCTCTCCCGGAGTTTGAAAGATTTGGACGTGAAAGGGTACCAGTCTTGTCGGGGATTGGAACCCTTCGCGAGAATGTCCAAAGTTTCAGCGGGATTTCCAAAATGTTGAGAGGAATTCGAAACATGTCAACCTCGGTTTTGAGAATCTCTCCCGGAGTTTGAGAGATTTGGACGTGAAAGGGTACCAGTCTTGTCGGGGATTGGGAACCCTTCGCGAGAATGTCCAAAGTTTCAGCGGGATTTCCAAAATGTTGAGAGGAACTCGAAACATGTCAACCTTGGTTTTGAGAATCTCTCCCGGAGTTTGAGAGATTTGGACGTGAAAGGGTACCAGTCTTGTCGGGGATTGGGAACCCTTCGCCAGAATGTCCAAAGTTTCAGCGGGATTTCCAAAATGTTGAGAGGAACTCGAAACATGTCAACCTTGGTTTTGAGAATCTCTCCCGGAGTTTGAGAGATTTGGACGTGAAAGGGTACCAGTCTTGTCGGGGACTGGGAACCCTTCGCGAGAATGTCCAAAGTTTCAGCGGGATTTCCAAAACGTTGAGAGGAACTCGAAACATGTCAACCTTGGTTTTGAGAATCTCTCCCGGAGTTTGAGAGATTTGGACGTGAAAGGGTACCAGTCTTGTCGGGGATTGGGAACCCTTCGCGAGAATGTCCAAAGTTTCAGCGGGATTTCCAAAACGTTGAAAGGAACTCGAAACATGTGAACCTTGGTTTTGAGAATCTCTCCCGGAGTTTGAGAGATTTGGACGTGAAAGGGTACCAGTCTTGTCGGGGATTGGGAACCCTTCGCGAGAATGTCCAAAGTTTCAGCGGGATTTCCAAAATGTTGAGAGGAACTCGAAACATGTCAACCTTGGTTTTGAGAATCTCTCCCGGAGTTTGAGAGATTTGGACGTGAAAGGGTACCAGTCTTGTCGGGGATTGGGAACCCTTCGCCAGAATGTCCAAAGTTTCAGCGGGATTTCCAAAATGTTAAAAGGAACTCGAAACATTTCAACCTTGGTTTTGAGAATCTCTCCCGGAGTTTGAGAGATTTGGACGTGAAAGGGTACCAGTCTTGTCGGGGACTGGGAACCCTTCGCGAGAATGTCCAAAGTTTCAGCGGGATTTCCAAAACGTTGAAAGGAACTCGAAACATGTCAACCTTGGTTTTGAGAATCTCTCCCGGAGTTTGAGAGATTTGGACGTGAAAGGGTACCAGTCTTGTCGGGGATTGGGAACCCTTCGCGAGAATGTCCAAAGTTTCAGCGGGATTTCCAAAACGTTGAAAGGAACTCGAAACATGTGAACCTTGGTTTTGAGAATCTCTCCCGGAGTTTGAGAGATTTGGACGTGAAAGGGTACCAGTCTTGTCGGGGATTGGGAACCCTTCGCGAGAATGTCCAAAGTTTCAGCGGGATTTCCAAAATGTTGAGAGGAACTCGAAACATGTCAACCTTGGTTTTGAGAATCTCTCCCGGAGTTTGAGAGATTTGGACGTGAAAGGGTACCAGTCTTGTCGGGGATTGGGAACCCTTCGTGAGAATGTCCAAAGTTTCAGCGGGATTTCCAAAATGTTGAGAGGAACTCGAAACATGTCAACCTCGGTTTTGAGAATCTCTCCCGGAGTTTGAGAGATTTGGACGTGAAAGGGTACCAGTCTTGTCGGGGATTGGGAACCCTTCGCGAGAATGTCCAAAGTTTCAGCGGGATTTCCAAAATGTTGAGAGGAACTCGAAACATGTCAACCTTGGTTTTGAGAATCTCTCCCGGAGTTTGAGAGATTTGGACGTGAAAGGGTACTAGTCTTGTCGGGGATTGGGAACCCTTCACGAGAATGTCCAAAGTTTCAGCGAGATTTCCAAAATGTTGAGAGGAACTCGAAACATGTCAAGCTTGGTTTTGAGAATCTCTCCTGGAGTTTGAGAGATTTAGACGTGAAAGGGTACCAGTCTTGTCGGGGATTGGGAACCCTTCGCCAGAATGTCCAAAGTTTCAGCGGGATTTCCAAAATGTTGAGAGGAACTCGAAACATGTCAACCTTGGTTTTGAGAATCTCTCCTGGAGTTTGAGAGATTTGGACGTGAAAGGGTACCAGTCTTGTCGGGGATTGGGAACCCTTCACGAGAATGTCCAAAGTTTCAGCGGGATTTCCAAAATGTTGAGAGGAACTCGAAACATGTCAACCTTGGTTTTGAGAATCTTCTCCCGGAGTTTGAGAGATTTGGACGTGAAAGGGTACCAGTCTTGTCGGGGATTGGGAACCCTTCGCGAGAATGTCCAAAGTTTCAGCGGGATTTCCAAAACGTTGAGAGGAACTCGAAACATGTCAACCTTGGTTTTGAGAATCTCTCCCGGAGTTTGAGAGATTTGGACGTGAAAGGGTACCAGTCTTGTCGGGGATTGGGAACCCTTCGCCAGAATGTCCAAAGTTTCCGCGGGATTTCCAAAATGTTGAAAGGAACTCGAAACATGTCAACCTTGGTTTTGAGAATCTCTCCCAGAGTTTGAGAGATTTGGACGTGAAAGGGTACCAGTCTTGTCGGGGATTGGGAACCCTTCGCCAGAATGTCCAAAGTTTCAGCAGGATTTCCATAACGTTGAGAGGAACTCGAAACATGTCAACCTTGGTTTTGAGAATCTCTCCCGGAGTTTGAGAGATTTGGACGTGAAAGGGTACCAGTCTTGTCGGGGATTGGGAAACCTTCGCAAGAATGTCCAAAGTTTCAGCGGGATTTCCAAAACGTTGAAAGGAACTTGAAACATGTCAACCTTGGTTTTGAGAATCTCTCCCGGAGTTTGAGAGATTTGGACGTGAAAGGGTACCAGTCTTGTCGGGGATTGGGAACCCTTCGCAAGAATGTCCAAAGTTTCAGCGGGATTTCCAAAACGTTGAGAGGAACTCGAAACATGTCAACCTTGGTTTTGAGAATCTCTCCCGGAGTTTGAAAGATTTGGACGTGAAAGGGTACCAGTCTTGTCGGGGATTGGAACCCTTCGCGAGAATGTCCAAAGTTTCAGCGGGATTTCCAAAATGTTGAGAGGAATTCGAAACATGTCAACCTCGGTTTTGAGAATCTCTCCCGGAGTTTGAGAGATTTGGACGTGAAAGGGTACCAGTCTTGTCGGGGATTGGGAACCCTTCGCGAGAATGTCCAAAGTTTCAGCGGGATTTCCAAAATGTTGAGAGGAACTCGAAACATGTCAACCTTGGTTTTGAGAATCTCTCCCGGAGTTTGAGAGATTTGGACGTGAAAGGGTACCAGTCTTGTCGGGGATTGGGAACCCTTCGCGAGAATGTCCAAAGTTTCAGCGGGATTTCCAAAATGTTGAAAGGAACTCGAAACATGTCAACCTTGGTTTTGAGCATCTCTCCCGGAGTTTGAGAGATTTGGACGTGAAAGGGTACCAGTCTTGTCGGGGATTGGGAACCCTTCACGAGAATGTCCAAAGTTTCAGCGGGATTTCCAAAATGTTGAGAGGAACTCGAAACATGTCAACCTTGGTTTTGAGAATCTCTCCCGGAGTTTCAGAGATTTGGACGTGAAAGGGTACCAGTCTTGTCGGGGATTGGGAACCCTTCGCGAGAATGTCCAAAGTTTCAGCGTGATTTCCAAAACGTTGAAAGGAACTCGAAACATGTGAACCTTTGTTTTGAGAATCTCTCCCGGAGTTTGAGAGATTTGGACGTGAAAGGGTACCAGTCTTGTCGGGGATTGGGAACCCTTCGCGAGAATGTCCAAAGTTTCAGCGGGATTTCCAAAATGTTGAGAGGAACTCGAAACATGTCAACCTTGGTTTTGAGAATCTCTCCCGGAGTTTGAGAGATTTGGACGTGAAAGGGTACCAGTCTTGTCGGGGATTGGGAACCCTTCACGAGAATGTCCAAAGTTTCAGCGGGATTTCCAAAACGTTGAAAGGAACTCGAAACATGTCAACCTTGGTTTTGAGAATCTCTCCCGGAGTTTGAGAGATTTGGACGTGAAAGGGTACCAGTCTTGTCGGGGATTGGGAACCCTTCGTCAGAATGTCCAAAGTTTCAGCGGGATTTCCAAAATGTTGAGAGGAACTCGAAACATGTCAACCTTTGTTTTGAGAATCTCTCCCGGAGTTTGAGAGATTTGGACGTGAAAGGGTACCAGTCTTGTCGGGGATTGGGAACCCTTCGCGAGAATGTCCAAAGTTTCAGCGGGATTTCCAAAATGTTGAGAGGAACTCAAAACATGTCAACCTTGGTTTTGAGAATCTCTCCCGGAGTTTGAGAGATTTGGACGTGAAAGGGTACCAGTCTTGTCGGGGATTGGGAACCCTTCGCGAGAATGTCCAAAGTTTCAGCGGGATTTCCAAAACGTTGAGAGGAACTCGAAAGATGTCAACCTTGGTTTTGAGAATCTCTCCCGGAGTTTGAGAGATTTGGACGTGAAAGGGTACCAGTCTTGTTGGGGATTGGGAACCCTTCGCGACAATGTCCAAAGTTTCAGCGGGATTTCCAAAATGTTGGGAGGAACTCGAAACATGTCAACCTTGGTTTTGAGAATCTCTCCCGGAGTTTGAGAGATGTGGACGTGAAAGGGTACCAGTCTTGTCGGGGATTGGGAACCCTTCACGAGAATTTCCAAAGTTTCAGCGGGATTTCCAAAACGTTGAGAGGAACTCGAAACATGTCAACCTTGGTTTTGAGAATCTCTCCCGGAGTTTGAGAGATTTGGACGTGAAAGGGTACCAGTCTTGTTGGGGATTGGGAACCCTTCGCGAGAATGTCCAAAGTTTCAGCGGGATTTCCAAAATGTTGAGAGGAACTCGAAACATGTCAACCTTGGTTTTGAGAATCTCTCCCGGAGTTTGAGAGATTTGGACGTGAAAGGGTACCAGTCTTGTCGGGGATTGGGAGCCCTTCGCGAGAATGTCCAAAGTTTCAGCGGGATTTCCAAAATGTTGAACGGAACTCGAAACATGTGAACCTTGGTTTTGAGAATCTCTCCCAGAGTTTGAGAGATTTGGACGTGAAAGGGTACCAGTCTTGTCGGGGATTGGGAACCCTTCGCGAGAATGTCCAAAGTTTCAGTGGGATTTCCAAAATGTTGAGAGGAACTCGAAACATGTCAACCTTGGTTTTGAGAATCTCTCCCAGAGTTTGAGAGATTTGGACGTGAAAGGGTACCAGTCTTGTCGGGGATTGGGAACCCTTCGCCAGAATGTCCAAAGTTTCAGCGGGATTTCCAAAATGTTGAGAGGAACTCGAAACATGTCAACCTTGGTTTTGAGAATCTCTCCCGGAGTTTGAGAGATTTGGACGTGAAAGGGTACCAGCCTTGTCGGGGATTGGGAACCCTTCGCGAGAATGTCCAAAGTTTCAGCGGGATTTCCAAAATGTTGAAAGGAACTCGAAACATGTGAACCTTGGTTTTGAGAATCTCTCCCGGAGTTTGAGAGATTTGGACGTGAAAGGGTACCAGTCTTGTCGGGGATTGGGAACCCTTCGCGAGAATGTCCAAAGTTTCAGCGGGATTTCCAAAATGTTGAGAGGAACTCGAAACATGTCAACCTTGGTTTTGAGAATCTCTCCCGGAGTTTGAGAGATTTGGACGTGAAAGGGTACCAGTCTTGTCGGGGATTGGGAACCCTTCGCGAGAATGTCCCAAGTTTCAGCGGGATTTCCAAAATGTTGAGAGGAACTCGAAACATGTCAACCTTGGTTTTGAGAATCTCTCCCGGAGTTTGAGAGATTTGGACGTGAAAGGGTACCAGTCTGGTCGGGGATTGGGAACTCTTCGCGAGAATGTCCAAAGTTTCAGCGGGATTTCCAAAATGTTGAGAGGAACTCGAAACATGTCAACCTTGGTTTTGAGAATCTTCTCCCGGAGTTTGAGAGATTTGGACGTGAAAGGGTAGCAGTCTTGTTGGGGATTGGGAACCCTTCGCGAGAATGTCCAAAGTTTCAGCGGGATTTCCAAAATGTTGAGAGGAACTCGAAACATGTCAACCTTGGTTTTGAGAATCTCTCCCGGAGTTTGAGAGATTTGGACGTGAAAGGGTACCAGTCTTGTCGGGGATTGGGAACCCTTCGCGAGAATGTCCAAAGTTTCAGCGGGATTTCCAAAATGTTGAGAGGAACTCGAAACATGTCAACCTTGGTTTTGAGAATCTCTCACGGAGTTTGAGAGATTTGGACGTGAAAGGGTACCAGTCTTGTCGGGGATTGGGAACCCTTCGCGAGAATGTCCAAAGTTTCAGCGGGATTTCCAAAATGTTGAAAGGAACTCGAAACATGTCAACCTTGGTTTTGAGAATCTCTCCCGGACTTTGAGAGATTTGGACGTGAAAGGGTACCAGTCTTGTCGGGGATTGGGAACCCTTCACGAGAATGTCCAAAGTTTCTGCGGGATTTCCAAAATGTTGAGAGGAACTCGAAACATGTCAACCTTGGTTTTGAGAATCTCTCCCGGAGTTTGAGAGATTTGGACGTGAAAGGGTACCAGTCTTGTCGGGGATTGGGAACCCTTCGCGAGAAAGTCCGAAGTTTCAGCGGGATTTCCAAAATGTTGAGAGGAACTCGAAACATGTCAACCTCGGTTTTGAGAATCTCTCCCAGAGTTTGAGAGATTTGGACGTGCAAGGGTACCAGTCTTGTCGGGGATTGGGAACCCTTCGCGAGAATGTCAAAAGTTTCACCGGGATTTCCAAAATGTTGAAAGGAACTCGAAACATGTCAACCTTGGTTTTGAGAATCTCTCCCGGAGTTTGAGAGATTTGGACGTGAAAGGGTACCAGTCTTGTCGGGGATTGGGAACCCTTCGCGAGAATGTCCAAAGTTTCAGCGGGATTTCCAAAATGTTGAGAGGAACTTGAAACATGTCAACCTTGGTTTTGAGAATCTCTCCCGGAGTTTGAGAGATTTGGACGTGAAAAGGTACCATTCTTGTCGGGGATTGGGAACCCTTCGCGAGAATGTCCAAAATTTCAGCGGGATTTCCAAAATGTTGAGAGGAACTCGAAACATGTCAACCTTGGTTTTGAGAATCTCTCCCGGAGTTTGAGAGATTTGGACGTGAAAGGGTACCAGTCTTGTCGGGGATTGGGAACCCTTCGCGAGAATGTCCAAAGTTTCAGCGGGATTTCCAAAATGTTGAAAGGAACTCGAAACATGTCAACCTTGGTTTTGAGAATCTCTCCCGGAGTTTGAGAGATTTGGACGTGAAAGGGTACCAGTCTTGTCGGGGACTGGGAACCCTTCGCGAGAATGTCCAAAGTTTCAGCGGGATTTCCAAAACGTTGAGGGGAACTCGAAACATGTCAACCTTGGTTTTGAGAATCTCTCCCGGAGTTTGAGAGATTTGGACGTGAAAGGGTACCAGTCTGGTCGGGGATTGGGAACTCTTCGCGAGAATGTCCAAAGTTTCAGCGGGATTTCCAAAATGTTGAGAGGAACTCGAAACATGTCAACCTTGGTTTTGAGAATCTCTCCCGGAGTTTGAGAGATTTGGACGTGAAAGGGTACCAGTCTTGTCGGGGATTGGGAACCCTTCGCGAGAATGTCCAAAGTTTCAGCGGGATTTCCAAAACGTTGAGAGGAACTCGAAACATGTCAACCTTGGTTTTGAGAATCTCTCCCGGAGTTTGAGAGATTTGGACGTGAAAGGGTACCAGTCTTGTCGGGGATTGGGAACCCTTCGCGAGAACGTCCAAAGTTTCAGCGGGATTTCCAAAATGTTGAGAGGAACTCGAAACATGTCAACCTTGGTTTTGAGAATCTCTCCCGGAGTGTGAGAGATTTGGACGTGAAAGGGTACCAGTCTTGTCGGGGATTGGGAACCCTTCGCGAGAAAGTCCGAAGTTTCAGCGGGATTTCCAAAATGTTGAGAGGAACTCGAAACATGTCAACCTCGGTTTTGAGAATCTCTCCCGGAGTTTGAGAGATTTGGACGTGAAAGGGTACCAGTCTTGTCGGGGATTGGGAACCCTTCGCGAGAATGTCCAAAGTTTCAGCGGGATTTCCAAAATGTTGAGAGGAACTCGAAACATGTCAACCTTGGTTTTGAAAATCTCTCCCGGAGTTTGAGAGATTTGGACGTGAAAGGGTACCAGTCTTGTCGGGGATTGGGAACCCTTCGCCAGAATGTCCAAAGTTTCAGCGGGATTTCCAAAATGTTGAGAGGAACTCGAAACATGTCAACCTTGGTTTTGAGAACCTCTCCCGGAGTTTGAGAGATTTGGACGTGAAAGGGTACCAGTCTTGTCGGGGATTGGGAACCCTTCGCGCGAATGTCCGAAGTTTCAGCGGGATTTCCAAAACGTTGAGAGGAACTCGAAACATGTCAACCTTGGTTTTGAGAATCTCTCCCGGACTTTGAGAGATTTGGACGTGAAAGGGTACCAGTCTTGCCGGGGATTGGGAACCCTTCGCGAGAATGTCCAAAGTTTCAGCGGGATTTCCAAAATGTTGAGAGGAACTCGAAACATGTCAACCTTGGTTTTGAGAATCTCTCCCGGAGTTTGAGAGATTTGGACGTGAAAGGGTACCAGTCTTGTCGGGGATTGGGAACCATTCGCGAGAATATCCAAAGTTTCAGCGGGATTTCCAATACGTTGAAAGGAACTCGAAACATGTCAACCTTGGTTTTGAGAATCTCTCCCGGAGTTTGAGAGATTTGGACGTGAAAGGGTACCAGTCTTGTCGGGGATTGGGAACCCTTCGCGAGAATGTCCAAAGTTTCAGCGGGATTTCCAAAATGTTGAGAGGAACTCGAAACATGTCAACCTTGGTTTTGAGAATCTCTCCCGGAGTGTGAGAGATTTGGACGTGAAAGGGTACCAGTCTTGTCGGGGATTGGGAACCCTTCGCGAGAATGTCCAAAGTTTCAGCGGGATTTCCAAAATGTTGAGAGGAACTCGAAACATGTCAACCTTGGTTTTGAGAATCTCTCCCGGAGTTTGAGAGATTTGGACGTGAAAGGGTACCAGTCTTGTCGGGGATTGGGAACCCTTCGCGAGAATGTCCAAAGTTTCAGCGGGATTTCCAAAATGTTGAGAGGAACTCGAAACATGTCAACCTTGGTTTTGAGAATCTCTCCCGGAGTTTGAGAGATTTGGACGTGAAAGGGTACCAGTCTTGTCGGGGATTGGGAACCCTTTGCGAGAATGTCCAAAGTTTCAGCGGGATTTCCAAAATGTTGAGAGGAACTCGAAACATGTCAACCTTGGTTTTGAGAACCTCTCCCGGAGTTTGAGAGATTTGGACGTGAAAGGGTACCAGTCTTGTCGGGGATTGGGAACCCTTCGCGAGAATGTCCAAAGTTTCAGCGGGATTTCCAAAACGTTGAGAGGAACTCGAAACATGTCAACCTTGGTTTTGAGAATCTCTCCCGGAGTTTGAGAGATTTGGACGTGAAAGGGTACCAGTCTTGTCGGGGATTGGGAACCCTTTGCGAGAATGTCCAAAGTTTCAGCGGGATTTCCAAAATGTTGAGAGGAACTCGAAACATGTCAACCTTGGTTTTGAGAATCTCTCCCGGAGTTTGAGAGATTTGGACGTGAAAGGCTACCAGTCTTGTCGGGGATTGGGAACCCTTCGCGAGAATGTCCAAAGTTTCAGCGGGATTTCCAAAATGTTGAGAGGAACTCGAAACATGTCAACCTTGGTTTTGAGAATCTCTCCCGGAGTTTGAGAGATTTGGACGTGAAAGGGTACCAGTCTTGTCGGGGATTGGGAACCCTTAGCGAGAATGCCCAATGTTTCAGCGGGATTTCCAAAATGTTGAGAGGAACTCGAAACATGTCAACCTTGGTTTTGAGAATCTCTCCCGGAGTTTGAGAGATTTGGACGTGAAAGGGTACCAGTCTTGTCGGGGATTGGGAACCCTTCGCGAGAATGTCCAAAGTTTCAGCGGGATTTCCAAAATGTTGAGAGGAACTCGAAACATGTCAACCTTGGTTTTGAGAATCTCTCCCGGAGTTTGAGAGATTTGGACGTGAAAGGGTACCAGTCTTGTCGGGGATTGGGAACCCTTCGCCAGAATGTCCAAAGTTTCAGCGGGATTTCCAAAATGTTGAGAGGAACTCGAAACATGTCAACCTTGGTTTTGAGAATCTCTCCCGGAGTTTGAGAGATTTGGACGTGAAAGGGTACCAGTCTTGTCGGGGATTGGGAACCCTTCGCGAGAATGCCCAAAGTTTCAGAGGGATTTCCAAAATGTTGATAGGAACTCGAAACATGTCAACCTGGGTTTTGAGAATCTCTCCCGGAGTTTGAGAGATTTGGACGTGAAAGGGTACCAGTCTTGTCGGAGATTGGGAACCCTTCGCGAGAATGTCCAAAGTTTCAGCAGGATTTCCAAAATGTTGAGAGGAACTCGAAACATGTCAACCTTGGTTTTGAGAATCTCTCCCGGAGTTTGAGAGATTTGGACGTGAAAGGGTACCAGTCTTGTGGGATTGGGAACCCTTCGCCAGAATGTCCAGAGTTTCAGCGGGATTTCCAAAATGTTGAGAGGAACTCGAAACATGTCAACCTTGGTTTTGAGAATCTCTCCCGGAGTTTGAGAGATTTGGACGTGAAAGGGTACCAGTCTTGTCGGGGATTGGGAACCCTTCGCGAGAATGTCCAAAGTTTCAGCGGGATTTCCAAAATGTTGAGAGGAACTCGAAACATGTCAACCTTGGTTTTGAGAATCTCTCCCGGAGTTTGTGAGATTTGGACGTGAAAGGGTACCAGTCTTGTCGGGGATTGGGAACCCTTCGCGAGAATGTCCAAAGTTTCAGCGGGATTTCCAAAATGTTGAGAGGAACTCGAAACATGTCAACCTTGGTTTTGAGAATCTCTCCCGGAGTTTGAGAGACTTGGACGTGAAAGGGTACCAGTCTTGTCGAGGATTGGGAACCCTTCGCGAGAATGTCCAAAGTTTCAGCGGGATTTCCAAAATGTTGAGAGGAACTCAAAACATGTCAACCTTGGTTTTGAGAATCTCTCCCGGAGTTTGAGAGATTTGGACGTGAAAGGGTACCAGTCTTGTCGGGGATTGGGACCCCTTCGCGAGAATGTCCAAAGTTTCAGCGGGATTTCCAAAATGTTGAGAGGAACTCGAAACATGTCAACCTTGGTTTTGAGAATCTCTCCCGGAGTTTGAGAGATTTGGACGTGAAAGGGTACCAGTCTTGTCGGGGATTGGGAACCCTTCGCGAGAATGTCCAAAGTTTCAGCGGGATTTCCAAAATGTTGAGAGGAACTCGAAACATGTCAACCTTGGTTTTGAGAATCTCTCCCGGAGTTTGAGAGATTTGAACGTGAAAGGGTACCAGTCTTGTCGGGGATTGGGAACCCTTCGCGAGAATGTCCAAAGTTTCAGCGGGATTTCCAAAACGTTGAGAGGAACTCGAAACATGTCAACCTTGGTTTTGAGAACCTCTCCCGGAGTTTGAGAGATTTGGACGTGAAAGGGTACCAGTCTTGTCGGGGATTGGGAACCCTTCGCGAGAATATCCAAAGTTTCAGCGGGATTTCCAAAACGTTGAGAGGAACTCGAAACATGTCAACCTTGGTTTTGAGAATCTCTCCCGGAGTTTGAGAGATTTGGACGTGAAAGGGTACCAGTCTTGTCGGGGATTGGGAACCCTTCGCGAGAATGTCCAAAGTTTCAGCGGGATTTCCAAAATGTTGAGAGGAACTCGAAACATGTCAACCTTGGTTTTGAGAATCTCTCCCGGAGTTTGAGAGATTTGGACGTGAAAGGGTACCAGTCTTGTCGGGGATTGGGAACCCTTTGCGAGAATGTCCAAAGTTTCAGCGGGATTTCCAAAATGTTGAGAGGAACTCGAAACATGTCAACCTTGGTTTTGAGAATCTCTCCCGGAGTTTGAGAGATTTGGACGTGAAAGGGTACCAGTCTTGTCGGGGATTGGGAACCCTTCGCGAGAATGCCCAAGGTTTCAGGGGGATTTCCAAAATGTTGAGAGGAACTCGAAACATGTCAACCTTGGTTTTGAGAATCTCTCCCGGAGTTTGAGAGATTTGGACGTGAAAGGGTACCAGTCTTGTCGGGGATTGGGAACCCTTTGCGAGAATGTCCAAAGTTTCAGCGGGATTTCCAAAATGTTGAGAGGAACTCGAAACATGTCAACCTTGGTTTTGAGAATCTCTCCCGGAGTTTGAGAGATTTGGACGTGAAAGGGTACCAGTCTTGTCGGGGATTGGGAACCCTTCGCGAGAATGTCCAAAGTTTCAGCGGGATTTCCAAAATGTTGAGAGGAACTCGAAACATGTCAACCTTGGTTTTGAGAATCTCTCCCGGAGTTTGAGAGATTTGGACGTGAAAGGGTACCAGTCTTGTCGGGGATTGGGAACCCTTCGCGAGAATGTCCAAAGTTTCAGCGGGATTTCCAAAATGTTGAGAGGAACTCGAAACATGTCAACCTTGGTTTTGAGAATCTCTCCCGGAGTTTGAGAGATTTGGACGTGAAAGGGTACCAGTCTTGTCGGAGATTGGGAACCCTTCGCGAGGATGCCCAAAGTTTCAGCGGGATTTCCAAAATGTTGAGAGGAACTCGAAACATGTCAACCTTGGTTTTGAGAATCTCTCCCGGAGTCTGAGAGATTTGGACGTGAAAGGGTACCAGTCTTGTCGGGGATTGGGAACCCTTCGCGAGAATGTCCAAAGTTTCAGCGGGATTTCCAAAATGTTGAGAGGAACTCGAAACATGTCAACCTTGGTTTTGAGAATCTCTCCCGGAGTTTGAGAGACTTGGACGTGAAAGGGTACCAGTCTTGTCGGGGATTGGGAACCCTTCGCGAGAATGTCCAAAGTTTCAGCGGGATTTCCAAAATGTTGAGAGGAACTCGAAACATGTCAACCTTGGTTTTGAGAATCTCTCCCGGAGGTTGAGAGATTTGGACGTGAAAGGGTACCAGTCTTGTCGGGGATTGGGAACCCTTCGCCAGAATGTCCAAAGTTTCAGCGGGATTTCCAAAATGTTGAGAGGAACTCGAAACATGTCAACCTTGGTTTTGAGAATCTCTCCCGGAGTTTGAGAGATTTGGACGTGAAAGGGTACCAGTCTTGTCGGGGATTGGGAACCCTTCGCGAGAATGTCCAAAGTTTCAGCGGGATTTCCAAAATGTTGAGAGGAACTCGAAACATGTCAACCTTGGTTTTGAGAATCTCTCCCGGAGTGTGAGAGATTTGGACGTGAAAGGGTACCAGTCTTGTCGGGGATTGGGAACCCTTCGCGAGAATGTCCAAAGTTTCAGCGGGATTTCCAAAACGTTGAGAGGAACTCGAAACATGTCAACCTTGGTTTTGAGAACCTCTCCCGGAGTTTGAGAGATTTGGACGTGAAAGGGTACCAGTCTTGTCGGGGATTGGGAACCCTTCGCGAGAATGTCCAAAGTTTCAGCGGGATTTCCAAAATGTTGAGAGGAACTCGAAACATGTCAACCTTGGTTTTGAGAATCTCTCCCGGAGTTTGAGAGATTTGGACGTGAAAGGGTACCAGTCTTGTCGGGGATTGGGAACCCTTCGCAAGAATGTCCAAAGTTTCAGCGGGATTTCCAAAATGTTGAGAGGAACTCGAAACATGTCAACCTTGGTTTTGAGAATCTCTCCCGGAGTTTGAGAGATTTGGACGTGAAAGGGTACCAGTCTTGTCGGGGATTGGGAACCCTTCGCCAGAATGCCCAAGGTTTCAGCAGGATTTCCAAAATGTTGAGAGGAACTCAAAACATGTCAACCTTGGTTTTGAGAATCTCTCCCGGAGTTTGAGAGATTTGGACGTGAAAGGGTACCAGTCTTGTCGGGGATTGGGAACCCTTCGCGAGAATGTCCAAAGTTTCAGCGGGATTTCCAAAATGTTGAGAGGAACTCGAAACATGTCAACCTTGGTTTTGAGAATCTCTCCCGGAGTTTGAGAGATTTGGACGTGAAAGGGTACCAGTCTTGTCGGGGATTGGGAACCCTTCGCGAGAATGTCCAAAGTTTCAGCGGGATTTCCAAAATGTTGAGAGGAACTCGAAACATGTCAACCTTGGTTTTGAGAATCTCTCCCGGAGTTTGAGAGATTTGGACGTGAAAGGGTACCAGTCTTGTCGGGGATTGGGAACCCTTCGCGAGAATGTCCAAAGTTTCAGCGGGATTTCCAAAATGTTGAGAGGAACTCGAAACATGTCAACCTTGGTTTTGAGTATCTCTCCCGGAGTTTGAGAGATTTGGACGTGAAAGGGTACCAGTCTTGTCGGAGATTGGGAACCCTTCGCGAGGATGCCCAAAGTTTCAGCGGGATTTCCAAAATGTTGAGAGGAACTCGAAACATGTCAACCTTGGTTTTGAGAATCTCTCCTGGAGTTTGAGAGATTTGGACGTGAAAGGGTACCAGTCTTGTCGGGGATAGGGAACCCTTTGCGAGAATGTCCAAAGTTTCAGCGGGATTTCCAAAATGTTGAGAGGAACTCGAAACATGTCAACCTTGGTTTTGAGAATCTCTCCCGGAGTTTGAGAGATTTGGACGTGAAAGGCTAGCAGTCTTGTCGGGGATTGGGAACCCTTCGCGAGAATGTCCAAAGTTTCAGCGGGATTTCCAAAATGTTGAGAGGAACTCGAAACATGTCAACCTTGGTTTTGAGAATCTCTCCCGGAGTGTGAGAGATTTGGACGTGAAAGGGTACCAGTCTTGTCGGGGATTGGGAACCCTTCGCGAGAATGTCCAAAGTTTCAGCGGGATTTCCAAAATGTTGAGAGGAACTCGAAACATGTCAACCTTGGTTTTGAGAATCTCTCCCGGACTTTGAGAGATTTGGACGTGAAAGGGTACCAGTCTTGTCGGGGACTGGGAACCCTTCGCGAGAATGTCCATAGTTTCAGCGGGATATCCAAAATGTTGAGAGGAACTCGAAACATGTCAACCTTGGTTTTGAGAATCTCTCCCGGAGTTTGAGAGATTTGGACGTGAAAGGGTACCAGTCTTGTCGGGGATTGGGAACCCTTCGCGAGAATGCCCAAGGTTTCAGGGGGATTTCCAAAATGTTGAGAGGAACTCGAAACATGTCAACCTTGGTTTTGAGAATCTCTCCCGGAGTTTGAGAGATTTGGACGTGAAAGGCTACCAGTCTTGTCGGGGATTGGGAACCCTTCGCGAGAATGTCCAAAGTTTCAGCGGGATTTCCAAAATGTTGAGAGGAACTTGAAACATGTCAACCTTGGTTTTGAGAATCTCTTCCGGAGTTTGAGAGATTTGGACGTGAAAGGGTACCAGTCTTGTCGGGGATTGGGAACCCTTCGCGAGAATGTCCAAAGTTTCAGCGGGATTTCCAAAATGTTGAGAGGAACTCGAAACATGTCAACCTTGGTTTTGAGAATCTCTCCCGGAGTTTGAGAGATTTGGACGTGAAAGGGTACCAGTCTTGTCGGGGATTGGGAACCCTTCGCGAGAATGTCCAAAGTTTCAGCGGGATTTCCAAAATGTTGAGAGGAACTCGAAACATGTCAACCTTGGTTTTGAGAATCTCTCCCGGAGTTTGAGAGATTTGGACGTGAAAGGGTACCAGTCTTGTCGGAGATTGGGAACCCTTCGCGAGGATGTCCAAAGTTTCAGCGGGATTTCCAAAATGTTGAGAGGAACTCGAAACATGTCAACCTTGGTTTTGAGAATCTCTCCCGGAGTTTGAGAGATTTGGACGTGAAAGGGTACCAGTCTTGTCGGGGATTGGGAACCCTTCGCGAGAATGTCCAAAGTTTCAGCGGGATTTCCAAAATGTTGAGAGGAACTCGAAACATGTCAACCTTGGTTTTGAGAATCTCTCCCGGAGTTTGAGAGACTTGGACGTGAAAGGGTACCAGTCTTGTCGGGGATTGGGAACCCTTCGCGAGAATGTCCAAAGTTTCAGCGGGATTTCCAAAATGTTGAGAGGAACTCGAAACATGTCAACCTTGGTTTTGAGAATCTCTCCCGGAGTTTGAGAGATTTGGACGTGAAAGGGTACCAGTCTTGTCGGGGATTGGGAACCCTTTGCGAGAATGTCCAAAGTTTCAGCGGGATTTCCAAAATGTTGAGAGGAACTCGAAACATGTCAACCTTGGTTTTGAGAATCTCTCCCGGAGTTTGAGAGATTTGGACGTGAAAGGGTACCAGTCTTGTCGGGGATTGGGAACCCTTCGCGAGAATGTCCAAAGTTTCAGCGGGATTTCCAAAATGTTGAGAGGAACTCGAAACATGTCAACCTTGGTTTTGAGAATCTCTCCCGGAGTGTGAGAGATTTGGACGTGAAAGGGTACCAGTCTTGTCGGGGATTGGGAACCCTTCGCGAGAATGTCCAAAGTTTCAGCGGGATTTCCAAAACGTTGAGAGGAACTCGAAACATGTCAACCTTGGTTTTGAGAATCTCTCCCGGAGTTTGAGAGATTTGGACGTGAAAGGCTAGCAGTCTTGTCGGGGATTGGGAACCCTTCGCGAGAATGTCCAAAGTTTCAGCGGGATTTCCAAAATGTTGAGAGGAACTCGAAACATGTCAACCTTGGTTTTGAGAATCTCTCCCGGAGTGTGAGAGATTTGGACGTGAAAGGGTACCAGTCTTGTCGGGGATTGGGAACCCTTCGCGAGAATGTCCAAAGTTTCAGCGGGATTTCCAAAATGTTGAGAGGAACTCGAAACATGTCAACCTTGGTTTTGAGAATCTCTCCCGGACTTTGAGAGATTTGGACGTGAAAGGGTACCAGTCTTGTCGGGGACTGGGAACCCTTCGCGAGAATGTCCATAGTTTCAGCGGGATATCCAAAATGTTGAGAGGAACTCGAAACATGTCAACCTTGGTTTTGAGAATCTCTCCCGGAGTTTGAGAGATTTGGACGTGAAAGGGTACCAGTCTTGTCGGGGATTGGGAACCCTTCGCGAGAATGCCCAAGGTTTCAGGGGGATTTCCAAAATGTTGAGAGGAACTCGAAACATGTCAACCTTGGTTTTGAGAATCTCTCCCGGAGTTTGAGAGATTTGGACGTGAAAGGCTACCAGTCTTGTCGGGGATTGGGAACCCTTCGCGAGAATGTCCAAAGTTTCAGCGGGATTTCCAAAATGTTGAGAGGAACTTGAAACATGTCAACCTTGGTTTTGAGAATCTCTTCCGGAGTTTGAGAGATTTGGACGTGAAAGGGTACCAGTCTTGTCGGGGATTGGGAACCCTTCGCGAGAATGTCCAAAGTTTCAGCGGGATTTCCAAAATGTTGAGAGGAACTCGAAACATGTCAACCTTGGTTTTGAGAATCTCTCCCGGAGTTTGAGAGATTTGGACGTGAAAGGGTACCAGTCTTGTCGGGGATTGGGAACCCTTCGCGAGAATGTCCAAAGTTTCAGCGGGATTTCCAAAATGTTGAGAGGAACTCGAAACATGTCAACCTTGGTTTTGAGAATCTCTCCCGGAGTTTGAGAGATTTGGACGTGAAAGGGTACCAGTCTTGTCGGAGATTGGGAACCCTTCGCGAGGATGTCCAAAGTTTCAGCGGGATTTCCAAAATGTTGAGAGGAACTCGAAACATGTCAACCTTGGTTTTGAGAATCTCTCCCGGAGTTTGAGAGATTTGGACGTGAAAGGGTACCAGTCTTGTCGGGGATTGGGAACCCTTCGCGAGAATGTCCAAAGTTTCAGCGGGATTTCCAAAATGTTGAGAGGAACTCGAAACATGTCAACCTTGGTTTTGAGAATCTCTCCCGGAGTTTGAGAGACTTGGACGTGAAAGGGTACCAGTCTTGTCGGGGATTGGGAACCCTTCGCGAGAATGTCCAAAGTTTCAGCGGGATTTCCAAAATGTTGAGAGGAACTCGAAACATGTCAACCTTGGTTTTGAGAATCTCTCCCGGAGTTTGAGAGATTTGGACGTGAAAGGGTACCAGTCTTGTCGGGGATTGGGAACCCTTTGCGAGAATGTCCAAAGTTTCAGCGGGATTTCCAAAATGTTGAGAGGAACTCGAAACATGTCAACCTTGGTTTTGAGAATCTCTCCCGGAGTTTGAGAGATTTGGACGTGAAAGGGTACCAGTCTTGTCGGGGATTGGGAACCCTTCGCGAGAATGTCCAAAGTTTCAGCGGGATTTCCAAAATGTTGAGAGGAACTCGAAACATGTCAACCTTGGTTTTGAGAATCTCTCCCGGAGTGTGAGAGATTTGGACGTGAAAGGGTACCAGTCTTGTCGGGGATTGGGAACCCTTCGCGAGAATGTCCAAAGTTTCAGCGGGATTTCCAAAACGTTGAGAGGAACTCGAAACATGTCAACCTTGGTTTTGAGAACCTCTCCCGGAGTTTGAGAGATTTGGACGTGAAAGGGTACCAGTCTTGTCGGGGATTGGGAACCCTTCGCGAGAATGTCCAAAGTTTCAGCGGGATTTCCAAAACGTTGAGAGGAACTCGAAACATGTCAACCTTGGTTTTGAGAATCTCTCCCGGAGTGTGAGAGATTTGGACGTGAAAGGCTACCAGTCTTGTCGGGGATTGGGAACCCTTCGCGAGAATGTCCAAAGTTTCAGCGGGATTTCCAAAACGTTGAGAGGAACTCGAAACATGTCAACCTTGGTTTTGAGAACCTCTCCCGGAGTTTGAGAGATTTGGACGTGAAAGGGTACCAGTCTTGTCGGGGATTGGGAACCCTTCGCCAGAATGTCCAAAGTTTCAGCGGGATTTCCAAAATGTTGAGAGGAACTCGAAACATGTCAACCTTGGTTTTGAGAATCTCTCCCGGAGTTTGAGAGATTTGGACGTGAAAGGGTACCAGTCTTGTCGGGGATTGGGAACCCTTCGCAAGAATGTCCAAAGTTTCAGCGGGATTTCCAAAATGTTGAGAGGAACTCGAAACATGTCAACCTTGGTTTTGAGAATCTCTCCCGGAGTTTGAGAGATTTGGACGTGAAAGGGTACCAGTCTTGTCGGGGATTGGGAACCCTTCGCCAGAATGCCCAAGGTTTCAGGGGGATTTCCAAAATGTTGAGAGGAACTCGAAACATGTCAACCTTGGTTTTGAGAATCTCTCCCGGAGTTTGAGAGATTTGGACGTGAAAGGGTACCAGTTTTGTCGGGGATTGGGAACCCTTCGCGAGAATGTCCAAAGTTTCAGCGGGATTTCCAAAATGTTGAGAGGAACTCGAAACATGTCAACCTTGGTTTTGAGAATCTCTCCCGGAGTTTGAGAGATTTGGACGTGAAAGGGTACCAGTCTTGTCGGGGATTGGGAACCCTTCGCGAGAATGTCCAAAGTTTCAGCGGGATTTCCAAAATGTTGAGAGGAACTCGAAACATGTCAACCTTGGTTTTGAGAATCTCTCCCGGAGTTTGAGAGATTTGGACGTGAAAGGGTACCAGTCTTGTCGGGGATTGGGAACCCTTCGCGAGAATGTCCAAAGTTTCAGCGGGATTTCCAAAATGTTGAGAGGAACTCGAAACATGTCAACCTTGGTTTTGAGTATCTCTCCCGGAGTTTGAGAGATTTGGACGTGAAAGGGTACCAGTCTTGTCGGAGATTGGGAACCCTTCGCGAGGATGCCCAAAGTTTCAGCGGGATTTCCAAAATGTTGAGAGGAACTCGAAACATGTCAACCTTGGTTTTGAGAATCTCTCCCGGAGTTTGAGAGATTTGGACGTGAAAGGCTAGCAGTCTTGTCGGGGATTGGGAACCCTTCGCGAGAATGTCCAAAGTTTCAGCGGGATTTCCAAAATGTTGAGAGGAACTCGAAACATGTCAACCTTGGTTTTGAGAATCTCTCCCGGAGTTTGAGAGATTTGGACGTGAAAGGGTACCAGTCTTGTCGGGGATTGGGAACCCTTCGCGAGAATGTCCAAAGTTTCAGCGGGATTTCCAAAATGTTGAGAGGAACTCGAAACATGTCAACCTTGGTTTTGAGAATCTCTCCCGGACTTTGAGAGATTTGGACGTGAAAGGGTACCAGTCTTGTCGGGGACTGGGAACCCTTCGCGAGAATGTCCATAGTTTCAGCGGGATTTCCAAAATGTTGAGAGGAACTCGAAACATGTCAACCTTGGTTTTGAGAATCTCTCCCGGAGTTTGAGAGATTTGGACGTGAAAGGGTACCAGTCTTGTCGGGGATTGGGAACCCTTCGCCAGAATGTCCAAAGTTTCAGCGGGATTTCCAAAATGTTGAGAGGAACTCCAAACATGTCAACCTTGGTTTTGAGAATCTCTCCCGGAGTTTGAGAGATTTGGACGTGAAAGGGTACCAGTCTTGTCGGGGATTGGGAACCCTTCGCGAGAATGTCCAAAGTTTCAGCGGGATTTCCAAAATGTTGAGAGGAACTCGAAACATGTCAACCTTGGTTTTGAGAATCTCTTCCGGAGTTTGAGAGATTTGGACGTGAAAGGGTACCAGTCTTGTCGGGGATTGGGAACCCTTCGCGAGAATGTCCAAAGTTTCAGCGGGATTTCCAAAATGTTGAGAGGAACTCGAAACATGTCAACCTTGGTTTTGAGAATCTCTCCCGGAGTTTGAGAGATTTGGACGTGAAAGGGTACCAGTCTTGTCGGGGATTGGGAACCCTTCGCGAGAATGTCCAAAGTTTCAGCGGGATTTCCAAAATGTTGAGAGGAACTCGAAACATGTCAACCTTGGTTTTGAGAATCTCTCCCGGAGTTTGAGAGATTTGGACGTGAAAGGGTACCAGTCTTGTCGGAGATTGGGAACCCTTCGCGAGGATGTCCAAAGTTTCAGCGGGATTTCCAAAATGTTGAGAGGAACTCGAAACATGTCAACCTTGGTTTTGAGCATCTCTCCCGGAGTTTGAGAGATTTGGACGTGAAAGGGTACCAGTCTTGTCGGGGATTGGGAACCCTTCGCGAGAATGTCCAAAGTTTCAGCGGGATTTCCAAAATGTTGAGAGGAACTCGAAACATGTCAACCTTGGTTTTGAGAATCTCTCCCGGAGTTTGAGAGATTTGGACGTGAAAGGGTACCAGTCTTGTCGGGGATTGGGAACCCTTCGCGAGAATGTCCAAAGCTTCAGCGGGATTTCCAAAATGTTGAGAGGAACTCGAAACATGTCAACCTTGGTTTTGAGAATCTCTCCCGGAGTTTGAGAGATTTGGACGTGAAAGGGTACCAGTCTTGTCGGGGATTGGGAACCCTTCGCGAGAATGCCCAAGGTTTCAGCGGGATTTCCAAAATGTTGAGAGGAACTCGAAACATGTCAACCTTGGTTTTGAGAATCTCTCCCGGAGTTTGAGAGATTTGGACGTGAAAGGGTACCAGTCTTGTCGGGGATTGGGAACCCTTCGCGAGAATGTCCAAAGTTTCAGCGGGATTTCCAAAATGTTGAGAGGAACTCGAAACATGTCAACCTTGGTTTTGAGAATCTCTCCCGGAGTTTGAGAGATTTGGACGTGAAAGGGTACCAGTCTTGTCGGGGATTGGGAACCCTTCGCGAGAATGTCCAAAGCTTCAGCGGGATTTCCAAAATGTTGAGAGGAACTCGAAACATGTCAACCTTGGTTTTGAGAATCTCTCCCGGAGTTTGAGAGATTTGGACGTGAAAGGGTACCAGTCTTGTCGGGGATTGGGAACCCTTCGCGAGAATGTCCAAAGTTTCAGCGGGATTTCCAAAATGTTGAGAGGAACTCGAAACATGTCAACCTTGGTTTTGAGTATCTCTCCCGGAGTTTGAGAGATTTGGACGTGAAAGGGTACCAGTCTTGTCGGAGATTGGGAACCCTTCGCGAGGATGCCCAAAGTTTCAGCGGGATTTCCAAAATGTTGAGAGGAACTCGAAACATGTCAACCTTGGTTTTGAGAATCTCTCCTGGAGTTTGAGAGATTTGGACGTGAAAGGGTACCAGTCTTGTCGGGGATAGGGAACCCTTCTCGAGAATGTCCAAAGTTTCAGCGGGATTTCCAAAATGTTGAGAGGAACTCGAAACATGTCAACCTTGGTTTTGAGAATCTCTCCCGGAGTTTGAGAGATTTGGACGTGAAAGGCTAGCAGTCTTGTCGGGGATTGGGAACCCTTCGCCAGAATGTCCAAAGTTTCAGCGGGATTTCCAAAATGTTGAGAGGAACTCCAAACATGTCAACCTTGGTTTTGAGAATCTCTCCCGGAGTTTGAGAGATTTGGACGTGAAAGGGTACCAGTCTTGTCGGGGATTGGGAACCCTTCGCGAGAATGTCCAAAGTTTCAGCGGGATTTCCAAAATGTTGAGAGGAACTCGAAACATGTCAACCTTGGTTTTGAGAATCTCTCCCGGACTTTGAGAGATTTGGACGTGAAAGGGTACCAGTCTTGTCGGGGACTGGGAACCCTTCGCGAGAATGTCCATAGTTTCAGCGGGATTTCCAAAATGTTGAGAGGAACTCGAAACATGTCAACCTTGGTTTTGAGAATCTCTCCCGGAGTTTGAGAGATTTGGACGTGAAAGGGTACCAGTCTTGTCGGGGATTGGGAACCCTTCGCGAGAATGTCCAAAGTTTCAGCGGGATTTCCAAAATGTTGAGAGGAACTCAAAACATGTCAACCTTGGTTTTGAGAATCTCTCCCGGAGTTTGAGAGATTTGGACGTGAAAGGCTACCAGTCTTGTCGGGGATTGGGAACCCTTCGCGAGAATGTCCAAAGTTTCAGCGGGATTTCCAAAATGTTGAGAGGAACTCGAAACATGTCAACCTTGGTTTTGAGAATCTCTCCCGGAGTTTGAGAGATCTGGACGTGAAAGGGTACCAGTCTTGTCGGGGATTGGGAACCCTTCGCGAGAATGTCCAAAGTTTCAGCGGGATTTCCAAAATGTTGAGAGGAACTCGAAACATGTCAACCTTGGTTTTGAGAATCTCTCCCGGAGTTTGAGAGATTTGGACGTGAAAGGGTACCAGTCTTGTCGGGGACTGGGAACCCTTCGCGAGAATGTCCAAAGTTTCAGCGGGATTTCCAAAATGTTGAGAGGAACTCGAAACATGTCAACCTTGGTTTTGAGAATCTCTCCCGGAGTTTTAGAGATTTGGACGTGAAAGGGTACCAGTCTTGTCGGGGATTGGGAACCCTTCGCGAGAATGTCCAAAGTTTCAGCGGGATTTCCAAAATGTTGAGAGGAACTCGAAACATGTCAACCTTGGTTTTGAGAATCTCTCCCGGAGTTTGAGAGATTTGGACGTGAAAGGGTACCAGTCTTGTCGGGGATTGGGAACCCTTCGCGAGAATGTCCAAAGTTTCAGCGGGATTTCCAAAATGTTGAGAGGAACTCGAAACATGTCAACCTTGGTTTTGAGAATCTCTCCCGGAGTTTGAGAGATTTGGACGTGAAAGGGTACCAGTCTTGTCGGGGATTGGGAACCCTTCGTGAGAATGTCCAAAGTTTCAGCGGGATTTCCAAAATGTTGAGAGGAACTCGAAACATGTCAACCTTGGTTTTGAGAATCTCTCCCGGAGTTTGAGAGATTTGGATGTGAAAGGGTACCAGTCTTGTCGGGGATTGGGAACCCTTTGCGAGAATGTCCAAAGTTTCAGCGGGATTTCCAAAATGTTGAGAGGAACTCGAAACATGTCAACCTTGGTTTTGAGAATCTCTCCCGGAGTTTGAGAGATTTGGACGTGAAAGGGTACCAGTCTTGTCGGGGATTGGGAACCCTTTGCGAGAATGTCCAAAGTTTCAGTGGGATTTCCAAAATGTTGAGAGGAACTCGAAACATGTCAACCTTGGTTTTGAGAATCTCTCCCTGAGTTTGAGAGATTTGGACGTGAAAGGGTACCAGTCTTGTCGGGGATTGGGAACCCTTCGCGAGAATGTCCAAAGTTTCAGCGGGATTTCCAAAATGTTGAGAGGAACTCGAAACATGTCTACCTTGGTTTTGAGAATCTCTCCCGGAGTTTGAGAGATCTGGACGTGAAAGGGTACCAGTCTTGTCGGGGATTGGGAACCCTTCGCGAGAATGTCCAAAGTTTCAGCGGGATTTCCAAAATGTTGAGAGGAACTCCAAACATGTCAACCTTGGTTTTGAGAATCTCTCCCGGAGTTTGAGAGATTTGGACGTGAAAGGGTACCAGTCTTGTCGGGGATTGGGAACCCTTCGTGAGAATGTCCAAAGTTTCAGCGGGATTTCCAAAATGTTGAGAGGAACTCGAAACATGTCCACCTTGGTTTTGAGAATCTCTCCCGGAGTTTGAGAGATTTGGACGTGAAAGGGTAAGAATCTTGTCGGGGATTGGGAACCCTTCGCGAGAATGTCCAAAGTTTCAGCGGGATTTCCAAAATGTTGAGAGGAACTCGAAACATGTCAACCTTGGTTTTGAGAATCTCTCCCGGAGTTTGAGAGATTTGGACGTGAAAGGGTACCAGTCTTGTCGGGGATTGGGAACCCTTCGCGAGAATGTCCAAAGTTTCAGCGGGATTTCCAAAATGTTGAGAGGAACTCGAAACATGTCAACCTTGGTTTTGAGAATCTCTCCCGGAGTTTGAGAGATTTGGACGTGAAAGGGTACCAGTCTTGTCGGGGATTGGGAACCCTTCGCGAGAATGCCCAAAGTTTCAGAGGGATTTCCAAAATGTTGATAGGAACTCGAAACATGTCAACCTGGGTTTTGAGAATCTCTCCCGGAGTTTGAGAGATTTGGACGTGAAAGGGTACCAGTCTTGTCGGGGATTGGGAACCCTTCGCGAGAATGTCCAAAGTTTCAGCGGGATTTCCAAAATGTTGAGAGGAACTCGAAACATGTCAACCTTGGTTTTGAGAATCTCTCCCGGAGTTTGAGAGATTTGGACGTGAAAGGCTACCAGTCTTGTCGGGGATTGGGAACCCTTCGCGAGAATGTCCAAAGTTTCAGCGGGATTTCCAAAATGTTGAGAGGAACTCCAAACATGTCAACCTTGGTTTTGAGTATCTCTCCCGGAGTTTGAGAGATTTGGACGTGAAAGGGTACCAGTCTTGTCGGGGATTGGGAACCCTTTGCGAGAATGTCCAAAGTTTCAGTGGGATTTCCAAAATGTTGAGAGGAACTCGAAACATGTCAACCTTGGTTTTGAGAATCTCTCCCTGAGTTTGAGAGATTTGGACGTGAAAGGGTACCAGTCTTGTCGGGGATTGGGAACCCTTCGCGAGAATGTCCAAAGTTTCAGCGGGATTTCCAAAATGTTGAGAGGAACTCGAAACATGTCTACCTTGGTTTTGAGAATCTCTCCCGGAGTTTGAGAGATCTGGACGTGAAAGGGTACCAGTCTTGTCGGGGATTGGGAACCCTTCGCGAGAATGTCCAAAGTTTCAGCGGGATTTCCAAAATGTTGAGAGGAACTCCAAACATGTCAACCTTGGTTTTGAGAATCTCTCCCGGAGTTTGAGAGATTTGGACGTGAAAGGGTACCAGTCTTGTCGGGGATTGGGAACCCTTCGTGAGAATGTCCAAAGTTTCAGCGGGATTTCCAAAATGTTGAGAGGAACTCGAAACATGTCCACCTTGGTTTTGAGAATCTCTCCCGGAGTTTGAGAGATTTGGACGTGAAAGGGTAAGAATCTTGTCGGGGATTGGGAACCCTTCGCGAGAATGTCCAAAGTTTCAGCGGGATTTCCAAAATGTTGAGAGGAACTCGAAACATGTCAACCTTGGTTTTGAGAATCTCTCCCGGAGTTTGAGAGATTTGGACGTGAAAGGGTACCAGTCTTGTCGGGGATTGGGAACCCTTCGCGAGAATGTCCAAAGTTTCAGCGGGATTTCCAAAATGTTGAGAGGAACTCGAAACATGTCAACCTTGGTTTTGAGAATCTCTCCCGGAGTTTGAGAGATTTGGACGTGAAAGGGTACCAGTCTTGTCGGGGATTGGGAACCCTTCGCGAGAATGCCCAAAGTTTCAGAGGGATTTCCAAAATGTTGATAGGAACTCGAAACATGTCAACCTGGGTTTTGAGAATCTCTCCCGGAGTTTGAGAGATTTGGACGTGAAAGGGTACCAGTCTTGTCGGGGATTGGGAACCCTTCGCGAGAATGTCCAAAGTTTCAGCGGGATTTCCAAAATGTTGAGAGGAACTCGAAACATGTCAACCTTGGTTTTGAGAATCTCTCCCGGAGTTTGAGAGATTTGGACGTGAAAGGCTACCAGTCTTGTCGGGGATTGGGAACCCTTCGCGAGAATGTCCAAAGTTTCAGCGGGATTTCCAAAATGTTGAGAGGAACTCCAAACATGTCAACCTTGGTTTTGAGTATCTCTCCCGGAGTTTGAGAGATTTGGACGTGAAAGGGTACCAGTCTTGTCGGGGATTGGGAACCCTTCGCGAGAATGTTCAAAGTTTCAGCGGGATTTCCAAAATGTTGAGAGGAACTCGAAACATGTCAACCTTGGTTTTGAGAATCTCTCCCGGAGTTTGAGAGATTTGGACGTGAAAGGGTACCAGTCTTGTCGGGGATTGGGAACCCTTCGCCAGAATGTCCAAAGTTTCAGCGGGATTTCCAAAATGTTGAAAGGAACTCGCAACATGTCAACCTTGGTTTTGAGAATCTCTCCCGGAGTTTGAGAGATTTGGACGTGAAAGGGTACCAGTCTTGTCGGGGATTGGGAACCCTTCGTGAGAATGTCCAAAGTTTCAGCGGGATTTCCAAAATGTTGAGAGGAACTCGAAACATGTCCACCTTGGTTTTGAGAATCTCTCCCGGAGTTTGAGAGATTTGGACGTGAAAGGGTAAGAATCTTGTCGGGGATTGGGAACCCTTCGCGAGAATGTCCAAAGTTTCAGCGGGATTTCCAAAATGTTGAGAGGAACTCGAAACATGTCAACCTTGGTTTTGAGAATCTCTCCCGGAGTTTGAGAGATTTGGACGTGAAAGGGTACCAGTCTTGTCGGGGATTGGGAACCCTTCGCGAGAATGTCCAAAGTTTCAGCGGGATTTCCAAAATGTTGAGAGGAACTCGAAACATGTCAACCTTGGTTTTGAGAATCTCTCCCGGAGTTTGAGAGATTTGGACGTGAAAGGGTACCAGTCTTGTCGGGGATTGGGAACCCTTCGCGAGAATGCCCAAAGTTTCAGAGGGATTTCCAAAATGTTGATAGGAACTCGAAACATGTCAACCTGGGTTTTGAGAATCTCTCCCGGAGTTTGAGAGATTTGGACGTGAAAGGGTACCAGTCTTGTCGGGGATTGGGAACCCTTCGCGAGAATGTCCAAAGTTTCAGCGGGATTTCCAAAATGTTGAGAGGAACTCGAAACATGTCAACCTTGGTTTTGAGAATCTCTCCCGGAGTTTGAGAGATTTGGACGTGAAAGGCTACCAGTCTTGTCGGGGATTGGGAACCCTTCGCGAGAATGTCCAAAGTTTCAGCGGGATTTCCAAAATGTTGAGAGGAACTCCAAACATGTCAACCTTGGTTTTGAGTATCTCTCCCGGAGTTTGAGAGATTTGGACGTGAAAGGGTACCAGTCTTGTCGGGGATTGGGAACCCTTCGCGAGAATGTTCAAAGTTTCAGCGGGATTTCCAAAATGTTGAGAGGAACTCGAAACATGTCAACCTTGGTTTTGAGAATCTCTCCCGGAGTTTGAGAGATTTGGACGTGAAAGGGTACCAGTCTTGTCGGGGATTGGGAACCCTTCGCCAGAATGTCCAAAGTTTCAGCGGGATTTCCAAAATGTTGAAAGGAACTCGCAACATGTCAACCTTGGTTTTGAGAATCTCTCCCGGAGTTTGAGAGATTTGGACGTGAAAGGGTACCAGTCTTGTCGGGGATTGGGAACCCTTCACGAGAATGTGAAAAGTTTCAGCGGGATTTCCAAAATGTTGAGAGGAACTCCAAACATGTCAACCTTGGTTTTGAGTATCTCTCCCGGAGTTTGAGAGATTTGGACGTGAAAGGGTACCAGTCTTGTCGGGGATTGGGAACCCTTCGCGAGAATGTCCAAAGTTTCAGCGGGATTTCCAAAATGTTGAGAGGAACTCGAAACATGTCAACCTTGGTTTTGAGAATCTCTCCCGGAGTTTGAGAGATTTGGACGTGAAAGGGTACCAGTCTTGTCGGGGATTGGGAACCCTTCGCGAGAATGTCCAAAGTTTCAGCCGGATTTCCAAAATGTTGAAAGGAACTCGAAACATGTCAACCTCGGTTTTGAGAATCTCTCCCAGAGTTTGAGAGATTTGGACGTGAAAGGGTACCAGTCTTGTCGGGGATTGGGAACCCTTCGCCAGAATGTCCAAAGTTTCAGCGGGATTTCCAAAATGTTGAGAGGAACTCCAAACATGTCAACCTTGGTTTTGAGAATCTCTCCTGGAGTTTGAGAGATTTGGACGTGAAAGGGTACCAGTCTTGTCGGGGATTGGGAACCCTTCGCCAGAATGTCCAAAGTTTCAGCGGGATTTCCAAAATGTTGAAAGGAACTCGAAACATGTCAACCTTGGTTTTGAGAATCTCTCCCGGAGTTTGAGAGATTTGGACGTGAAAGGGTACCAGTCTTGCCGGGGATTGGGAACCCTTCGCGAGAATGTCCAAAGTTTCAGCGGGATTTCCAAAATGTTGAGAGGAACTCGAAACATGTCAACCTTGGTTTTGAGAATCTCTCCCGGAGTTTGAGAGATTTGGACGTGAAAGGGTAACAGTCTTGTCGGGGATTGGGAACCCTTCGCCAGAATGTCCAAAGTTTCACCGTGATTTCCAAAACGTTGAAAGGAACTCGAAACATGTCAACCTTGGTTTTGAGAATCTCTCCCGGAGTTTGAGAGATTTGGACGTGAAAGGGTACCAGTCTTGTCGGGGATTGGGAACCCTTCACGAGAATGTCCAAAGTTTCAGCGGGATTTCCAAAATGTTGAGAGGAACTCGAAACATGTCAACCTTGGTTTTGAGAATCTCTCCCGGAGTTTGAGAGATTTGGACGTGAAAAGGTACCAGTCTTGTCGGGGATTGGGAACCCTTCGCGAGAATGTCCAAAGTTTCAGCGGGATTTCCAAAATGTTGAGAGGAACTCGAAACATGTCAACCTTGGTTTTGAGAATCTCTCCCGGAGTTTGAGAGATTTGGACGTGAAAGGGTACCAGTCTTGTCGGGGATTGGGAACCCTTCGCGAGAATGTCCAAAGTTTCAGCGGGATTTCCAAAATGTTGAGAGGAACTCGAAACATGTCAACCTTGGTTTTGAGAATCTCTCCCGGAGTTTGAGAGATTTGGACGTGAAAGGGTACCAGTCTTGTCGGGGACTGGGAACCCTTCGCGAGAATGTCCAAAGTTTCAGCGGGATTTCCAAAACGTTGAGAGGAACTCGAAACATGTCAACCTTGGTTTTGAGAATCTCTCCCGGAGTTTGAGAGATTTGGACGTGAAAGGGTACCAGTCTTGTCGGGGATTGGGAACCCTTCGCGAGAATGTCCAAAGTTTCAGCGGGATTTCCAAAATGTTGAGAGGAACTCAAAACATGTCAACCTTGGTTTTGAGAATCTCTCCCGGAGTTTGAGAGATTTGGACGTGAAAGGCTACCAGTCTTGTCGGGGATTGGGAACCCTTCGCCAGAATGTCCAAAGTTTCAGCGGGATTTCCAAAATGTTGAGAGGAACTCGAAACATGTCAACCTTGGTTTTGAGAATCTCTCCCGGACTTTGAGAGTTTTGGACGTGAAAGGGTACCAGTCTTGTCGGGGACTGGGAACCCTTCGCGAGAATGTCCAAAGTTTCAGCGGGATTTCCAAAATGTTGAGAGGAACTCGAAACATGTCAACCTTGGTTTTGAGAATCTCTCCCGGAGTTTGAGAGATTTGGACGTGAAAGGGTACCAGTCTTGTCGGGGATTGGGAACCCTTCGCGAGAATGTCCAAAGTTTCAGCGGGATTTCCAAAATGTTGAGAGGAACTCAAAACATGTCAACCTTGGTTTTGAGAATCTCTCCCGGAGTTTGAGAGATTTGGACGTGAAAGGGTACCAGTCTTGTCGGGGATTGGGAACCCTTCGCGAGAATGTCCAAAGTTTCAGCGGGATTTCCAAAATGTTGAGAGGAACTCGAAACATGTCTACCTTGGTTTTGAGAATCTCTCCCGGAGTTTGAGAGATCTGGACGTGAAAGGGTACCAGTCTTGTCGGGGATTGGGAACCCTTCGCGAGAATGTCCAAAGTTTCAGCGGGATTTCCAAAATGTTGAGAGGAACTCGAAACATGTCAACCTTGGTTTTGAGAATCTCTCCCGGAGTTTGAGAGATTTGGACGTGAAAGGGTACCAGTCTTGTCGGGGACTGGGAACCCTTCGCGAGAATGTCCAAAGTTTCAGCGGGATTTCCAAAATGTTGAGAGGAACTCGAAACATGTCAACCTTGGTTTTGAGAATCTCTCCCGGAGTTTGAGAGATTTGGACGTGAAAGGGTACCAGTCTTGTCGGGGATTGGGAACCCTTCGCGAGAATGTCCAAAGTTTCAGCGGGATTTCCAAAATGTTGAGAGGAACTCGAAACATGTCAACCTTGGTTTTGAGAATCTCTCCCGGAGTTTGAGAGATTTGGACGTGAAAGGCTACCAGTCTTGTCGGGGATTGGGAACCCTTCGCGAGAATGTCCAAAGTTTCAGCGGGATTTCCAAAATGTTGAGAGGAACTCGAAACATGTCAACCTTGGTTTTGAGAATCTCTCCCGGAGTTTGAGAGATTTGGACGTGAAAGGGTACCAGTCTTGTCGGGGATTGGGAACCCTTCGCGAGAATGTCCAAAGTTTCAGCGGGATTTCCAAAATGTTGAGAGGAACTCGAAACATGTCAACCTTGGTTTTGAGAATCTCTCCCGGAGTTTGAGAGATTTGGATGTGAAAGGGTACCAGTCTTGTCGGGGATTGGGAACCCTTCGCGAGAATGTCCAAAGTTTCAGCGGGATTTTCAAAATGTTGAGAGGAACTCGAAACATGTCAACCTTGGTTTTGAGAATCTCTCCCGGAGTTTGAGAGATTTGGACGTGAAAGGGTACCAGTCTTGTCGGGGATTGGGAACCCTTCGCGAGAATGTCCAAAGTTTCAGCGGGATTTCCAAAATGTTGAGAGGAACTCGAAACATGTCAACCTTGGTTTTGAGAATCTCTCCCGGAGTTTGAGAGATTTGGACGTGAAAGGGTACCAGTCTTGTCGGGTATTGGGAACCCTTCGCGAGAATGTCCAAAGTTTCAGCGGGATTTCCAAAATGTTGAGAGGAACTCGAAACATGTCTACCTTGGTTTTGAGAATCTCTCCTGGAGTTTGAGAGATCTGGACGTGAAAGGGTACCAGTCTTGTCGGGGATTGGGAACCCTTCGCGAGAATGTCCAAAGTTTCAGCGGGATTTCCAAAATGTTGAGAGGAACTCAAAACATGTCAACCTTGGTTTTGAGAATCTCTCCCGGAGTTTGAGAGAATTGGACGTGAAAGGCTACCAGTCTTGTCGGGGATTGGGAACCCTTCGCCAGAATGTCCAAAGTTTCAGCGGGATTTCCAAAATGTTGAGAGGAACTCGAAACATGTCAACCTTGGTTTTGAGAATCTCTCCCGGACTTTGAGAGATTTGGACGTGAAAGGGTACCAGTCTTGTCGGGGACTGGGAACCCTTCGCGAGAATGTCCAAAGTTTCAGCGGGATTTCCAAAATGTTGAGAGGAACTCGAAACATGTCAACCTTGGTTTTGAGAATCTCTCCCGGAGTTTGAGAGATTTGGACGTGAAAGGGTACCAGTCTTGTCGGGGATTGGGAACCCTTCGCGAGAATGTCCAAAGTTTCAGCGGGATTTCCAAAATGTTGAGAGGAACTCAAAACATGTCAACCTTGGTTTTGAGAATCTCTCCCGGAGTTTGAGAGATTTGGACGTGAAAGGCTACCAGTCTTGTCGGGGATTGGGAACCCTTCGCGAGAATGTCCAAAGTTTCAGCGGGATTTCCAAAATGTTGAGAGGAACTCGAAACATGTCAACCTTGGTTTTGAGAATCTCTCCCGGAGTTTGAGAGATCTGGACGTGAAAGGCTACCAGTCTTGTCGGGGATTGGGAACCCTTTGCGAGAATGTCCAAAGTTTCAGCGGGATTTCCAAAATGTTGAGAGGAACTCGAAACATGTCAACCTTGGTTTTGAGAATCTCTCCCGGAGTTTGAGAGATTTGGACGTGAAAGGGTACCAGTCTTGTCGGGGACTGGGAACCCTTCGCGAGAATGTCCAAAGTTTCAGCGGGATTTCCAAAATGTTGAGAGGAACTCGAAACATGTCAACCTTGGTTTTGAGAATCTCTCCCGGAGTTTGAGAGATTTGGACGTGAAAGGGTACCAGTCTTGTCGGGGATTGGGAACCCTTCGCGAGAATGTCCAAAGTTTCAGCGGGATTTCCAAAATGTTGAGAGGAACTCGAAACATGTCAACCTTGGTTTTGAGAATCTCTCCCGGAGTTTGAGAGATTTGGACGTGAAAGGCTACCAGTCTTGTCGGGGATTGGGAACCCTTCGCGAGAATGTCCAAAGTTTCAGCGGGATTTCCAAAATGTTGAGAGGAACTCGAAACATGTCAACCTTGGTTTTGAGAATCTCTCCCGGAGTTTGAGAGATTTGGACGTGAAAGGGTACCAGTCTTGTCGGGGATTGGGAACCCTTCGCCAGAATGTCCAAAGTTTCAGCGGAATTTCCAAAATGTTGAGAGGAACTCGAAACATGTCAACCTTGGTTTTGAGAATCTCTCCCGGAGTTTGAGAGATTTGGACGTGAAAGGGTACCAGTCTTGTCGGGGATTGGGAACCCTTCGCGAGAATGTCCAAAGTTTCAGCGGGATTTCCAAAATGTTGAGAGGAACTCGAAACATGTCAACCTTGGTTTTGAGAATCTCTCCCGGAGTTTGAGAGATTTGGACGTGAAAGGGTACCAGTCTTGTCGGGGATTGGGAACCCTTCGCGAGAATGTCCAAAGTTTCAGCGGGATTTCCAAAATGTTGAGAGGAACTCGAAACATGTCAACCTTGGTTTTGAGAATCTCTCCCGGAGTTTGAGAGATTTGGACGTGAAAGGGTACCAGTCTTGTCGGGGATTGGGAACCCTTCGCGAGAATGTCCAAAGTTTCAGCGGGATTTCCAAAATGTTGAGAGGAACTCGAAACATGTCTACCTTGGTTTTGAGAATCTCTCCCGGAGTTTGAGAGATCTGGACGTGAAAGGGTACCAGTCTTGTCGGGGATTGGGAACCCTTCGCGAGAATGTCCAAAGTTTCAGCGGGATTTCCAAAATGTTGAGAGGAACTCGAAACATGTCAACCTTGGTTTTGAGAATCTCTCCCGGAGTTTGAGAGATTTGGACGTGAAAGGGTACCAGTCTTGTCGGGGATTGGGAACCCTTCGTGAGAATGTCCAAAGTTTCAGCGGGATTTCCAAAATGTTGAGAGGAACTCGAAACATGTCAACCTTGGTTTTGAGAATCTCTCCCGGAGTTTGAGAGATTTGGACGTGAAAGGGTAAGAATCTTGTCGGGGATTGGGAACCCTTCGCGAGAATGTCCAAAGTTTCAGCGGGATTTCCAAAATGTTGAGAGGAACTCGAAACATGTCAACCTTGGTTTTGAGAATCTCTCCCGGAGTTTGAGAGATTTGGACGTGAAAGGGTACCAGTCTTGTCGGGGATTGGGAACCCTTCGCGAGAATGTCCAAAGTTTCAGCAGGATTTCCAAAATGTTGAGAGGAACTCGAAACATGTCAACCTTGGTTTTGAGAATCTCTCCCGGAGTTTGAGAGATTTGGACGTGAAAGGCTACCAGTCTTGTCGGGGATTGGGAACCCTTCGCGAGAATCTCCAAAGTTTCAGCGGGATTTCCAAAATGTTGAAAGGAACTCGAAACATGTCAACCTTGGTTTTGAGAATCTCTCCCGGAGTTTGAGAGATTTGGACGTGAAAGGGTACCAGTCTTGTCGGGGATTGGGAACCCTTCGCGAGAATGTCCAAAGTTTCAGCGGGATTTCCAAAATGTTGAGAGGAACTCGAAACATGTCAACCTTGGTTTTGAGAATCTCTCCCGGAGTTTGAGAGATTTGGACGTGAAAGGCTACCAGTCTTGTCGGGGATTGGGAACCCTTCGCGAGAATGTCCAAAGTTTCAGCGGGATTTCCAAAATGTTGAGAGGAACTCCAAACATGTCAACCTTGGTTTTGAGTATCTCTCCCGGAGTTTGAGAGATTTGGACGTGAAAGGGTACCAGTCTTGTCGGGGATTGGGAACCCTTCGCGAGAATGTCCAAAGTTTCAGCGGGATTTCCAAAATGTTGAGAGGAACTCGAAACATGTCAACCTTGGTTTTGAGAATCTCTCCCGGAGTTTGAGAGATTTGGACGTGAAAGGGTACCAGTCTTGTCGGGGATTGGGAACCCTTCGCCAGAATGTCCAAAGTTTCAGCGGGATTTCCAAAATGTTGAAAGGAACTCGCAACATGTCAACCTTGGTTTTGAGAATCTCTCCCGGAGTTTGAGAGATTTGGACGTGAAAGGGTACCAGTCTTGTCGGGGATTGGGAACCCTTCACGAGAATGTGAAAAGTTTCAGCGGGATTTCCAAAATGTTGAGAGGAACTCAAAACATGTCAACCTTGGTTTTGAGAATCTCTCCCGGAGTTTGAGAGATTTGGACGTGAAAGGGTACCAGTCTTGTCGGGGATTGGGAACCCTTCGTGAGAATGTCCAAAGTTTCAGCGGGATTTCCAAAATGTTGAGAGGAACTCGAAACATGTCAACCTTGGTTTTGAGAATCTCTCCCGGAGTTTGAGAGATTTGGACGTGAAAGGGTACCAGTCTTGTCGGGGATTGGGAACCCTTCGCGAGAATGTCCAAAGTTTCAGCCGGATTTCCAAAATGTTGAAAGGAACTCGAAACATGTCAACCTCGGTTTTGAGAATCTCTCCCAGAGTTTGAGAGATTTGGACGTGAAAGGGTACCAGTCTTGTCGGGGATTGGGAACCCTTCGCCAGAATGTCCAAAGTTTCAGCGGGATTTCCAAAATGTTGAGAGGAACTCCAAACATGTCAACCTTGGTTTTGAGAATCTCTCCTGGAGTTTGAGAGATTTGGACGTGAAAGGGTACCAGTCTTGTCGGGGATTGGGAACCCTTCGCCAGAATGTCCAAAGTTTCAGCGGGATTTCCAAAATGTTGAAAGGAACTCGAAACATGTCAACCTTGGTTTTGAGAATCTCTCCCGGAGTTTGAGAGATTTGGACGTGAAAGGGTACCAGTCTTGTCGGGGATTGGGAACCCTTCGCGAGAATGTCCAAAGTTTCAGCGGGATTTCCAAAATGTTGAGAGGAACTCGAAACATGTCAACCTTGGTTTTGAGAATCTCTCCCGGAGTTTGAGAGATTTGGACGTGAAAGGGTACCAGTCTTGTCGGGGATTGGGAACCCTTCGCCAGAATGTCCAAAGTTTCAGCGGGATTTCCAAAATGTTGAGAGGAACTCGAAACATGTCAACCTTGGTTTTGAGAATCTCTCCCGGAGTTTGAGAGATTTGGACGTGAAAGGGTACCAGTCTTGTCGGGGATTGGGAACCCTTCGCCAGAATGTCCAAAGTTTCAGCGGGATTTCCAAAATGTTGAAAGGAACTCGAAACATGTCAACCTTGGTTTTGAGAATCTCTCCCGGAGTTTGAGAGATTTGGACGTGAAAGGGTACCAGTCTTGTCGGGGATTGGGAACCCTTCGCGAGAATGTCCAAAGTTTCAGCGGGATTTCCAAAATGTTGAGAGGAACTCGAAACATGTCAACCTTGGTTTTGAGAATCTTTCCCGGAGTTTGAGAGATTTGGACGTGAAAGGGTACCAGTCTTGTCAGAGATTGGGAACCCTTCGCGAGAATGTCCAAAGTTTCAGCGGGATTTCCAAAATGTTGAAAGGAACTCGAAACATGTCAACCTTGGTTTTGAGAATCTCTCCCGGAGTGTGAGAGATTTGGACGTGAAAGGGTACCAGTCTTGTCGGGGATTGGGAACCCTTCGCGAGAATGTCCAAAGTTTCAGCGGGATTTCCAAAATGTTGAGAGGAACTCAAAACATGTCAACCTTGGTTTTGAGAATCTCTCCCGGAGTTTGAGAGATTTGGACGTGAAAGGGTACCAGTCTTGTCGGAGATTGGGAACCCTTCGCGAGAATGCCCAAAGTTTCAGCAGGATTTCCAAAATGTTGAGAGGAACTCGAAACATGTCAACCTTGGTTTTGAGAATCTCTCCCGGAGTTTGAGAGATTTGGACGTGAAAGGGTACCAGTCTTGTCGGGGATTGGGAACCCTTCGCCAGAATGTCCAAAGTTTCAGCGGGATTTCCAAAATGTTGAGAGGAACTCCAAACATGTCAACCTTGGTTTTGAGAATCTCTCCCGGAGTTTGAGAGATTTGGACGTGAAAGGGTACCAGTCTTGTCGGGGATTGGGAACCCTTCGCGAGAATGTCCAAAGTTTCAGCGGGATTTCCAAAATGTTGAGAGGAACTCGAAACATGTCCACCTTGGTTTTGAGAATCTCTCCCGGAGTTTGAGAGATTTGGACGTGAAAGGGTACCAGTCTTGTCGGGGATTGGGAACCCTTCGCGAGAATGTCCAAAGTTTCAGCGGGATTTCCAAAATGTTGAGAGGAACTCGAAACATGTCAACCTTGGTTTTGAGAATCTCTCCCGGAGTTTGAGAGATTTGGACGTGAAAGGGTACCAGTCTTGTCGGGGATTGGGAACCCTTCGCGAGAATGTCCAAAGTTTCAGCGGGATTTCCAAAATGTTGAGAGGAACTCGAAACATGTCTACCTTGGTTTTGAGAATCTCTCCCGGAGTTTGAGAGATCTAGACGTGAAAGGGTACCAGTCTTGTCGGGGATTGGGAACCCTTCGCGAGAATGTCCAAAGTTTCAGCGGGATTTCCAAAATGTTGAGAGGAACTCGAAACATGTCAACCTTGGTTTTGAGAATCTCTCCCGGAGTTTGAGAGATTTGGACGTGAAAGGGTACCAGTCTTGTCGGGGATTGGGAACCCTTCGCCAGAATGTCCAAAGTTTCAGCGGGATTTCCAAAATGTTGAGAGGAACTCGAAACATGTCAACCTTGGTTTTGAGAATCTCTCCCGGAGTTTGAGAGATTTGGACGTGAAAGGGTAAGAATCTTGTCGGGGATTGGGAACCCTTCGCGAGAATGTCCAAAGTTTCAGCGGGATTTCCAAAATGTTGAGAGGAACTCGAAACATGTCAACCTTGGTTTTGAGAATCTCTCCCGGAGTTTGAGAGATCTGGACGTGAAAGGGTACCAGTCTTGTCGGGGATTGGGAACCCTTTGCGAGAATGTCCAAAGTTTCAGCGGGATTTCCAAAATGTTGAGAGGAACTCGAAACATGTCAACCTTGGTTTTGAGAATCTCTCCCGGAGTTTGAGAGATTTGGACGTGAAAGGGTACCAGTCTTGTCGGGGACTGGGAACCCTTCGCGAGAATGTCCAAAGTTTCAGCGGGATTTCCAAAATGTTGAGAGGAACTCGAAACATGTCAACCTTGGTTTTGAGAATCTCTCCCGGAGTTTGAGAGATTTGGACGTGAAAGGGTACCAGTCTTGTCGGGGATTGGGAACCCTTCGCGAGAATGTCCAAAGTTTCAGCGGGATTTCCAAAATGTTGAGAGGAACTCGAAACATGTCAACCTTGGTTTTGAGAATCTCTCCCGGAGTTTGAGAGATTTGGACGTGAAAGGCTACCAGTCTTGTCGGGGATTGGGAACCCTTCGCGAGAATGTCCAAAGTTTCAGCGGGATTTCCAAAATGTTGAGAGGAACTCGAAACATGTCAACCTTGGTTTTGAGAATCTCTCCCGGAGTTTGAGAGATTTGGACGTGAAAGGGTACCAGTCTTGTCGGGGATTGGGAACCCTTCGCCAGAATGTCCAAAGTTTCAGCGGAATTTCCAAAATGTTGAGAGGAACTCGAAACATGTCAACCTTGGTTTTGAGAATCTCTCCCGGAGTTTGAGAGATTTGGACGTGAAAGGGTACCAGTCTTGTCGGGGATTGGGAACCCTTCGCGAGAATGTCCAAAGTTTCAGCGGGATTTCCAAAATGTTGAGAGGAACTCGAAACATGTCAACCTTGGTTTTGAGAATCTCTCCCGGAGTTTGAGAGATTTGGACGTGAAAGGGTACCAGTCTTGTCGGGGATTGGGAACCCTTCGCGAGAATGTCCAAAGTTTCAGCGGGATTTCCAAAATGTTGAGAGGAACTCGAAACATGTCAACCTTGGTTTTGACAATCTCTCCCGGAGTTTGAGAGATTTGGACGTGAAAGGGTACCAGTCTTGTCGGGGATTGGGAACCCTTCGCCAGAATGTCCAAAGTTTCAGCGGGATTTCCAAAATGTTGAGAGGAACTCGAAACATGTCTACCTTGGTTTTGAGAATCTCTCCCGGAGTTTGAGAGATCTGGACGTGAAAGGGTACCAGTCTTGTCGGGGATTGGGAACCCTTCGCGAGAATGTCCAAAGTTTCAGCGGGATTTCCAAAATGTTGAGAGGAACTCGAAACATGTCAACCTTGGTTTTGAGAATCTCTCCCGGAGTTTGAGAGATTTGGACGTGAAAGGGTACCAGTCTTGTCGGGGATTGGGAACCCTTCGTGAGAATGTCCAAAGTTTCAGCGGGATTTCCAAAATGTTGAGAGGAACTCGAAACATGTCAACCTTGGTTTTGAGAATCTCTCCCGGAGTTTGAGAGATTTGGACGTGAAAGGGTAAGAATCTTGTCGGGGATTGGGAACCCTTCGCGAGAATGTCCAAAGTTTCAGCGGGATTTCCAAAATGTTGAGAGGAACTCGAAACATGTCAACCTTGGTTTTGAGAATCTCTCCCGGAGTTTGAGAGATTTGGACGTGAAAGGGTACCAGTCTTGTCGGGGATTGGGAACCCTTCGCGAGAATGTCCAAAGTTTCAGCAGGATTTCCAAAATGTTGAGAGGAACTCGAAACATGTCAACCTTGGTTTTGAGAATCTCTCCCGGAGTTTGAGAGATTTGGACGTGAAAGGGTACCAATCTTGTCGGGGATTGGGAACCCTTCGCGAGAATGTCCAAAGTTTCAGCGGGATTTCCAAAATGTTGAAAGGAACTCGAAACATGTCAACCTTGGTTTTGAGAATCTCTCCCGGAGTTTGAGAGATTTGGACGTGAAAGGGTACCAGTCTTGTCGGGGATTGGGAACCCTTTGCGAGAATGTCCAAAGTTTCAGCGGGATTTCCAAAATGTTGAGAGGAACTCGAAACATGTCAACCTTGGTTTTGAGAATCTCTCCCGGAGTTTGAGAGATTTGGACGTGAAAGGCTACCAGTCTTGTCGGGGATTGGGAACCCTTCGCGAGAATGTCCAAAGTTTCAGCGGGATTTCCAAAATGTTGAGAGGAACTCCAAACATGTCAACCTTGGTTTTGAGTATCTCTCCCGGAGTTTGAGAGATTTGGACGTGAAAGGGTACCAGTCTTGTCGGGGATTGGGAACCCTTCGCGAGAATGTCCAAACTTTCAGCGGGATTTCCAAAATGTTGAGAGGAACTCGAAACATGTCAACCTTGGTTTTGAGAATCTCTCCCGGAGTTTGAGAGATTTGGACGTGAAAGGGTACCAGTCTTGTCGGGGATTGGGAACCCTTCGCCAGAATGTCCAAAGTTTCAGCGGGATTTCCAAAATGTTGAAAGGAACTCGAAACATGTCAACCTTGGTTTTGAGAATCTCTCCCGGAGTTTGAGAGATTTGGACGTGAAAGGGTACCAGTCTTGTCGGGGATTGGGAACCCTTCGCGAGAATGTCCAAAGTTTCAGCGGGATTTCCAAAATGTTGAGAGGAACTCGAAACATGTCAACCTTGGTTTTGAGAATCTCTCCCGGAGTTTGAGAGATTTGGACGTGAAAGGGTACCAGTCTTGTCGGGGATTGGGAACCCTTCGCCAGAATGTCCAAAGTTTCAGCGGGATTTCCAAAATGTTGAGAGGAACTCGAAACATGTCAACCTTGGTTTTGAGAATCTCTCCCGGAGTTTGAGAGATTTGGACGTGAAAGGGTACCAGTCTTGTCGGGGATTGGGAACCCTTCGCGAGAATGTCCAAAGTTTCAGCGGGATTTCCAAAATGTTGAGAGGAACTCGAAACATGTCAACCTTGGTTTTGAGAATCTTTCCCGGAGTTTGAGAGATTTGGACGTGAAAGGGTACCAGTCTTGTCAGAGATTGGGAACCCTTCGCGAGAATGTCCAAAGTTTCAGCGGGATTTCCAAAATGTTGAAAGGAACTCGAAACATGTCAACCTTGGTTTTGAGAATCTCTCCCGGAGTGTGAGAGATTTGGACGTGAAAGGGTACCAGTCTTGTCGGGGATTGGGAACCCTTCGCGAGAATGTCCAAAGTTTCAGCGGGATTTCCAAAATGTTGAGAGGAACTCAAAACATGTCAACCTTGGTTTTGAGAATCTCTCCCGGAGTTTGAGAGATTTGGACGTGAAAGGGTACCAGTCTTGTCGGAGATTGGGAACCCTTCGCGAGAATGCCCAAAGTTTCAGCAGGATTTCCAAAATGTTGAGAGGAACTCGAAACATGTCAACCTTGGTTTTGAGAATCTCTCCCGGAGTTTGAGAGATTTGGACGTGAAAGGCTACCAGTCTTGTCGGGGATTGGGAACCCTTCGCCAGAATGTCCAAAGTTTCAGCGGGATTTCCAAAATGTTGAGAGGAACTCCAAACATGTCAACCTTGGTTTTGAGAATCTCTCCCGGAGTTTGAGAGATTTGGACGTGAAAGGGTACCAGTCTTGTCGGGGATTGGGAACCCTTCGCGAGAATGTCCAAAGTTTCAGCGGGATTTCCAAAATGTTGAGAGGAACTCGAAACATGTCCACCTTGGTTTTGAGAATCTCTCCCGGAGTTTGAGAGATTTGGACGTGAAAGGGTACCAGTCTTGTCGGGGATTGGGAACCCTTCGCGAGAATGTCCAAAGTTTCAGCGGGATTTCCAAAATGTTGAGAGGAACTCGAAACATGTCAACCTTGGTTTTGAGAATCTCTCCCGGAGTTTGAGAGATTTGGACGTGAAAGGGTACCAGTCTTGTCGGGGATTGGGAACCCTTCGCGAGAATGTCCAAAGTTTCAGCGGGATTTCCAAAATGTTGAGAGGAACTCGAAACATGTCTACCTTGGTTTTGAGAATCTCTCCCGGAGTTTGAGAGATCTAGACGTGAAAGGGTACCAGTCTTGTCGGGGATTGGGAACCCTTCGCGAGAATGTCCAAAGTTTCAGCGGGATTTCCAAAATGTTGAGAGGAACTCGAAACATGTCAACCTTGGTTTTGAGAATCTCTCCCGGAGTTTGAGAGATTTGGACGTGAAAGGGTACCAGTCTTGTCGGGGACTGGGAACCCTTCGCGAGAATGTCCAAAGTTTCAGCGGGATTTCCAAAATGTTGAGAGGAACTCGAAACATGTCAACCTTGGTTTTGAGAATCTCTCCCGGAGTTTGAGAGATTTGGACGTGAAAGGGTACCAGTCTTGTCGGGGATTGGGAACCCTTCGCGAGAATGTCCAAAGTTTCAGCGGGATTTCCAAAATGTTGAGAGGAACTCGAAACATGTCAACCTTGGTTTTGAGAATCTCTCCCGGAGTTTGAGAGATTTGGACGTGAAAGGCTACCAGTCTTGTCGGGGATTGGGAACCCTTCGCGAGAATGTCCAAAGTTTCAGCGGGATTTCCAAAATGTTGAGAGGAACTCGAAACATGTCAACCTTGGTTTTGAGAATCTCTCCCGGAGTTTGAGAGATTTGGACGTGAAAGGGTAAGAATCTTGTCGGGGATTGGGAACCCTTCGCGAGAATGTCCAAAGTTTCAGCGGGATTTCCAAAATGTTGAGAGGAACTCGAAACATGTCAACCTTGGTTTTGAGAATCTCTCCCGGAGTTTGAGAGATTTGGACGTGAAAGGGTACCAGTCTTGTCGGGGATTGGGAACCCTTCGCGAGAATGTCCAAAGTTTCAGCGGGATTTCCAAAATGTTGAGAGGAACTCGAAACATGTCAACCTTGGTTTTGAGAATCTCTCCCGGAGTTTGAGAGATTTGGACGTGAAAGGCTACCAGTCTTGTCGGGGATTGGGAACCCTTCGCGAGAATGTCCAAAGTTTCAGCGGGATTTCCAAAATGTTGAAAGGAACTCGAAACATGTCAACCTTGGTTTTGAGAATCTCTCCCGGAGTTTGAGAGATTTGGACGTGAAAGGGTACCAGTCTTGTCGGGGATTGGGAACCCTTCGCGAGAATGTCCAAAGTTTCAGCGGGATTTCCAAAATGTTGAGAGGAACTCGAAACATGTCAACCTTGGTTTTGAGAATCTCTCCCGGAGTTTGAGAGATTTGGACGTGAAAGGCTACCAGTCTTGTCGGGGATTGGGAACCCTTCGCCAGAATGTCCAAAGTTTCAGCGGGATTTCCAAAATGTTGAGAGGAACTCGAAACATGTCAACCTTGGTTTTGAGAATCTCTCCCGGAGTTTGAGAGATTTGGACGTGAAAGGGTACCAGTCTTGTCGGGGATTGGGAACCCTTCGCGAGAATGTCCAAAGTTTCAGCGGGATTTCCAAAATGTTGAAAGGAACTCGAAACATGTCAACCTTGGTTTTGAGAATCTCTCCCGGAGTTTGAGAGATTTGGACGTGAAAGGGTACCAGTCTTGTCGGGGATTGGGAACCCTTCGCGAGAATGTCCAAAGTTTCAGCGGGATTTCCAAAATGTTGAGAGGAACTCGAAACATGTCAACCTTGGTTTTTAGAATCTTTCCCGGAGTTTGAGAGATTTGGACGTGAAAGGGTACCAGTCTTGTCAGAGATTGGGAACCCTTCGCGAGAATGTCCAAAGTTTCAGCGGGATTTCCAAAATGTTGAAAGGAACTCGAAACATGTCAACCTTGGTTTTGAGAATCTCTCCCGGAGTGTGAGAGGTTTGGACGTGAAAGGGTACCAGTCTTGTCGGGGATTGGGAACCCTTCGCGAGAATGTCCAAAGTTTCAGCGGGATTTCCAAAATGTTGAGAGGAACTCAAAACATGTCAACCTTGGTTTTGAGAATCTCTCCCGGAGTTTGAGAGATTTGGACGTGAAAGGGTACCAGTCTTGTCGGAGATTGGGAACCCTTCGCGAGAATGCCCAAAGTTTCAGCAGGATTTCCAAAATGTTGAGAGGAACTCGAAACATGTCAACCTTGGTTTTGAGAATCTCTCCCGGAGTTTGAGAGATTTGGACGTGAAAGGGTACAAGTCTTGTTGGGGATAGGGAACCCTTCGCGAGAATGTCCAAAGTTTCAGCGGGATTTCCAAAATGTTGAGAGGAACTCGAAACATGTCAACCTTGGTTTTGAGAATCTCTCCCGGAGTTTGAGAGATTTGGACGTGAAAGGCTACCAGTCTTGTCGGGGATTGGGAACCCTTCGCCAGAATGTCCAAAGTTTCAGCGGGATTTCCAAAATGTTGAGAGGAACTCCAAACATGTCAACCTTGGTTTTGAGAATCTCTCCCGGAGTTTGAGAGATTTGGACGTGAAAGGGTACCAGTCTTGTCGGGGATTGGGAACCCTTCGCGAGAATGTCCAAAGTTTCAGCGGGATTTCCAAAATGTTGAGAGGAACTCGAAACATGTCCACCTTGGTTTTGAGAATCTCTCCCGGAGTTTGAGAGATTTGGACGTGAAAGGGTACCAGTCTTGTCGGGGATTGGGAACCCTTCGCGAGAATGTCCAAAGTTTCAGCGGGATTTCCAAAATGTTGAGAGGAACTCGAAACATGTCAACCTTGGTTTTGAGAATCTCTCCCGGAGTTTGAGAGATTTGGACGTGAAAGGGTACCAGTCTTGTCGGGGATTGGGAACCCTTCGCGAGAATGTCCAAAGTTTCAGCGGGATTTCCAAAATGTTGAGAGGAACTCGAAACATGTCTACCTTGGTTTTGAGAATCTCTCCCGGAGTTTGAGAGATCTAGACGTGAAAGGGTACCAGTCTTGTCGGGGATTGGGAACCCTTCGCGAGAATGTCCAAAGTTTCAGCGGGATTTCCAAAATGTTGAGAGGAACTCGAAACATGTCAACCTTGGTTTTGAGAATCTCTCCCGGAGTTTGAGAGATTTGGACGTGAAAGGGTACCAGTCTTGTCGGGGATTGGGAACCCTTCGCCAGAATGTCCAAAGTTTCAGCGGGATTTCCAAAATGTTGAGAGGAACTCGAAACATGTCAACCTTGGTTTTGAGAATCTCTCCCGGAGTTTGAGAGATTTGGACGTGAAAGGGTAAGAATCTTGTCGGGGATTGGGAACCCTTCGCGAGAATGTCCAAAGTTTCAGCGGGATTTCCAAAATGTTGAGAGGAACTCGAAACATGTCAACCTTGGTTTTGAGAATCTCTCCCGGAGTTTGAGAGATTTGGACGTGAAAGGGTACCAGTCTTGTCGGGGATTGGGAACCCTTCGCGAGAATGTCCAAAGTTTCAGCGGGATTTCCAAAATGTTGAGAGGAACTCGAAACATGTCAACCTTGGTTTTGAGAATCTCTCCCGGAGTTTGAGAGATTTGGACGTGAAAGGGTAAGAATCTTGTCGGGGATTGGGAACCCTTCGCGAGAATGTCCAAAGTTTCAGCGGGATTTCCAAAATGTTGAGAGGAACTCGAAACATGTCAACCTTGGTTTTGAGAATCTCTCCCGGAGTTTGAGAGATATGGACGTGAAAGGGTACCAGTCTTGTCGGGGATTGGGAACCCTTCGCGAGAATGTCCAAAGTTTCAGCGGGATTTCCAAAATGTTGAGAGGAACTCGAAACATGTCAACCTTGGTTTTGAGAATCTCTCCCGGAGTTTGAGAGATTTGGACGTGAAAGGCTACCAGTCTTGTCGGGGATTGGGAACCCTTCGCGAGAATGTCCAAAGTTTCAGCGGGATTTCCAAAATGTTGAAAGGAACTCGAAACATGTCAACCTTGGTTTTGAGAATCTCTCCCGGAGTTTGAGAGATTTGGACGTGAAAGGGTACCAGTCTTGTCGGGGATTGGGAACCCTTCGCGAGAATGTCCAAAGTTTCAGCGGGATTTCCAAAATGTTGAGAGGAACTCCAAACATGTCAACCTTGGTTTTGAGAATCTCTCCCGGAGTTTGAGAGATTTGGACGTGAAAGGCTACCAGTCTTGTCGGGGATTGGGAACCCTTCGCCAGAATGTCCAAAGTTTCAGCGGGATTTCCAAAATGTTGAGAGGAACTCGAAACATGTCAACCTTGGTTTTGAGAATCTCTCCCGGAGTTTGAGAGATTTGGACGTGAAAGGGTACCAGTCTTGTCGGGGATTGGGAACCCTTCGCGAGAATGTCCAAAGTTTCAGCGGGATTTCCAAAATGTTGAAAGGAACTCGAAACATGTCAACCTTGGTTTTGAGAATCTCTCCCGGAGTTTGAGAGATTTGGACGTGAAAGGGTACCAGTCTTGTCGGGGATTGGGAACCCTTCGCGAGAATGTCCAAAGTTTCAGCGGGATTTCCAAAATGTTGAGAGGAACTCGAAACATGTCAACCTTGGTTTTTAGAATCTTTCCCGGAGTTTGAGAGATTTGGACGTGAAAGGGTACCAGTCTTGTCAGAGATTGGGAACCCTTCGCGAGAATGTCCAAAGTTTCAGCGGGATTTCCAAAATGTTGAAAGGAACTCGAAACATGTCAACCTTGGTTTTGAGAATCTCTCCCGGAGTGTGAGAGGTTTGGACGTGAAAGGGTACCAGTCTTGTCGGGGATTGGGAACCCTTCGCGAGAATGTCCAAAGTTTCAGCGGGATTTCCAAAATGTTGAGAGGAACTCAAAACATGTCAACCTTGGTTTTGAGAATCTCTCCCGGAGTTTGAGAGATTTGGACGTGAAAGGGTACCAGTCTTGTCGGAGATTGGGAACCCTTCGCGAGAATGCCCAAAGTTTCAGCAGGATTTCCAAAATGTTGAGAGGAACTCGAAACATGTCAACCTTGGTTTTGAGAATCTCTCCCGGAGTTTGAGAGATTTGGACGTGAAAGGGTACAAGTCTTGTTGGGGATAGGGAACCCTTCGCGAGAATGTCCAAAGTTTCAGCGGGATTTCCAAAATGTTGAGAGGAACTCGAAACATGTCAACCTTGGTTTTGAGAATCTCTCCCGGAGTTTGAGAGATTTGGACGTGAAAGGGTACCAGTCTTGTCGGGGATTGGGAACCCTTTGCGAGAATGTCCAAAGTTTCAGCAGGATTTCCAAAATGTTGAGAGGAACTCGAAACATGTCAACCTCGGTTTTGAGAATCTCTCCCGGAGTTTGAGAGATTTGGACGTGAAAGGGTACCAGTCTTGTCGGGGATTGGGAACCCTTCGCGAGAATGTCCAAAGTTTCAGCGGGATTTCCAAAATGTTGAGAGGAACTCGAAACATGTCAACCTTGGTTTTGAGAACCTCTCCCGGAGTTTGAGAGATTTGGACGTGAAAGGGTACCAGTCTTGTCAGAGATTGGGAACCCTTCGCGAGAATGTCCAAAGTTTCAGCAGGATTTCCAAAATGTTGAGAGGAACTCGAAACATGTCAACCTTGGTTTTGAGAATCTCTCCCAGAGTTTGAGAGATTTGGACGTGAAAGGGTACCAGTCTTGTCGGGGATTGGGAACCCTTCGCGAGAATGTCCAAAGTTTCAGCGGGATTTCCAAAATGTTGAGAGGAACTCGAAACATGTCAACCTTGGTTTTGAGAATCTCTCCCGGAGTTTGAGAGATTTGGACGTGAAAGGGTAAAGATCTTGTCGGGGATTGGGAACCCTTTGCGAGAATGTCCAAAGTTTCAGCGAGATTTCCAAAATGTTGAGAGGAACTCGAAACATGTCAACCTTGGTTTTGAGAATCTCTCCCGGAGTTTGAGAGATTTGGACGTGAAAGGGTACCAGTCTTGTCGGGGATTGGGAACCCTTCGCGAGAATGTCCAAAGTTTCAGCGGGATTTCCAAAATGTTGAGAGGAACTCGAAACATGTCAACCTTGGTTTTGAGAATCCCTCCCGGAGTTTGAGAGATTTGGACGTGAAAGGGTACCAGTCTTGTCGGGGATTGGGAACCCTTCGCCAGAATGTCCAAAGTTTCAGCGGGATTTCCAAAATGTTGAAAGGAACTCGAAACATGTCAACCTTGGTTTTGAGAATCTCTCCCGGAGTTTGAGAGATTTGGACGTGAAAGGGTACCAGTCTTGTCGGGGATTGGGAACCCTTCGCGAGAATGTCCAAAGTTTCAGCGGGATTTCCAAAATGTTGGGAGGAACTCGAAACATGTCAACCTTGGTTTTGAGAATCTCTCCCGGAGTTTGAGAGATTTGGACGTGAAAGGGTACCAGTCTTGTCGGGGATTGGGAACCCTTCGCGAGAATGTCCAAAGTTTCAGCGGGATTTCCAAAATGTTGAGAGGAACTCGAAACATGTCAACCTTGGTTTTGAGAATCTCTCCCGGAGTTTGAGAGATTTGGACGTGAAAGGGTACCAGTCTTGTCGGGGATTGGGAACCCTTCGCGAGAATGTCCAAAGTTTCAGCGGGATTTCCAAAATGTTGAGAGGAACTCCAAACATGTCAACCTTGGTTTTGAGAATCTCTCCCGGAGTTTGAGAGATTTGGACGTGAAAGGGTACCAGTCTTGTCGGGGATTGGGAACACTTTGCGAGAATGCCCAAAGTTTCATCGAGATTTCCAAAATGTTGAGAGGAACTCGAAACATGTCAACCTTGGTTTTGAGAATCTCTCCCGGAGTTTAAGAGATTTGGACGTGAAAGGGTACCAGTCTTGTCGGGGATTTGGAACCCTTCGCGAGAATGTCCAAAGTTTCAGCGGGATTTCCAAAATGTTGAGAGGAACTCGAAACATGTCAACCTTGGTTTTGAGAATCTCTCCCGGAGTTTGAGAGATTTGGACGTGAAAGGGTACCAGTCTTGTCGGGGATTGGGAACCCTTCGCGAGAATGTCCAAAGTTTCAGCGGGATTTCCAAAATGTTGAGAGGAACTCGAAACATGTCAACCTCGGTTTTGAGAATCTCTCCCGGAGTTTGAGAGATTTGGACGTGAAAGGGTACCAGTCTTGTCGGGGATTGGGAACCCTTTGCGAGAATGTCCAAAGTTTCAGCGGGATTTCCAAAATGTTGAGAGGAACTCGAAACATGTCAACCTCGGTTTTGAGAATCTCTCCCGGAGTTTGAGAGATTTGGACGTGAAAGGGTACCAGTCTTGTCGGGGATTGGGAACCCTTCGCGAGAATGTCCAAAGTTTCAGCGGGATTTCCAAAATGTTGAAAGGAACTCGAAACATGTCAACCTTGGTTTTGAGAATCTCTCCCGGAGTTTGAGAGATTTGGACGTGAAAGGGTACCAGTCTTGTCGGGGATTGGGAACCCTTCGCGAGAATGTCCAAAGTTTCAGCGGGATTTCCAAAATGTTGAGAGGAACTCGAAACATGTCAACCTTGGTTTTGAGAATCTCTCCCGGAGTTTGAGAGATTTGGACGTGAAAGGGTACCAGTCTTGTCGGGGATTGGGAACCCTTCGCGAGAATGTCCAAAGTTTCAGCGGGATTTCCAAAATGTTGAGAGGAACTCGAAACATGTCAACCTTGGTTTTGAGAATCTCTCCCGGAGTTTGAGAGATTTGGACGTGAAAGGGTACCAGTCTTGTCGGGGATTGGGAACCCTTCGCGAGAATGTCCAAAGTTTCAGCGGGATTTCCAAAATGTTGAGAGGAACTCGAAACATGTCAACCTTGGTTTTGAGAATCTCTCCCGGAGTTTGAGAGATTTGGACGTGAAAGGGTACCAGTCTTGTCGGGGATTGGGAACCCTTCGCGAGAATGTCCAAAGTTTCAGCGGGATTTCCAAAATGTTGAGAGGAACTCGAAACATGTCAACCTTGGTTTTGAGAATCTCTCCCGGAGTTTGAGAGATTTGGACGTGAAAGGGTACCAGTCTTGTCGGGGATTGGGAACCCTTCGCGAGAATGTCCAAAGTTTCAGCGGGATTTCCAAAATGTTGAAAGGAACTCGAAACATGTCAACCTTGGTTTTGAGAATCTCTCCCGGAGTTTGAGAGATTTGGACGTGAAAGGGTACCAGTCTTGTCGGGGATTGGGAACCCTTCGCGAGAATGTCCAAAGTTTCAGCGGGATTTCCAAAATGTTGAAAGGAACTCGAAACATGTCAACCTTGGTTTTGAGAATCTTTCCCGGAGTTTGAGAGATTTGGACGTGAAAGGGTACCAGTCTTGTCGGGGATTTGGAACCCTTCGCGAGAATGTCCAAAGTTTCAGCGGGATTTCCAAAATGTTGAGAGGAACTCGAAACATGTCAACCTTGGTTTTGAGAATCTCTCCCGGAGTTTGAGAGATTTGGACGTGAAAGGGTACCAGTCTTGTCGGGGATTGGGAACCCTTCGCGAGAATGTCCAAAGTTTCAGCGGGATTTCCAAAATGTTGAGAGGAACTCGCAACATGTCAACCTTGGTTTTGAGAATCTCTCCCGGAGTTTGAGAGATTTGGACGTGAAAGGGTACCAGTCTTGTCGGGGATTGGGAACCCTTCGCGAGAATGTCCAAAGTTTCAGCGGGATTTCCAAAATGTTGAGAGGAACTCGAAACATGTCAACCTTGGTTTTGAGAATCTCTCCCGGAGTTTGAGAGATTTGGACGTGAAAGGGTACCAGTCTTGTTGGGGATTGGGAACCCTTCGCCAGAATGTCCAAAGTTTCAGCGGGATTTCCAAAATGTTGAAAGGAACTCGAAACATGTCAACCTTGGTTTTGAGAATCTCTCCCGGAGTTTGAGAGATTTGGACGTGAAAGGGTACCAGTCTTGTCGGGGATTGGGAACCCTTCGCGAGAATGTCCAAAGTTTCAGCGGGATTTCCAAAATGTTGAGAGGAACTCCAAACATGTCAACCTTGGTTTTGAGAATCTCTCCCGGAGTTTGAGAGATTTGGACGTGAAAGGGTACCAGTCTTGTCGGGGATTGGGAACACTTCGCGAGAATGCCCAAAGTTTCATCGAGATTTCCAAAATGTTGAGAGGAACTCGAAACATGTCAACCTTGGTTTTGAGAATCTCTCCCGGAGTTTAAGAGATTTGGACGTGAAAGGGTACCAGTCTTGTCGGGGATTTGGAACCCTTCGCGAGAATGTCCAAAGTTTCAGCGGGATTTCCAAAATGTTGAGAGGAACTCGAAACATGTCAACCTTGGTTTTGAGAATCTCTCCCGGAGTTTGAGAGATCTGGACGTGAGAGGGTACCAGTCTTGTCGGGGATTGGGAACCCTTCGCCAGAATGTCCAAAGTTTCAGCGGGATTTCCAAAATGTTGAGAGGAACTCGAAACATGTCAACCTCGGTTTTGAGAATCTCTCCCGGAGTTTGAGAGATTTGGACGTGAAAGGGTACCAGTCTTGTCGGGGATTGGGAACCCTTTGCGAGAATGTCCAAAGTTTCAGCGGGATTTCCAAAATGTTGAAAGGAACTCGAAACATGTCAACCTCGGTTTTGAGAATCTCTCCCGGAGTTTGAGAGATTTGGACGTGAAAGGGTACCAGTCTTGTCGGGGATTGGGAACCCTTCGCGAGAATGTCCAAAGTTTCAGCGGGATTTCCAAAATGTTGAAAGGAACTCGAAACATGTCAACCTTGGTTTTGAGAATCTCTCCCGGAGTTTGAGAGATTTGGACGTGAAAGGGTACCAGTCTTGTCGGGGATTGGGAACCCTTCGCGAGAATGTCCAAAGTTTCAGCGGGATTTCCAAAATGTTGAGAGGAACTCGAAACATGTCAACCTTGGTTTTGAGAATCTCTCCCGGAGTTTGAGAGATTTGGACGTGAAAGGGTACCAGTCTTGTCGGGGATTGGGAACCCTTCGCGAGAATGTCCAAAGTTTCAGCGGGATTTCCAAAATGTTGAGAGGAACTCGAAACATGTGAACCTTGGTTTTGAGAATCTCTCCCGGAGTTTGAGAGATTTGGACGTGAAAGGGTACCAGTCTTGTCGGGGATTGGGAACCCTTCGCCAGAATGTCCAAAGTTTCAGCGGGATTTCCAAAATGTTGAGAGGAACTCGAAACATGTCAACCTTGGTTTTGAGAATCTCTCCCGGAGTTTGAGAGATTTGGACGTGAAAGGGTACCAGTCTTGTCGGGGATTGGGAACCCTTCGCGAGAATGTCCAAAGTTTCAGCGGGATTTCCAAAATGTTGAGAGGAACTCGAAACATGTCAACCTTGGTTTTGAGAATCTCTCCCGGAGTTTGAGAGATTTGGACGTGAAAGGGTACCAGTCTTGTCGGGGATTGGGAACCCTTCGCCAGAATGTCCAAAGTTTCAGCAGGATTTCCAAAATGTTGAAAGGAACTCGAAACATGTCAACCTTGGTTTTGAGAATCTCTCCCGGAGTTTGAGAGATTTGGACGTGAAAGGGTACCAGTCTTGTCAGGGATTGGGAACCCTTCGCGAGAATGTCCAAAGTTTCAGCGGGATTTCCAAAATGTTGAGAGGAACTCGAAACATGTCAACCTTGGTTTTGAGAATCTTTCCCGGAGTTTGAGAGATTTGGACGTGAAAGGGTACCAGTCTTGTCGGGGATTGGGAACCCTTCGCGAGAATGTCCAAAGTTTCAGCAGGATTTCCAAAATGTTGAGAGGAACTCGAAACATGTCAACCTTGGTTTTGAGAATCTCTCCCGGAGTTTGAGAGATTTGGACGTGAAAGGGTACCAGTCTTGTCGGGGATTGGGAACCCTTCGCGAGAATGTCCAAAGTTTCAGCGGGATTTCCAAAATGTTGAGAGGAACTCGAAACATGTCAACCTTGGTTTTGAGAATCTCTCCCGGAGTTTGAGAGATTTGGACGTGAAAGGGTACCAGTCTTGTCGGGGATTGGGAACCCTTCGCGAGAATGTCCAAAGTTTCAGCGGGATTTCCAAAATGTTGAGAGGAACTCGAAACATGTCATCCTTGGTTTTGAGAATCTTTCCCGGAGTTTGAGAGATTTGGACGTGAAAGGGTACCAGTCTTGTCGGGGATTGGGAACCCTTCGCGAGAATGTCCAAAGTTTCAGCAGGATTTCCAAAATGTTGAGAGGAACTCGAAACATGTCAACCTTGGTTTTGAGAATCTCTCCCGGAGTTTGAGAGATTTGGACGTGAAAGGGTACCAGTCTTGTCGGGGATTGGGAACCCTTCGCGAGAATGTCCAAAGTTTCAGCGGGATTTCCAAAATGTTGAGAGGAACTCGAAACATGTCAACCTTGGTTTTGAGAATCTCTCCCGGAGTTTGAGAGATTTGGACGTGAAAGGGTACCAGTCTTGTCGGGGATTGGGAACCCTTCGCGAGAATGTCCAAAGTTTCAGCGGGATTTCCAAAATGTTGAGAGGAACTCGAAACATGTCAACCTTGGTTTTGAGAATCTCTCCCGGAGTTTGAGAGATTTGGACGTGAAAGGGTACCAGTCTTGTCGGGGACTGGGAACCCTTCGCCAGAATGTCCAAAGTTTCAGCGGGATTTCCAAAATGTTGAAAGGAACTCGAAACATGTCAACCTTGGTTTTGAGAATCTCTCCCGGAGTTTGAGAGATTTGGACGTGAAAGGGTACCAGTCTTGTCGGGGACTGGGAACCCTTCGCGAGAATGTCCAAAGTTTCAGCGGGATTTCCAAAATGTTGAGAGGAACTCGAAACATGTCAACCTTGGTTTTGAGAATCTCTCCCGGAGTTTGAGAGATTTGGACGTGAAAGGGTACCAGTCTTGTCGGGGATTGGGAACCCTTCGCGAGAATGTCCAAAGTTTCAGCGGGATTTCCAAAATGTTGAGAGGAACTCGAAACATGTCAGCCTTGCTTTTGAGAATCTCTCCCGGAGTTTGAGAGATTTGGACGTTAAAGGGTACCAGTCTTGTCGGGGATTGGGAACCCTTCGCCAGAATGTCCAAAGTTTCAGCAGGATTTCCAAAATGTTGAGAGGAACTCGAAACATGTCAACCTTGGTTTTGAGAATCTCTCCCGGAGTTTGAGAGATTTGGACGTGAAAGGGTACCAGTCTTGTCGAGGATTGGGAACCCTTCGCGAGAATGTCCAAAGTTTCAGCGGGATTTCCAAAATGTTGAGAGGAACTCGAAACATGTCAACCTTGGTTTTGAGAATCTCTCCCGGAGTTTGAGAGATTTGGACGTGAAAGGGTACCAGTCTTGTCGGGGATTGGGAACCCTTCGCCAGAATGTCCAAAGTTTCAGCGGGATTTCCAAAATGTTGAAAGGAACTCGAAACATGTCAACCTTGGTTTTGAGAATCTCTCCCGGAGTTTGAGAGATTTGGACGTGAAAGGGTACCAGTCTTGTCGGGGATTTGGAACCCTTCGCGAGAATGTCCAAAGTTTCAGCGGGATTTCCAAAATGTTGAAAGGAACTCGAAACATGTCAACCTTGGTTTTGAGAATCTCTCCCGGAGTTTGAGAGATTTGGACGTGAAAGGGTACCAGTCTTGTCGGGGACTGGGAACCCTTCGCGAGAATGTCCAAAGTTTCAGCGGGATTTCCAAAATGTTGAGAGGAACTCGAAACATGTCAACCTTGGTTTTGAGAATCTCTCCCGGAGTTTGAGAGATTTGGACGTGAAAGGGTACCAGTCTTGTCGGGGATTGGGAACCCTTCGCGAGAATGTCCAAAGTTTCAGCGGGATTTCCAAAATGTTGAGAGGAACTCGAAACATGTCAACCTTGGTTTTGAGAATCTCTCCCGGAGTTTGAGAGATTTGGACGTGAAAGGGTACCAGTCTTGTCGGGGATTGGGAACCCTTCGCCAGAATGTCCAAAGTTTCAGCGGAATTTCCAAAATGTTGAGAGGAACTCAAAACATGTCAACCTTGGTTTTGAGAATCTCTCCCGGAGTTTGAGAGATTTGGACGTGAAAGGGTACCAGTCTTGTCGGGGACTGGGAACACTTCGCGAGAATGTCCAAAGTTTCAGCGGGATTTCCAAAATGTTGAGAGGAACTCAAAACATGTCAACCTTGGTTTTGAGAATCTCTCCCGGAGTTTGAGAGATTTGGACGTGAAAGGGTACCAGTCTTGTCGGGGATTGGGAACCCTTCGCGAGAATGTCCAAAGTTTCAGCGGGATTTCCAAAATGTTGAGAGGAACTCAAAACATGTCAACCTTGGTTTTGAGAATCTCTCCCGGAGTTTGAGAGATTTGGACGTGAAAGGGTACCAGTCTTGTCGGGGATTGGGAACCCTTCGCGAGAATGTCCAAAGTTTCAGCGGGATTTCCAAAATGTTGAGAGGAACTCGAAACATGTCAACCTTGGTTTTGAGAATCTCTCCCGGAGTTTGAGAGATTTGGACGTGAAAGGGTACGAGTCTTGTCGGGGATTGGGAACCCTTCGCGAGAATGTCCAAAGTTTCAGCGGGATTTCCAAAATGTTGAGAGGAACTCGAAACATGTCAACCTTGGTTTTGAGAATCTCTCCCGGAGTTTGAGAGATTTGGACGTGAAAGGGTACCAGTCTTGTCGGGGATTGGGAACCCTTCGCCAGAATGTCCAAAGTTTCAGCGGGATTTCCAAAATGTTGAGAGGAACTCAAAACATGTCAACCTTGGTTTTGAGAATCTCTCCCGGAGTTTGAGAGATTTGGACGTGAAAGGGTACCAGTCTTGTCGGGGATTGGGAACCCTTCGCCAGAATGTCCAAAGTTTCAGCGGGATTTCCAAAATGTTGAAAGGAACTCGAAACATGTCAACCTTGGTTTTGAGAATCTCTCCCGGAGTTTGAGAGATTTGGACGTGAAAGGGTACCAGTCTTGTCGGGGATTGGGAACCCTTCGCGAGAATGTCCAAAGTTTCAGCGGGATTTCCAAAATGTTGAGAGGAACTCGAAACATGTCAACCTTGGTTTTGAGAATCTTTCCCGGAGTTTGAGAGATTTGGACGTGAGAGGGTACCAGTCTTGTCGGGGATAGGGAACCCTTCGCGAGAATGTCCAAAGTTTCAGCGGGATTTCCAAAATGTTGAGAGGAACTCGAAACATGTCAACCTTGGTTTTGAGAATCTCTCCCGGAGTTTGAGAGATTTGGACGTGAAAGGGTACCAGTCTTGTCGGGGATTGGGAACCCTTCGCGAGAATGTCCAAAGTTTCAGCGGGATTTCCAAAATGTTGAGAGGAACTCGAAACATGTCAGCCTTGCTTTTGAGAATCTCTCCCGGAGTTTGAGAGATTTGGACGTGAAAGGGTACCAGTCTTGTCGGGGATTGGGAACCCTTCGCGAGAATGTCCAAAGTTTCAGCGGGATTTCCAAAATGTTGAGAGGAACTCGAAACATGTCAACCTTGGTTTTGAGAATCTCTCCCGGAGTTTGAGAGATTTGGACGTGAAAGGGTACCAGTCTTGTCGGGGACTGGGAACCCTTCGCGAGAATGTCCAAAGTTTCAGCGGGATTTCCAAAATGTTGAGAGGAACTCGAAACATGTCAACCTTGGTTTTGAGAATCTCTCCCGGAGTTTGAGAGATTTGGACGTGAATGGGTACCAGTCTTGTCGGGGATTGGGAACCCTTTGCGAGAATGTCCAGAGTTTCAGCGGGATTTCCAAAATGTTGAGAGGAACTCGAAACATGTCAACCTTGGATTTGAGAATCTCTCCCGGAGTTTAAGAGATTTGGACGTGAAAGGGTACCAGTCTTGTCGGGGATTGGGAACCCTTCGCGAGAATGTCCAAAGTTTCAGCGGGATTTCCAAAATGTTGAGAGGAACTCGAAACATGTCAGCCTTGCTTTTGAGAATCTCTCCCGGAGTTTGAGAGATTTGGACGTGAAAGGGTACCAGTCTTGTCGGGGATTGGGAACCCTTCGCCAGAATGTCCAAAGTTTCAGCGGGATTTCCAAAATGTTGAGAGGAACTCGAAACATGTCAACCTTGGTTTTGAGAATCTCTCCCGGAGTTTGAGAGATTTGGACGTGAAAGGGTACCAGTCTTGTCGAGGATTGGGAACCCTTCGCGAGAATGTCCAAAGTTTCAGCGGGATTTCCAAAATCTTGAGAGGAACTCGAAACATGTCAACCTTGGTTTTGAGAATCTCTCCCGGAGTTTGAGAGATTTGGACGTGAAAGGGTACCAGTCTTGTCGGGGATTGGGAACCCTTCGCCAGAATGTCCAAAGTTTCAGCGGGATTTCCAAAATGTTGAAAGGAACTCGAAACATGTCAACCTTGGTTTTGAGAATCTCTCCCGGAGTTTGAGAGATTTGGACGTGAAAGGGTACCAGTCTTGTCGGGGATTGGGAACCCTTCGCGAGAATGTCCAAAGTTTCAGCGGGATTTCCAAAATGTTGAGAGGAACTCGAAACATGTCAACCTTGGTTTTGAGAATCTCTCCCGGAGTTTGAGAGATTTGGACGTGAAAGGGTACCAGTCTTGTCGGGGATTGGGAACCCTTCGCGAGAATGTCCAAAGTTTCAGCGGGATTTCCAAAATGTTGAGAGGAACTCGAAACATGTCAACCTTGGTTTTGAGAATCTCTCCCGGAGTTTGAGAGATTTGGACGTGAAAGGGTACCAGTCTTGTCGGGGACTGGGAACCCTTCGCCAGAATGTCCAAAGTTTCAGCGGGATTTCCAAAATGTTGAAAGGAACTCGAAACATGTCAACCTTGGTTTTGAGAATCTCTCCCGGAGTTTGAGAGATTTGGACGTGAAAGGGTACCAGTCTTGTCGGGGACTGGGAACCCTTCGCGAGAATGTCCAAAGTTTCAGCGGGATTTCCAAAATGTTGAGAGGAACTCGAAACATGTCAACCTTGGTTTTGAGAATCTCTCCCGGAGTTTGAGAGATTTGGACGTGAAAGGGTACCAGTCTTGTCGGGGATTGGGAACCCTTCGCCAGAATGTCCAAAGTTTCAGCGGGATTTCCAAAATGTTGAGAGGAACTCGAAACATGTCAACCTTGGTTTTGAGAATCTCTCCCGGAGTTTGAGAGATTTGGACGTGAAAGGGTACCAGTCTTGTCGGGGATTGGGAACCCTTCGCCAGAATGTCCAAAGTTTCAGCGGGATTTCCAAAATGTTGAGAGGAACTCAAAACATGTCAACCTTGGTTTTGAGAATCTCTCCCGGAGTTTGAGAGATTTGGACGTGAAAGGGTACCAGTCTTGTCGGGGATTGGGAACCCTTCGCGAGAATGTCCAAAGTTTCAGCGGGATTTCCAAAATGTTGAGAGGAACTCAAAACATGTCAACCTTGGTTTTGAGAATCTCTCCCGGAGTTTGAGAGATTTGGACGTGAAAGGGTACCAGTCTTGTCGGGGATTGGGAACCCTTCGCGAGAATGTCCAAAGTTTCAGCGGGATTTCCAAAATGTTGAGAGGAACTCAAAACATGTCAACCTTGGTTTTGAGAATCTCTCCCGGAGTTTGAGAGATTTGGACGTGAAAGGGTACCAGTCTTGTCGGGGATTGGGAACCCTTCGCGAGAATGTCCAAAGTTTCAGCGGGATTTCCAAAATGTTGAGAGGAACTCGAAACATGTCAACCTTGGTTTTGAGAATCTCTCCCGGAGTTTGAGAGATTTGGACGTGAAAGGGTACGAGTCTTGTCGGGGATTGGGAACCCTTCGCGAGAATGTCCAAAGTTTCAGTGGGATTTCCAAAATGTTGAGAGGAACTCGAAACATGTCAACCTTGGTTTTGAGAATCTCTCCCGGAGTTTGAGAGATTTGGACGTGAAAGGGTACCAGTCTTGTCGGGGATTGGGAACCCTTCGCCAGAATGTCCAAAGTTTCAGCGGGATTTCCAAAATGTTGAGAGGAACTCAAAACATGTCAACCTTGGTTTTGAGAATCTCTCCCGGAGTTTGAGAGATTTGGACGTGAAAGGGTACCAGTCTTGTCGGGGATTGGGAACCCTTCGCGAGAATGTCCAAAGTTTCAGCGGGATTTCCAAAATGTTGAAAGGAACTCGAAACATGTCAACCTTGGTTTTGAGAATCTCTCCCGGAGTTTGAGAGATTTGGACGTGAAAGGGTACCAGTCTTGTCGGGGATTGGGAACCCTTCGCGAGAATGTCCAAAGTTTCAGCGGGATTTCCAAAATGTTGAGAGGAACTCGAAACATGTCAACCTTGGTTTTGAGAATCTCTCCCGGAGTTTGAGAGATTTGGACGTGAAAGGGTACCAGTCTTGTCGGGGATTGGGAACCCTTCGCCAGAATGTCCAAAGTTTCAGCGGGATTTCCAAAATGTTGAGAGGAACTCGAAACATGTCAACCTTGGTTTTGAGAATCTCTCCCGGAGTTTGAGAGATTTGGACGTGAAAGGGTACCAGTCTTGTCGGGGATTGGGAACCCTTCGCGAGAATGTCCAAAGTTTCAGCGGGATTTCCAAAATGTTGAGAGGAACTCGAAACATGTCAACCTTGGTTTTGAGAATCTCTCCCGGAGTTTGAGAGATTTGGACGTGAAAGGGTACCAGTCTTGTCGGGGATTGGGAACCCTTCGCCAGAATGTCCAAAGTTTCAGCAGGATTTCCAAAATGTTGAAAGGAACTCGAAACATGTCAACCTTGGTTTTGAGAATCTCTCCCGGAGTTTGAGAGATTTGGACGTGAAAGGGTACCAGTCTTGTCGGGGATTGGGAACCCTTCGCGAGAATGTCCAAAGTTTCAGCGGGATTTCCAAAATGTTGAGAGGAACTCGAAACATGTCAACCTTGGTTTTGAGAATCTTTCCCGGAGTTTGAGAGATTTGGACGTGAAAGGGTACCAGTCTTGTCGGGGATTGGGAACCCTTCGCGAGAATGTCCAAAGTTTCAGCAGGATTTCCAAAATGTTGAGAGGAACTCGAAACATGTCAACCTTGGTTTTGAGAATCTCTCCCGGAGTTTGAGAGATTTGGACGTGAAAGGATACCAGTCTTGTCGGGGATTGGGAACCCTTCGCGAGAATGTCCAAAGTTTCAGCGGGATTTCCAAAATGTTGAGAGGAACTCGAAACATGTCAACCTTGGTTTTGAGAATCTCTCCCGGAGTTTGAGAGATTTGGACGTGAAAGGGTACCAGTCTTGTCGGGGATTGGGAACCCTTCGCGAGAATGTCCAAAGTTTCAGCGGGATTTCCAAAATGTTGAGAGGAACTCGAAACATGTCAACCTTGGTTTTGAGAATCTCTCCCGGAGTTTGAGAGATTTGGACGTGAAAGGGTACCAGTCTTGTTGGGGATTGGGAACCCTTCGCCAGAATGTCCAAAGTTTCAGCGGGATTTCCAAAATGTTGAAAGGAACTCGAAACATGTCAACCTTGGTTTTGAGAATCTCTCCCGGAGTTTGAGAGATTTGGACGTGAAAGGGTACCAGTCTTGTCGGGGATTGGGAACCCTTCGCGAGAATGTCCAAAGTTTCAGCGGGATTTCCAAAATGTTGAGAGGAACTCGAAACATGTCAACCTTGGTTTTGAGAATCTCTCCCGGAGTTTGAGAGATTTGGACGTGAAAGGGTACCAGTCTTGTCGGGGATTGGGAACCCTTCGCGAGAATGTCCAAAGTTTCAGCGGGATTTCCAAAATGTTGAGAGGAACTCGAAACATGTCAACCTTGGTTTTGAGAATCTCTCCCGGAGTTTGAGAGATTTGGACGTGAAAGGGTACCAGTCTTGTCGGGGATTGGGAACCCTTCGCCAGAATGTCCAAAGTTTCAGCGGGATTTCCAAAATGTTGAGAGGAACTCGAAACATGTCAACCTTGGTTTTGAGAATCTCTCCCGGAGTTTGAGAGATTTGGACGTGAAAGGGTACCAGTCTTGTCGGGGATTGGGAACCCTTCGCCAGAATGTCCAAAGTTTCAGCAGGATTTCCAAAATGTTGAAAGGAACTCGAAACATGTCAACCTTGGTTTTGAGAATCTCTCCCGGAGTTTGAGAGATTTGGACGTGAAAGGGTACCAGTCTTGTCGGGGATTGGGAACCCTTCGCGAGAATGTCCAAAGTTTCAGCGGGATTTCCAAAATGTTGAGAGGAACTCGAAACATGTCAGCCTTGGTTTTGAGAATCTTTCCCGGAGTATGAGAGATTTGGACGTGAAAGGGTACCAGTCTTGTTGGGGATTGGGAACCCTTCGTCAGAATGTCCAAAGTTTCAGCGGGATTTCCAAAATGTTGAAAGGAACTCGAAACATGTCAACCTTGGTTTTGAGAATCTCTCCCGGAGTTTGAGAGATTTGGACGTGAAAGGGTACCAGTCTTGTCGGGGATTGGGAACCCTTCGCGAGAATGTCCAAAGTTTCAGCGGGATTTCCAAAATGTTGAGAGGAACTCGAAACATGTCAACCTTGGTTTTGAGAATCTTTCCCGGAGTTTGAGAGATTTGGACGTGAAAGGGTACCAGTCTTGTCGGGGATTGGGAACCCTTCGCGAGAATGTCCAAAGTTTCAGCGGGATTTCCAAAATGTTGAGAGGAACTCGAAACATGTCAACCTTGGTTTTGAGAATCTCTCCCGGAGTTTGAGAGATTTGGACGTGAAAGGGTACCAGTCTTGTCGGGGATTGGGAACCCTTCGCGAGAATGTCCAAAGTTTCAGCGGGATTTCCAAAATGTTGAGAGGAACTCGAAACATGTCAGCCTTGCTTTTGAGAATCTCTCCCGGAGTTTGAGAGATTTGGACGTGAAAGGGTACCAGTCTTGTCGGGGATTGGGAACCCTTCGCCAGAATGTCCAAAGTTTCAGCGGGATTTCCAAAATGTTGAGAGGAACTCGAAACATGTCAACCTTGGTTTTGAGAATCTCTCCCGGAGTTTGAGAGATTTGGACGTGAAAGGGTACCAGTCTTGTCGGGGATTGGGAACCCTTCGCCAGAATGTCCAAAGTTTCAGCGGGATTTCCAAAATGTTGAGAGGAACTCGAAACATGTCAACCTTGGTTTTGAGAATCTCTCCCGGAGTTTGAGAGATTTGGACGTGAAAGGGTACCAGTCTTGTCGGGGATTGGGAACCCTTCGCCAGAATGTCCAAAGTTTCAGCGGGATTTCCAAAATGTTGAAAGGAACTCGAAACATGTCAACCTTGGTTTTGAGAATCTCTCCCGGAGTTTGAGAGATTTGGACGTGAAAGGGTACCAGTCTTGTCGGGGATTGGGAACCCTTCGCGAGAATGTCCAAAGTTTCAGCAGGATTTCCAAAATGTTGAGAGGAACTCAAAACATGTCAACCTTGGTTTTGAGAATCTCTCCCGGAGTTTGAGAGATTTGGACGTGAAAGGGTACCAGTCTTGTCGGGGATAGGGAACCCTTCGCGAGAATGTCCAAAGTTTCAGCGGGATTTCCAAAATGTTGAGAGGAACACGAAACATGTCAACCTTGGTTTTGAGAATCTCTCCCGGAGTTTGAGAGATTTGGACGTGAAAGGGTACCAGTCTTGTCGGGGATTGGGAACCCTTCGCGAGAATGTCCAAAGTTTCAGCGGGATTTCCAAAATGTTGAGAGGAACTCGAAACATGTCAACCTTGGTTTTGAGAATCTCTCCCGGAGTTTGAGAGATTTGGACGTGAAAGGGTACCAGTCTTGCTGGGGATTGGGAACCCTTTGCGAGAATGTCCAAAGTTTCAGCGGGATTTCCAAAATGTTGAGAGGAACTCGAAACATGTCAACCTTGGTTTTGAGAATCTCTCCCGGAGTTTGAGAGATTTGGACGTGAAAGGGTACCAGTCTTGTCGGGGATTGGGAACCCTTCGCGAGAATGTCCAAAGTTTCAGCGGGATTTCCAAAATGTTGAGAGGAACTCGAAACATGTCAACCTTGGTTTTGAGAATCTCTCCCGGAGTTTGAGAGATTTGGACGTGAAAGGGTACCAGTCTTGTCGGGGATTGGGAACCCTTCGCGAGAATATCCAAAGTTTCAGCGGGATTTCCAAAATGTTGAGAGGAACTCGAAACATGTCAACCTTGGTTTTGAGAATCTCTCCCGGAGTTTGAGAGATTTGGACGTGAAAGGGTACCAGTCTTGTCGGGGATTGGGAACCCTTCGCGAGAATGTCCAGAGTTTCAGCGGGATTTCCAAAATGTTGAGAGGAACTCGAAACATGTCAACCTTGGTTTTGAGAATCTCTCCCGGAGTTTGAGAGATTTGGACGTGAAAGGGTACCAGTCTTGTCGGGGATTGGGAACCCTTCGCGAGAATGCCCAAAGTTTCAGCGGGATTTCCAAAATGTTGAGAGGAACTCGAAACATGTCAGCCTTGCTTTTGAGAATCTCTCCCGGAGTTTGAGAGATTTGGACGTTAAAGGGTACCAGTCTTGTCGGGGATTGGGAACCCTTCGCCAGAATGTCCAAAGTTTCAGCGGGATTTCCAAAATGTTGAGAGGAACTCGAAACATGTCAACCTTGGTTTTGAGAATCTCTCCCGGAGTTTGAGAGATTTGGACGTGAAAGGGTACCAGTCTTGTCGAGGATTGGGAACCCTTCGCGAGAATGTCCAAAGTTTCAGCGGGATTTCCAAAATGTTGAGAGGAACTCGAAACATGTCAACCTTGGTTTTGAGAATCTCTCCCGGAGTTTGAGAGATTTGGACGTGAAAGGGTACCAGTCTTGTCGGGGATTGGGAACCCTTCGCCAGAATGTCCAAAGTTTCAGCGGGATTTCCAAAATGTTGAAAGGAACTCGAAACATGTCAACCTTGGTTTTGAGAATCTCTCCCGGAGTTTGAGAGATTTGGACGTGAAAGGGTACCAGTCTTGTCGGGGATTGGGAACCCTTCGCGAGAATGTCCAAAGTTTCAGCGGGATTTCCAAAATGTTGAGAGGAACTCGAAACATGTCATCCTTGGTTTTGAGAATCTTTCCCGGAGTTTGAGAGATTTGGACGTGAAAGGGTACCAGTCTTGTCGGGGACTGGGAACCCTTCGCGAGAATGTCCAAAGTTTCAGCAGGATTTCCAAAATGTTGAGAGGAACTCGAAACATGTCAACCTTGGTTTTGAGAATCTCTCCCGGAGTTTGAGAGATTTGGACGTGAAAGGGTACCAGTCTTGTCGGGGATTGGGAACCCTTCGCGAGAATGTCCAAAGTTTCAGCGGGATTTCCAAAATGTTGAGAGGAACTCGAAACATGTCAACCTTGGTTTTGAGAATCTCTCCCGGAGTTTGAGAGATTTGGACGTGAAAGGGTACCAGTCTTGTCGGGGATTGGGAACCCTTCGCGAGAATGTCCAAAGTTTCAGCGGGATTTCGAAAATGTTGAGAGGAACTCGAAACATGTCAACCTTGGTTTTGAGAATCTCTCCCGGAGTTTGAGAGATTTGGACGTGAAAGGGTACCAGTCTTGTCGGGGACTGGGAACCCTTCGCCAGAATGTCCAAAGTTTCAGCGGGATTTCCAAAATGTTGAGAGGAACTCGAAACATGTCAACCTTGGTTTTGAGAATCTCTCCCGGAGTTTGAGAGATTTGGACGTGAAAGGGTACCAGTCTTGTCGGGGATTGGGAACCCTTCGCCAGAATGTCCAAAGTTTCAGCGGGATTTCCAAAATGTTGAGAGGAACTCGAAACATGTCAACCTTGGTTTTGAGAATCTCTCCCGGAGTTTGAGAGATTTGGACGTGAAAGGGTACCAGTCTTGTCGGGGATTGGGAACCCTTCGCCAGAATGTCCAAAGTTTCAGCGGGATTTCCAAAATGTTGAGAGGAACTCGAAACATGTCAACCTTGGTTTTGAGAATCTCTCCCGGAGTTTGAGAGATTTGGACGTGAAAGGGTACCAGTCTTGTCGGGGATTGGGAACCCTTCGCGAGAATGCCCAAAGTTTCAGCGGGATTTCCAAAATGTTGAGAGGAACTCGAAACATGTCAACCTTGGTTTTGAGAATCTCTCCCGGAGTTTGAGAGATTTGGACGTGAAAGGGTACCAGTCTTGTCGGGGATTGGGAACCCTTCGCGAGAATGTCCAAACTTTCAGCGGGATTTCCAAAATGTTGAGAGGAACTCGAAACATGTCATCCTTGGTTTTGAGAATCTTTCCCGGAGTTTGAGAGATTTGGACGTGAAAGGGTACCAGTCTTGTCGGGGACTGGGAACCCTTCGCGAGAATGTCCAAAGTTTCAGCAGGATTTCCAAAATGTTGAGAGGAACTCGAAACATGTCAACCTTGGTTTTGAGAATCTCTCCCGGAGTTTGAGAGATTTGGACGTGAAAGGGTACCAGTCTTGTCGGGGATTGGGAACCCTTCGCGAGAATGTCCAAAGTTTCAGCGGGATTTCCAAAATGTTGAGAGGAACTCGAAACATGTCAACCTTGGTTTTGAGAATCTCTCCCGGAGTTTGAGAGATTTGGACGTGAAAGGGTACCAGTCTTGTCGGGGATTGGGAACCCTTCGCCAGAATGTCCAAAGTTTCAGCGGGATTTCCAAAATGTTGAGAGGAACTCGAAACATGTCAACCTTGGTTTTGAGAATCTCTCCCGGAGTTTGAGAGATTTGGACGTGAAAGGGTACCAGTCTTGTCGGGGATTGGGAACCCTTCGCGAGAATGTCCAAAGTTTCAGCGGGATTTCCAAAATGTTGAGAGGAACACGAAACATGTCAACCTTGGTTTTGAGAATCTCTCCCGGAGTTTGAGAGATTTGGACGTGAAAGGGTACCAGTCTTGTCGGGGATTGGGAACCCTTCGCGAGAATGTCCAAAGTTTCAGCGGGATTTCCAAAATGTTGAGAGGAACTCGAAACATGTCAACCTTGGTTTTGAGAATCTCTCCCGGAGTTTGAGAGATTTGGACGTGAAAGGGTACCAGTCTTGTCGGGGATTGGGAACCCTTCGCGAGAATGCCCAAAGTTTCAGCGGGATTTCCAAAATGTTGAGAGGAACTCGAAACATGTCAACCTTGGTTTTGAGAATCTCTCCCGGAGTTTGAGAGATTTGGACGTGAAAGGGTACCAGTCTTGTCGGGGATTGGGAACCCCTCGCGAGAATGTCCAAAGTTTCAGCGGTATTTCCAAAATGTTGAGAGGAACTCGAAACATGTCAAACTTGGTTTTGAGAATCTCTCCCGGAGTTTGAGAGATTTGGACGTGAAAGGGTACCAGTCTTGTCGGGGATTGGGAACCCTTCGCGAGAATGTCCAAAGTTTCAGCGGGATTTCCAAAATGTTGAGAGGAACTCGAAACATGTCAGCCTTGCTTTTGAGAATCTCTCCCGGAGTTTGAGAGATTTGGACGTGAAAGGGTACCAGTCTTGCTGGGGATTGGGAACCCTTTGCGAGAATGTCCAAAGTTTCAGCGGGATTTCCAAAATGTTGAGAGGAACTCGAAACATGTCAACCTTGGTTTTGAGAATCTCTCCCGGAGTTTGAGAGATTTGGACGTGAAAGGGTACCAGTCTTGTCGGGGATTGGGAACCCTTCGCGAGAATGTCCAAAGTTTCAGCGGGATTTCCAAAATGTTGAGAGGAACTCGAAACATGTCAACCTTGGTTTTGAGAATCTCTCCCGGAGTTTGAGAGATTTGGACGTGAAAGGGTACCAGTCTTGTCGGGGATTGGGAACCCTTCGCGAGAATATCCAAAGTTTCAGCGGGATTTCCAAAATGTTGAGAGGAACTCGAAACATGTCAACCTTGGTTTTGAGAATCTCTCCCGGAGTTTGAGAGATTTGGACGTGAAAGGGTACCAGTCTTGTCGGGGATTGGGAACCCTTCGCGAGAATGTCCAGAGTTTCAGCGGGATTTCCAAAATGTTGAGAGGAACTCGAAACATGTCAACCTTGGTTTTGAGAATCTCTCCCGGAGTTTGAGAGATTTGGACGTGAAAGGGTACCAGTCTTGTCGGGGATTGGGAACCCTTCGCGAGAATGCCCAAAGTTTCAGCGGGATTTCCAAAATGTTGAGAGGAACTCGAAACATGTCAGCCTTGCTTTTGAGAATCTCTCCCGGAGTTTGAGAGATTTGGACGTTAAAGGGTACCAGTCTTGTCGGGGATTGGGAACCCTTCGCCAGAATGTCCAAAGTTTCAGCGGGATTTCCAAAATGTTGAGAGGAACTCGAAACATGTCAACCTTGGTTTTGAGAATCTCTCCCGGAGTTTGAGAGATTTGGACGTGAAAGGGTACCAGTCTTGTCGAGGATTGGGAACCCTTCGCGAGAATGTCCAAAGTTTCAGCGGGATTTCCAAAATGTTGAGAGGAACTCGAAACATGTCAACCTTGGTTTTGAGAATCTCTCCCGGAGTTTGAGAGATTTGGACGTGAAAGGGTACCAGTCTTGTCGGGGATTGGGAACCCTTCGCCAGAATGTCCAAAGTTTCAGCGGGATTTCCAAAATGTTGAAAGGAACTCGAAACATGTCAACCTTGGTTTTGAGAATCTCTCCCGGAGTTTGAGAGATTTGGACGTGAAAGGGTACCAGTCTTGTCGGGGATTGGGAACCCTTCGCGAGAATGTCCAAAGTTTCAGCGGGATTTCCAAAATGTTGAGAGGAACTCGAAACATGTCATCCTTGGTTTTGAGAATCTTTCCCGGAGTTTGAGAGATTTGGACGTGAAAGGGTACCAGTCTTGTCGGGGACTGGGAACCCTTCGCGAGAATGTCCAAAGTTTCAGCAGGATTTCCAAAATGTTGAGAGGAACTCGAAACATGTCAACCTTGGTTTTGAGAATCTCTCCCGGAGTTTGAGAGATTTGGACGTGAAAGGGTACCAGTCTTGTCGGGGATTGGGAACCCTTCGCGAGAATGTCCAAAGTTTCAGCGGGATTTCCAAAATGTTGAGAGGAACTCGAAACATGTCAACCTTGGTTTTGAGAATCTCTCCCGGAGTTTGAGAGATTTGGACGTGAAAGGGTACCAGTCTTGTCGGGGATTGGGAACCCTTCGCGAGAATGTCCAAAGTTTCAGCGGGATTTCGAAAATGTTGAGAGGAACTCGAAACATGTCAACCTTGGTTTTGAGAATCTCTCCCGGAGTTTGAGAGATTTGGACGTGAAAGGGTACCAGTCTTGTCGGGGACTGGGAACCCTTCGCCAGAATGTCCAAAGTTTCAGCGGGATTTCCAAAATGTTGAGAGGAACTCGAAACATGTCAACCTTGGTTTTGAGAATCTCTCCCGGAGTTTGAGAGATTTGGACGTGAAAGGGTACCAGTCTTGTCGGGGATTGGGAACCCTTCGCCAGAATGTCCAAAGTTTCAGCGGGATTTCCAAAATGTTGAGAGGAACTCGAAACATGTCAACCTTGGTTTTGAGAATCTCTCCCGGAGTTTGAGAGATTTGGACGTGAAAGGGTACCAGTCTTGTCGGGGATTGGGAACCCTTCGCCAGAATGTCCAAAGTTTCAGCGGGATTTCCAAAATGTTGAGAGGAACTCGAAACATGTCAACCTTGGTTTTGAGAATCTCTCCCGGAGTTTGAGAGATTTGGACGTGAAAGGGTACCAGTCTTGTCGGGGATTGGGAACACTTCGCGAGAATGTCCAAAGTTTCAGCGGGATTTCCAAAATGTTGAGAGGAACTCAAAACATGTCAACCTTGGTTTTGAGAATCTCTCCCGGAGTTTGAGAGATTTGGACGTGAAAGGGTACCAGTCTTGTCGGGGATTGGGAACCCTTCGCGAGAATGTCCAAACTTTCAGCGGGATTTCCAAAATGTTGAGAGGAACTCGAAACATGTCATCCTTGGTTTTGAGAATCTTTCCCGGAGTTTGAGAGATTTGGACGTGAAAGGGTACCAGTCTTGTCGGGGACTGGGAACCCTTCGCGAGAATGTCCAAAGTTTCAGCAGGATTTCCAAAATGTTGAGAGGAACTCGAAACATGTCAACCTTGGTTTTGAGAATCTCTCCCGGAGTTTGAGAGATTTGGACGTGAAAGGGTACCAGTCTTGTCGGGGATTGGGAACCCTTCGCGAGAATGTCCAAAGTTTCAGCGGGATTTCCAAAATGTTGAGAGGAACTCGAAACATGTCAACCTTGGTTTTGAGAATCTCTCCCGGAGTTTGAGAGATTTGGACGTGAAAGGGTACCAGTCTTGTCGGGGATTGGGAACCCTTCGCGAGAATGTCCAAAGTTTCAGCGGGATTTCCAAAATGTTGAGAGGAACTCGAAACATGTCAACCTTGGTTTTGAGAATCTCTCCCGGAGTTTGAGAGATTTGGACGTGAAAGGGTACCAGTCTTGTCGGGGACTGGGAACCCTTCGCCAGAATGTCCAAAGTTTCAGCGGGATTTCCAAAATGTTGAGAGGAACTCGAAACATGTCAACCTTGGTTTTGAGAATCTCTCCCGGAGTTTGAGAGATTTGGACGTGAAAGGGTACCAGTCTTGTCGGGGACTGGGAACCCTTCGCGAGAATGTCCAAAGTTTCAGCGGGATTTCCAAAATGTTGAGAGGAACTCGAAACATGTCAACCTTGGTTTTGAGAATCTCTCCCGGAGTTTGAGAGATTTGGACGTGAAAGGGTACCAGTCTTGTCGGGGATTGGGAACCCTTCGCGAGAATGTCCAAAGTTTCAGCGGGATTTCCAAAATGTTGAGAGGAACTCGAAACATGTCAACCTTGGTTTTGAGAATCTCTCCCGGAGTTTGAGAGATTTGGACGTGAAAGGGTACCAGTCTTGTCGGGGATTGGGAACCCTTCGCCAGAATGTCCAAAGTTTCAGCGGGATTTCCAAAATGTTGAGAGGAACTCGAAACATGTCAACCTTGGTTTTGAGAATCTCTCCCGGAGTTTGAGAGATTTGGACGTGAAAGGGTACCAGTCTTGTCGGGGATTGGGAACACTTCGCGAGAATGTCCAAAGTTTCAGCGGGATTTCCAAAATGTTGAGAGGAACTCAAAACATGTCAACCTTGGTTTTGAGAATCTCTCCCGGAGTTTGAGAGATTTGGACGTGAAAGGGTACCAGTCTTGTCGGGGATTGGGAACCCTTCGCGAGAATGTCCAAAGTTTCAGCGGGATTTCCAAAATGTTGAGAGGAACTCGAAACATGTCAACCTTGGTTTTGAGAATCTCTCCCGGAGTTTGAGAGATTTGGACGTGAAAGGGTACCAGTCTTGTCGGGGATTGGGAACCCTTCGCGAGAATGTCCAAAGTTTCAGCGGGATTTCCAAAATGTTGAGAGGAACTCGAAACATGTCAACCTTGGTTTTGAGAATCTCTCCCGGAGTTTGAGAGATTTGGACGTGAAAGGGTACGAGTCTTGTCGGGGATTGGGAACCCTTCGCGAGAATGTCCAAAGTTTCAGCGGGATTTCCAAAATGTTGAGAGGAACTCGAAACATGTCAACCTTGGTTTTGAGAATCTCTCCCGGAGTTTGAGAGATTTGGACGTGAAAGGGTACCAGTCTTGTCGGGGATTGGGAACCCTTCGCCAGAATGTCCAAAGTTTCAGCGGGATTTCCAAAATGTTGAGAGGAACTCAAAACATGTCAACCTTGGTTTTGAGAATCTCTCCCGGAGTTTGAGAGATTTGGACGTGAAAGGGTACCAGTCTTGTCGGGGATTGGGAACCCTTCGCCAGAATGTCCAAAGTTTCAGCGGGATTTCCAAAATGTTGAAAGGAACTCGAAACATGTCAACCTTGGTTTTGAGAATCTCTCCCGGAGTTTGAGAGATTTGGACGTGAAAGGGTACCAGTCTTGTCGGGGATTGGGAACCCTTCGCGAGAATGTCCAAAGTTTCAGCGGGATTTCCAAAATGTTGAGAGGAACTCGAAACATGTCAACCTTGGTTTTGAGAATCTTTCCCGGAGTTTGAGAGATTTGGACGTGAGAGGGTACCAGTCTTGTCGGGGATAGGGAACCCTTCGCGAGAATGTCCAAAGTTTCAGCGGGATTTCCAAAATGTTGAGAGGAACTCGAAACATGTCAACCTTGGTTTTGAGAATCTCTCCCGGAGTTTGAGAGATTTGGACGTGAAAGGGTACCAGTCTTGTCGGGGATTGGGAACCCTTCGCGAGAAGGTCCAAAGTTTCAGCGGGATTTCCAAAATGTTGAGAGGAACTCGAAACATGTCAACCTTGGTTTTGAGAATCTCTCCCGGACTTTGAGAGATTTGGACGTGAAAGGGTACCAGTCTTGTCGGGGACTGGGAACCCTTTGCGAGAATGTCCAAAGTTTCAGCGGGATTTCCAAAATGTTGAGAGGAACTCGAAACATGTCAACCTTGGTTTTGAGAATCTCTCCCGGAGTTTGAGAGATTTGGACGTGAAAGGGTACCAGTCTTGTCGGGGATTGGGAACCCTTCGCGAGAATGTCCAAAGTTTCAGCAGGATTTCCAAAATGTTGAGAGGAACTCGAAACATGTCAACCTTGGTTTTGAGAATCTCTCCCGGAGTTTGAGAGATTTGGACGTGAAAGGGTACCAGTCTTGTCGGGGATTGGGAACCCTTCGCGAGAATATCCAAAGTTTCAGCGGGATTTCCAAAATGTTGAGAGGAACTCGAAACATGTCAACCTTGGTTTTGAGAATCTCTCCCGGAGTTTGAGAGATTTGGACGTGAATGGGTACCAGTCTTGTCGGGGATTGGGAACCCTTCGCGAGAATGTCCAGAGTTTCAGCGGGATTTCCAAAATGTTGAGAGGAACTCGAAACATGTCAACCTTGGTTTTGAGAATCTCTCCCAGAGTTTAAGAGATTTGGACGTGAAAGGGTACCAGTCTTGTCGGGGATTGGGAACCCTTCGCGAGAATGTCCAAAGTTTCAGCGGGATTTCCAAAATGTTGAGAGGAACTCGAAACATGTCAGCCTTGCTTTTGAGAATCTCTCCCGGAGTTTGAGAGATTTGGACGTGAAAGGGTACCAGTCTTGTCGGGGATTGGGAACCCTTCGCCAGAATGTCCAAAGTTTCAGCGGGATTTCCAAAATGTTGAGAGGAACTCGAAACATGTCAACCTTGGTTTTGAGAATCTCTCCCGGAGTTTGAGAGATTTGGACGTGAAAGGGTACCAGTCTTGTCGAGGATTGGGAACCCTTCGCGAGAATGTCCAAAGTTTCAGCGGGATTTCCAAAATGTTGAGAGGAACTCGAAACATGTCAACCTTGGTTTTGAGAATCTCTCCCGGAGTTTGAGAGATTTGGACGTGAAAGGGTACCAGTCTTGTCGGGGATTGGGAACCCTTCGCCAGAATGTCCAAAGTTTCAGCGGGATTTCCAAAATGTTGAAAGGAACTCGAAACATGTCAACCTTGGTTTTGAGAATCTCTCCCGGAGTTTGAGAGATTTGGACGTGAAAGGGTACCAGTCTTGTCGGGGATTGGGAACCCTTCGCGAGAATGTCCAAAGTTTCAGCGGGATTTCCAAAATGTTGAGAGGAACTCGAAACATGTCAACCTTGGTTTTGAGAATCTCTCCCGGAGTTTGAGAGATTTGGACGTGAAAGGGTACCAGTCTTGTCGGGGATTGGGAACCCTTCGCGAGAATGTCCAAAGTTTCAGCAGGATTTCCAAAATGTTGAGAGGAACTCGAAACATGTCAACCTTGGTTTTGAGAATCTCTCCCGGAGTTTGAGAGATTTGGACGTGAAAGGGTACCAGTCTTGTCGGGGATTGGGAACCCTTCGCCAGAATGTCCAAAGTTTCAGCGGGATTTCCAAAATGTTGAGAGGAACTCGAAACATGTCAACCTTGGTTTTGAGAATCTCTCCCGGAGTTTGAGAGATTTGGACGTGAAAGGGTACCAGTCTTGTCGGGGATTGGGAACCCTTCGCGAGAATGTCCAAAGTTTCAGCGGGATTTCCAAAATGTTGAGAGGAACTCGAAACATGTCAACCTTGGTTTTGAGAATCTCTCCCGGAGTTTGAGAGATTTGGACGTGAAAGGGTACCAGTCTTGTCGGGGACTGGGAACCCTTCGCCAGAATGTCCAAAGTTTCAGCGGGATTTCCAAAATGTTGAAAGGAACTCGAAACATGTCAACCTTGGTTTTGAGAATCTCTCCCGGAGTTTGAGAGATTTGGACGTGAAAGGGTACCAGTCTTGTCGGGGATTGGGAACCCTTCGCCAGAATGTCCAAAGTTTCAGCGGGATTTCCAAAATGTTGAGAGGAACTCGAAACATGTCAACCTTGGTTTTGAGAATCTCTCCCGGAGTTTGAGAGATTTGGACGTGAAAGGGTACCAGTCTTGTCGGGGATTGGGAACCCTTCGCCAGAATGTCCAAAGTTTCAGCGGGATTTCCAAAATGTTGAGAGGAACTCGAAACATGTCAACCTTGGTTTTGAGAATCTCTCCCGGAGTTTGAGAGATTTGGACGTGAAAGGGTACCAGTCTTGTCGGGGATTGGGAACCCTTCGCCAGAATGTCCAAAGTTTCAGCGGGATTTCCAAAATGTTGAGAGGAACTCGAAACATGTCAACCTTGGTTTTGAGAATCTCTCCCGGAGTTTGAGAGATTTGGACGTGAAAGGGTACCAGTCTTGTCGGGGATTGGGAACCCTTCGCCAGAATGTCCAAAGTTTCAGCGGGATTTCCAAAATGTTGAGAGGAACTCAAAACATGTCAACCTTGGTTTTGAGAATCTCTCCCGGAGTTTGAGAGATTTGGACGTGAAAGGGTACCAGTCTTGTCGGGGATTGGGAACCCTTCGCGAGAATGTCCAAAGTTTCAGCGGGATTTCCAAAATGTTGAGAGGAACTCAAAACATGTCAACCTTGGTTTTGAGAATCTCTCCCGGAGTTTGAGAGATTTGGACGTGAAAGGGTACCAGTCTTGTCGGGGATTGGGAACCCTTCGCGAGAATGTCCAAAGTTTCAGCGGGATTTCCAAAATGTTGAGAGGAACTCAAAACATGTCAACCTTGGTTTTGAGAATCTCTCCCGGAGTTTGAGAGATTTGGACGTGAAAGGGTACCAGTCTTGTCGGGGATTGGGAACCCTTCGCGAGAATGTCCAAAGTTTCAGCGGGATTTCCAAAATGTTGAGAGGAACTCGAAACATGTCAACCTTGGTTTTGAGAATCTCTCCCGGAGTTTGAGAGATTTGGACGTGAAAGGGTACGAGTCTTGTCGGGGATTGGGAACCCTTCGCGAGAATGTCCAAAGTTTCAGCGGGATTTCCAAAATGTTGAGAGGAACTCGAAACATGTCAACCTTGGTTTTGAGAATCTCTCCCGGAGTTTGAGAGATTTGGACGTGAAAGGGTACCAGTCTTGTCGGGGATTGGGAACCCTTCGCCAGAATGTCCAAAGTTTCAGCGGGATTTCCAAAATGTTGAGAGGAACTCAAAACATGTCAACCTTGGTTTTGAGAATCTCTCCCGGAGTTTGAGAGATTTGGACGTGAAAGGGTACCAGTCTTGTCGGGGATTGGGAACCCTTCGCCAGAATGTCCAAAGTTTTAGCGGGATTTCCAAAATGTTGAAAGGAACTCGAAACATGTCAACCTTGGTTTTGAGAATCTCTCCCGGAGTTTGAGAGATTTGGACGTGAAAGGGTACCAGTCTTGTCGGGGATTGGGAACCCTTCGCGAGAATGCCCAAAGTTTCAGCGGGATTTCCAAAATGTTGAGAGGAACTCGAAACATGTCAACCTTGGTTTTGAGAATCTCTCCCGGAGTTTGAGAGATTTGGACGTGAAAGGGTACCAGTCTTGTCGGGGATTGGGAACCCTTCGCGAGAATGTCCAAAGTTTCAGCGGGATTTCCAAAATGTTGAGAGGAACTCAAAACATGTCAACCTTGGTTTTGAGAATCTCTCCCGGAGTTTGAGAGATTTGGACGTGAAAGGGTACCAGTCTTGTCGGGGATTGGGAACCCTTCGCGAGAAGGTCCAAAGTTTCAGCGGGATTTCCAAAATGTTGAGAGGAACTCGAAACATGTCAACCTTGGTTTTGAGAATCTCTCCGGGAGTTTGAGAGATTTGGACGTGAAAGGGTACCAGTCTTGTCGGGGACTGGGAACCCTTCGCGAGAATGTCCAAAGTTTCAGCGGGATTTCCAAAATGTTGAGAGGAACTCGAAACATGTCAACCTTGGTTTTGAGAATCTCTCCCGGAGTTTGAGAGATTTGGACGTGAAAGGGTACCAGTCTTGTCGGGGATTGGGAACCCTTCGCGAGAATGTCCAAAGTTTCAGCGGGATTTCCAAAATGTTGAGAGGAACTCGAAACATGTCAACCTTGGTTTTGAGAATCTCTCCCGGAGTTTGAGAGATTTGGACGTGAAAGGGTACCAGTCTTGTCGGGGATTGGGAACCCTTCGCGAGAATATCCAAAGTTTCAGCGGGATTTCCAAAATGTTGAGAGGAACTCGAAACATGTCAACCTTGGTTTTGAGAATCTCTCCCGGAGTTTGAGAGATTTGGACGTGAATGGGTACCAGTCTTGTCGGGGATTGGGAACCCTTCGCGAGAATGTCCAGAGTTTCAGCGGGATTTCCAAAATGTTGAGAGGAACTCGAAACATGTCAACCTTGGTTTTGAGAATCTCTCCCGGAGTTTGAGAGATTTGGACGTGAAAGGGTACCAGTCTTTTCGGGGATTGGGAACCCTTCGCGAGAATGCCCAAAGTTTCAGCGGGATTTCCAAAATGTTGAGAGGAACTCGAAACATGTCAGCCTTGCTTTTGAGAATCTCTCCCGGAGTTTGAGAGATTTGGACGTGAAAGGGTACCAGTCTTGTCGGGGATTGGGAACCCTTCGCCAGAATGTCCAAAGTTTCAGCGGGATTTCCAAAATGTTGAGAGGAACTCGAAACATGTCAACCTTGGTTTTGAGAATCTCTCCCGGAGTTTGAGAGATTTGGACGTGAAAGGGTACCAGTCTTGTCGAGGATTGGGAACCCTTCGCGAGAATGTCCAAAGTTTCAGCGGGATTTCCAAAATGTTGAGAGGAACTCGAAACATGTCAACCTTGGTTTTGAGAATCTCTCCCGGAGTTTGAGAGATTTGGACGTGAAAGGGTACCAGTCTTGTCGGGGATTGGGAACCCTTCGCCAGAATGTCCAAAGTTTCAGCGGGATTTCCAAAATGTTGAGAGGAACTCGAAACATGTCAACCTTGGTTTTGAGAATCTCTCCCGGAGTTTGAGAGATTTGGACGTGAAAGGGTACCAGTCTTGTCGGGGATTGGGAACCCTTCGCGAGAATGTCCAAAGTTTCAGCGGGATTTCCAAAATGTTGAGAGGAACTCGAAACATGTCAACCTTGGTTTTGAGAATCTCTCCCGGAGTTTGAGAGATTTGGACGTGAAAGGGTACCAGTCTTGTCGGGGATTGGGAACCCTTCGCGAGAATGTCCAAAGTTTCAGCAGGATTTCCAAAATGTTGAGAGGAACTCGAAACATGTCAACCTTGGTTTTGAGAATCTCTCCCGGAGTTTGAGAGATTTGGACGTGAAAGGGTACCAGTCTTGTCGGGGATTGGGAACCCTTCGCGAGAATGTCCAAAGTTTCAGCGGGATTTCCAAAATGTTGAGAGGAACTCGAAACATGTCAACCTTGGTTTTGAGAATCTCTCCCGGAGTTTGAGAGATTTGGACGTGAAAGGGTACCAGTCTTGTCGGGGACTGGGAACCCTTCGCCAGAATGTCCAAAGTTTCAGCGGGATTTCCAAAATGTTGAGAGGAACTCGAAACATGTCAACCTTGGTTTTGAGAATCTCTCCCGGAGTTTGAGAGATTTGGACGTGAAAGGGTACCAGTCTTGTCGGGGACTGGGAACCCTTCGCGAGAATGTCCAAAGTTTCAGCGGGATTTCCAAAATGTTGAGAGGAACTCGAAACATGTCAACCTTGGTTTTGAGAATCTCTCCCGGAGTTTGAGAGATTTGGACGTGAAAGGGTACCAGTCTTGTCGGGGATTGGGAACCCTTCGCGAGAATGTCCAAACTTTCAGCAGGATTTCCAAAATGTTGAGAGGAACTCGAAACATGTCAACCTTGGTTTTGAGAATCTCTCCCGGAGTTTGAGAGATTTGGACGTGAAAGGGTACCAGTCTTGTCGGGGATTGGGAACCCTTCGCGAGAATGTCCAAAGTTTCAGCGGGATTTCCAAAATGTTGAGAGGAACTCGAAACATGTCAACCTTGGTTTTGAGAATCTCTCCCGGAGTTTGAGAGATTTGGACGTGAAAGGGTACCAGTCTTGTCGGGGATTGGGAACCCTTCGCCAGAATGTCCAAAGTTTCAGCGGGATTTCCAAAATGTTGAGAGGAACTCAAAACATGTCAACCTTGGTTTTGAGAATCTCTCCCGGAGTTTGAGAGATTTGGACGTGAAAGGGTACCAGTCTTGTCGGGGATTGGGAACCCTTCGCCAGAATGCCCAAAGTTTCATCGGGATTTCCAAAATGTTGAGAGGAACTCGAAACATGTCAACCTTGGTTTTGAGAATCTCTCCCGGAGTTTGAGAGATTTGGACGTGAAAGGGTACCAGTCTTGTCGGGGATTGGGAACCCTTCGCGAGAATGTCCAAAGTTTCAGCGGGATTTCCAAAATGTTGAGAGGAACTCGAAACATGTCAACCTTGGTTTTGAGAATCTCTCCCGGAGTATGAGAGATTTGGACGTGAAAGGGTACCAGTCTTGTTGGGGATTGGGAACCCTTCGCCAGAATGTCCAAAGTTTCAGCGGGATTTCCAAAATGTTGAGAGGAACTCGAAACATGTCAACCTTGGTTTTGAGAATCTCTCCCGGAGTTTGAGAGATTTGGACGTGAAAGGGTACCAGTCTTGTCGGGGACTGGGAACCCTTCGCCAGAATGTCCAAAGTTTCAGCGGGATTTCCAAAATGTTGAAAGGAACTCGAAACATGTCAACCTTGGTTTTGAGAATCTCTCTCGGAGTTTGAGAGATTTGGACGTGAAAGGGTACCAGTCTTGTCGGGGACTGGGAACCCTTCGCGAGAATGTCCAAAGTTTCAGCGGGATTTCCAAAATGTTGAAAGGAACTCGAAACATGTCAACCTTGGTTTTGAGAATCTCTCCCGGAGTTTGAGAGATTTGGACGTGAAAGGGTACCAGTCTTGTCGGGGATTGGGAACCCTTCGCGAGAATGTCCAAAGTTTCAGCGGGATTTCCAAAATGTTGAGAGGAACTCGAAACATGTCAACCTTGGTTTTGAGAATCTCTCCCGGAGTTTGAGAGATTTGGACGTGAAAGGGTACCAGTCTTGTCGGGGATTGGGAACCCTTCGCCAGAATGTCCAAAGTTTCAGCGGGATTTCCAAAATGTTGAGAGGAACTCAAAACATGTCAACCTTGGTTTTGAGAATCTCTCCCGGAGTTTGAGAGATTTGGACGTGAAAGGGTACCAGTCTTGTCGGGGATTGGGAACCCTTCGCGAGAATGTCCAAAGTTTCAGCGGGATTTCCAAAATGTTGAGAGGAACTCAAAACATGTCAACCTTGGTTTTGAGAATCTCTCCCGGAGTTTGAGAGATTTGGACGTGAAAGGGTACCAGTCTTGTCGGGGATTGGGAACCCTTCGCGAGAATGTCCAAAGTTTCAGCGGGATTTCCAAAATGTTGAGAGGAACTCGAAACATGTCAACCTTGGTTTTGAGAATCTCTCCCGGAGTTTGAGAGATTTGGACGTGAAAGGGTACCAGTCTTGTCGGGGATTGGGAACCCTTCGCGAGAATGTCCAAAGTTTCAGCGGGATTTCCAAAATGTTGAGAGGAACTCGAAACATGTCAACCTTGGTTTTGAGAATCTCTCCCGGAGTATGAGAGATTTGGACGTGAAAGGGTACCAGTCTTGTCGGGGATTGGGAACCCTTCGCCAGAATGTCCAAAGTTTCAGCGGGATTTCCAAAATGTTGAGAGGAACTCAAAACATGTCAACCTTGGTTTTGAGAATCTCTCCCGGAGTTTGAGAGATTTGGACGTGAAAGGGTACCAGTCTTGTCGGGGACTGGGAACCCTTTGCGAGAATGTCCAAAGTTTCAGCGGGATTTCCAAAATGTTGAGAGGAACTCGAAACATGTCAACCTTGGTTTTGAGAATCTCTCCCGGAGTTTGAGAGATTTGGACGTGAAAGGGTACCAGTCTTGTCGGGGATTGGGAACCCTTCGCGAGAATGTCCAAAGTTTCAGCGGGATTTCCAAAATGTTGAGAGGAACTCGAAACATGTCAACCTTGGTTTTGAGAATCTCTCCCGGAGTTTGAGAGATTTGGACGTGAAAGGGTACCAGTCTTGTCGGGGATTGGGAACCCTTCGCGAGAATATCCAAAGTTTCAGCGGGATTTCCAAAATGTTGAGAGGAACTCGAAACATGTCAACCTTGGTTTTGAGAATCTCTCCCGGAGTTTGAGAGATTTGGACGTGAATGGGTACCAGTCTTGTCGGGGATTGGGAACCCTTCGCGAGAATGTCCAGAGTTTCAGCGGGATTTCCAAAATGTTGAGAGGAACTCGAAACATGTCAACCTTGGTTTTGAGAATCTCTCCCGGAGTTTGAGAGATTTGGACGTGAAAGGGTACCAGTCTTTTCGGGGATTGGGAACCCTTCGCGAGAATGCCCAAAGTTTCAGCGGGATTTCCAAAATGTTGAGAGGAACTCGAAACATGTCAGCCTTGCTTTTGAGAATCTCTCCCGGAGTTTGAGAGATTTGGACGTGAAAGGGTACCAGTCTTGTCGGGGATTGGGAACCCTTCGCGAGAATGTCCAAAGTTTCAGCGGGATTTCCAAAATGTTGAGAGGAACTCGAAACATGTCAACCTTGGTTTTGAGAATCTCTCCCGGAGTTTGAGAGATTTGGACGTGAAAGGGTACCAGTCTTGTCGAGGATTGGGAACCCTTCGCGAGAATGTCCAAAGTTTCAGCGGGATTTCCAAAATGTTGAGAGGAACTCGAAACATGTCAACCTTGGTTTTGAGAATCTCTCCCGGAGTTTGAGAGATTTGGACGTGAAAGGGTACCAGTCTTGTCGGGGATTGGGAACCCTTCGCCAGAATGTCCAAAGTTTCAGCGGGATTTCCAAAATGTTGAAAGGAACTCGAAACATGTCAACCTTGGTTTTGAGAATCTCTCCCGGAGTTTGAGAGATTTGGACGTGAAAGGGTACCAGTCTTGTCGGGGATTGGGAACCCTTCGTGAGAATGTCCAAAGTTTCAGCGGGATTTCCAAAATGTTGAGAGGAACTCGAAACATGTCAACCTTGGTTTTGAGAATCTTTCCCGGAGTTTGAGAGATTTGGACGTGAAAGGGTACCAGTCTTGTCGGGGATTGGGAACCCTTCGCGAGAATGTCCAAAGTTTCAGCAGGATTTCCAAAATGTTGAGAGGAACTCGAAACATGTCAACCTTGGTTTTGAGAATCTCTCCCGGAGTTTGAGAGATTTGGACGTGAAAGGGTACCAGTCTTGTCGGGGATTGGGAACCCTTCGCGAGAATGTCCAAAGTTTCAGCGGGATTTCCAAAATGTTGAGAGGAACTCGAAACATGTCAACCTTGGTTTTGAGAATCTCTCCCGGAGTTTGAGAGATTTGGACGTGAAAGGGTACCAGTCTTGTCGGGGACTGGGAACCCTTCGCCAGAATGTCCAAAGTTTCAGCGAGATTTCCAAAATGTTGAGAGGAACTCGAAACATGTCAACCTTGGTTTTGAGAATCTCTCCCGGAGTTTGAGAGATTTGGACGTGAAAGGGTACCAGTCTTGTCGGGGACTGGGAACCCTTCGCGAGAATGTCCAAAGTTTCAGCGGGATTTCCAAAATGTTGAGAGGAACTCGAAACATGTCAACCTTGGTTTTGAGAATCTCTCCCGGAGTTTGAGAGATTTGGACGTGAAAGGGTACCAGTCTTGTCGGGGATTGGGAACCCTTCGCGAGAATGTGCAAAGTTTCAGCGGGATTTCCAAAATGTTGAGAGGAACTCGAAACATGTCAACCTTGGTTTTGAGAATCTCTCCCGGAGTTTGAGAGATTTGGACGTGAAAGGGTACCAGTCTTGTCGGGGATTGGGAACCCTTCGCCAGAATGTCCAAAGTTTCAGCGGGATTTCCAAAATGTTGAGAGGAACTCAAAACTTGTCAACCTTGGTTTTGAGAATCTCTCCCGGAGTTTGAGAGATTTGGACGTGAAAGGGTACCAGTCTTGTCGGGGATTTGGAACCCTTCGCCAGAATGTCCAAAGTTTCAGCGGGATTTCCAAAATGTTGAGAGGAACTCAAAACATGTCAACCTTGGTTTTGAGAATCTCTCCCGGAGTTTGAGAGATTTGGACGTGAAAGGGTACCAGTCTTGTCGGGGATTGGGAACCCTTCGTGAGAATGCCCAAAGTTTCATCGGGATTTCCAAAATGTTGAGAGGAACTCGAAACATGTCAACCTTGGTTTTGAGAATCTCTCCCGGAGTATGAGAGATTTGGACGTGAAAGGGTACCAGTCTTGTCGGGGATTGGGAACCCTTCGCGAGAATGTCCAAAGTTTCAGCGGGATTTCCAAAATGTTGAGAGGAACTCGAAACATGTCAACCTTGGTTTTGAGAATCTCTCCCGGAGTTTGAGAGATTTGGACGTGAAAGGGTACCAGTCTTGTCGGGGATTGGGAACCCTTCGCCAGAATGTCCAAAGTTTCAGCGGGATTTCCAAAATGTTGAGAGGAACTCAAAACATGTCAACCTTGGTTTTGAGAATCTCTCCCGGAGTTTGAGAGATTTGGACGTGAAAGGGTACCAGTCTTGTCGGGGATTGGGAACCCTTTGCGAGAATGTCCAAAGTTTCAGCGGGATTTCCAAAAGGTTGAGAGGAACTCGAAACATGTCAACCTTGGTTTTGAGAATCTCTCCCGGAGTTTGAGAGATTTGGACGTGAAAGGGTACCAGTCTTGTCGGGGATTGGGAACCCTTCGTGAGAATGCCCAAAGTTTCATCGGGATTTCCAAAATGTTGAGAGGAACTCGAAACATGTCAACCTTGGTTTTGAGAATCTCTCCCGGAGTTTGAGAGATTTGGACGTGAAAGGGTACCAGTCTTGTCGGGGATTGGGAACCCTTCGCGAGAATGTCCAAAGTTTCAGCGGGATTTCCAAAATGTTGAGAGGAACTCGAAACATGTCAACCTTGGTTTTGAGAATCTCTCCCGGAGTATGAGAGATTTGGACGTGAAAGGGTACCAGTCTTGTCGGGGATTGGGAACCCTTCGCCAGAATGTCCAAAGTTTCAGCGGGATTTCCAAAATGTTGAGAGGAACTCAAAACATGTCAACCTTGGTTTTGAGAATCTCTCCCGGAGTTTGAGAGATTTGGACGTGAAAGGGTACCAGTCTTTTCGGGGATTGGGAACCCTTCGCGAGAATGCCCAAAGTTTCAGCGGGATTTCCAAAATGTTGAGAGGAACTCAAAACATGTCAACCTTGGTTTTGAGAATCTCTCCCGGAGTTTGAGAGATTTGGACGTGAAAGGGTACCAGTCTTGTTGGAGATTGGGAACCCTTCGCGAGAATGTCCAAAGTTTCAGCGGGATTTCCAAAATGTTGAGAGGAACTCGAAACATGTCAACCTTGGTTTTGAGAATCTCTCCCGGAGTTTGAGAGATTTGGACGTGAAAGAGTAAGAATCTTGTCGGGGATTGGGAACCCTTTGCGAGAATGTCCAAAGTTTCAGCGGGATTTCCAAAATGTTGAGAGGAACTCGAAACATGTCAACCTTGGTTTTGAGTATCTCTCCCGGAGTTTGAGAGATTTGGACGTGAAAGGGTACCAGTCTTGTCGGGGATTGGGAACCCTTCGCGAGAATGTCCAAAGTTTCAGCGGGATTTCCAAAATGTTGAGAGGAACTCGAAACATGTCAACCTTGGTTTTGAGAATCTCTCCCGGAGTTTGAGAGATTTGGACGTGAAAGGGTACCAGTCTTGTCGGGGATTGGGAACCCTTTGCGAGAATGTCCAAAGTTTCAGCGGGATTTCCAAAATGTTGAGAGGAACTCGAAACATGTCAACCTTGGTTTTGAGAATCTCTCCCGGAGTTTGAGAGATTTGGACGTGAAAGGGTACCAGTCTTGTCGGGGACTGGGAACCCTTTGCGAGAATGTCCAAAGTTTCAGCGGGATTTCCAAAATGTTGAGAGGAACTCGAAACATGTCAACCTTGGTTTTGAGAATCTCTCCCGGAGTTTGAGAGATTTGGACGTGAAAGGGTACCAGTCTTGTCGGGGATTGGGAACCCTTCGCGAGAATGTCCAAAGTTTCAGCGGGATTTCCAAAATGTTGAGAGGAACTCGAAACATGTCAACCTCGGTTTTGAGAATCTCTCCCGGAGTTTGAGAGATTTGGACGTGAAAGGGTACCAGTCTTGCTGGGGATTGGGAACCCTTTGCGAGAATGTCCAAAGTTTCAGCGGGATTTCCAAAATGTTGAAAGGAACTCGAAACATGTCAGCCTTGGTTTTGAGAATCTCTCCCGGAGTTTGAGAGATTTGGACGTGAAAGGGTACCAGTCTTGTCAGGGATTGGGAACCCTTTGCGAGAATGTCCAAAGTTTCAGCGGGATTTCCAAAATGTTGAGAGGAACTCGAAACATGTCAGCCTTGGTTTTGAGAATCTCTCCCGGAGTTTGAGAGATTTGGACGTGAAAGGGTACCAGTCTTGTCGGGGATTGGGAACCCTTCGCCAGAATGTCCAAAGTTTCAGCGGGATTTCCAAAATGTTGAGAGGAACTCGAAACATGTCAACCTTGGTTTTGAGAACCTCTCCCGGAGTTTGAGAGATTTGGACGTGAAAGGGTACCAGTCTTATCGGGCATTGGGAACCCTTCGCGAGAATGTCCAAAGTTTCAGCGGGATTTCAAAATGTTGAGAGGAACTCAAAACATGTCAAACTTGGTTTTGAGAATCTCTCCCGGAGTTTGAGAGATTTGGACGTGAAAGGGTACCAGTCTTGTCGGGGATTGGGAACACTTCGCGAGAATGCCCAAAGTTTCAGCGGGATTTCCAAAATGTTGAGAGGAACTCGAAACATGTCAACCTTGGTTTTGAGAATCTCTCCCGGAGTTTGAGAGATTTGGACGTGAAAGAGTAAGAACCTTGTCGGGGATTGGGAACCCTTTGCGAGAATGTCCAAAGTTTCAGCGGGATTTCCAAAATGTTGAGAGGAACTCGAAACATGTCAACCTTGGTTTTGAGAATCTCTCCCGGAGTTTGAGAGATTTGGACGTGAAAGGGTACCAGTCTTGTCGGGGATTGGGAACCCTTCGCGAGAATGTCCAAAGTTTCAGCGGGATTTCCAAAATGTTGAGAGGAACTCGAAACATGTCAACCTTGGTTTTGAGAATCTCTCCCGGAGTTTGAGAGATTTGGACGTGAAAGGGTACCAGTCTTGTCGGGGATTGGGAACACTTCGCGAGAATGCCCAAAGTTTCAGCGGGATTTCCAAAATGTTGAGAGGAACTCGAAACATGTCAACCTTGGTTTTGAGAATCTCTCCCGGAGTTTGAGAGATTTGGACGTGAAAGGGTACCAGTCTTGTCGGGGATTGGGAACCCTTCGCGAGAATGTCCAAAGTTTCAGCGGGATTTCCAAAATGTTGAGAGGAACTCGAAACATGTCAACCTTGGTGTTGAGAATCTCTCCCGGAGTTTGAGAGATTTGGATGTGAAAGAGTAAGAATCTTGTCGGGGATTGGGAACCCTTTGCGAGAATGTCCAAAGTTTCAGCGGGATTTCCAAAATGTTGAGAGGAACTCGAAACATGTCAACCTTGGTTTTGAGTATCTCTCCCGGAGTTTGAGAGATTTGGACGTGAAAGGGTACCAGTCTTGTCGGGGATTGGGAACCCTTCGCGAGAATGTCCAAAGTTTCAGCGGGATTTCCAAAATGTTGAGAGGAACTCGAAACATGTCAACCTTGGTTTTGAGAATCTCTCCCGGAGTTTGAGAGATTTGGACGTGAAAGGGTACCAGTCTTGTCGGGGATTGGGAACCCTTTGCGAGAATGTCCAAAGTTTCAGCGGGATTTCCAAAATGTTGAGAGGAACTCGAAACATGTCAACCTTGGTTTTGAGAATCTCTCCCGGAGTTTGAGAGATTTGGACGTGAAAGGGTACCAGTCTTGTCGGGGACTGGGAACCCTTCGCGAGAATGTCCAAAGTTTCAGCGGGATTTCCAAAATGTTGAGAGGAACTCGAAACATGTCAACCTTGGTTTTGAGAATCTCTCCCGGAGTTTGAGAGATTTGGACGTGAAAGGGTACCAGTCTTGTCGGGGATTGGGAACCCTTCGCGAGAATGTCCAAAGTTTCAGCGGGATTTCCAAAATGTTGAGAGGAACTCGAAACATGTCAACCTCGGTTTTGAGAATCTCTCCCGGAGTTTGAGAGATTTGGACGTGAAAGGGTACCAGTCTTGCTGGGGATTGGGAACCCTTTGCGAGAATGTCCAAAGTTTCAGCGGGATTTCCAAAATGTTGAAAGGAACTCGAAACATGTCAACTTCGGTTTTGAGAATCTCTCCCGGAGTTTGAGAGATTTGGACGTGAAAGGGTATCAGTCTTGTCAGGGATTGGGAACCCTTTGCGAGAATGTCCAAAGTTTCAGCGGGATTTCCAAAATGTTGAGAGGAACTCGAAACATGTCAGCCTTGGTTTTGAGAATCTCTCCCGGAGTTTGAGAGATTTGGACGTGAAAGGGTACCAGTCTTGTCGGGGATTGGGAACCCTTCGCGAGAATGTCCAAAGTTTCAGCGGGATTTCCAAAATGTTGAGAGGAACTCGAAACATGTCAACCTTGGTTTTGAGAACCTCTCCCGGAGTTTGAGAGATTTGGACGTGAAAGGGTACCAGTCTTGTCGGGGATTGGGAACCCTTCGCCAGAATGTCCAAAGTTTCAGCGGGATTTCCAAAATGTTGAGAGGAACTCAAAACATGTCAACCTTGGTTTTGAGAATCTCTCCCGGAGTTTGAGAGATTTGGACGTGAAAGGGTACCAGTCTTGTCGGGGATTGGGAACACTTCGCGAGAATGCCCAAAGTTTCAGCGGGATTTTCAAAATGTTGAGAGGAACTCGAAACATGTCAACCTTGGTTTTGAGAATCTCTCCCGGAGTTTGAGAGATTTGGACGTGAAAGGGTACCAGTCTTGTGTGGGATTGGGAACCCTTCGCGAGAATGTCCAAAGTTTCAGCGGGATTTCCAAAATGTTGAGAGGAACTCGAAACATGTCAACCTTGGTTTTGAGAATCTCTCCCGGAGTTTGAGAGATTTGGACGTGAAAGAGTAAGAATCTTGTCGGGGATTGGGAACCCTTTGCGAGAATGTCCAAAGTTTCAGCGGGATTTCCAAAATGTTGAGAGGAACTCGAAACATGTCAACCTTGGTTTTGAGAATCTCTCCCGGAGTTTGAGAGATTTGGACGTGAAAGGGTACCAGTCTTGTCGGGGATTGGGAACCCTTCGCGAGAATTTCCAAAGTTTCAGCGGGATTTCCAAAATGTTGAGAGGAACTCGAAACATGTCAACCTTGGTTTTGAGAATCTCTCCCGGAGTTTGAGAGATTTGGACGTGAAAGGGTACCAGTCTTGTCGGGGACTGGGAACCCTTCGCGAGAATGTCCAAAGTTTCAGCGGGATTTCCAAAATGTTGAGAGGAACTCGAAACATGTCAACCTTGGTTTTGAGAATCTCTCCCGGAGTTTGAGAGATTTGGACGTGAAAGGGTACCAGTCTTGTCGGGGATTGGGAACCCTTCGCGAGAATGTCCAAAGTTTCAGCGGGATTTCCAAAATGTTGAGAGGAACTCGAAACATGTCAACCTTGGTTTTGAGAATCTCTCCCGGAGTTTGAGAGATTTGGACGTGAAAGGGTACCAGTCTTGTCGGGGATTGGGAACCCTTCGCGAGAATGTCCAAAGTTTCAGCGGGATTTCCAAAATGTTGAGAGGAACTTGAAACATGTCAACCTTGGTTTTGAGAATCTCTCCCGGAGTTTGAGAGATTTGGACGTGAAAGGGTACCAGTCTTGTCGGGGATTGGGAACCCTTCGCGAGAATGTCCAAAGTTTCAGCGGGATTTCCAAAATGTTGAAAGGAACTCGAAACATGTCAACCTTGGTTTTGAGAATCTCTCCCGGAGTTTGAGAGATTTGGACGTGAAAGGGTACCAGTCTTGTCGGGGATTGGGAACCCTTTGCGAGAATGTCCAAAGTTTCAGCGGGATTTCCAAAATGTTGAGAGGAACTCGAAACATGTCAACCTTGGTTTTGAGAATCTCTCCCGGAGTTTGAGAGATTTGGACGTGAAAGGGTACCAGTCTTGTCGGGGATTGGGAACCCTTCGCCAGAATGTCCAAAGTTTCAGCGGGATTTCCAAAATGTTGAGAGGAACTCGAAACATGTCAACCTTGGTTTTGAGAATCTCTCCCGGAGTTTGAGAGATTTGGACGTGAAAGGGTACCAGTCTTGTCGGGGATTGGGAACCCTTCGCGAGAATGCCCAAAGTTTCAGCGGGATTTCCAAAATGTTGAGAGGAACTCGAAACATGTCAACCTTGGTTTTGAGAATCTCTCCCGGAGTTTGAGAGATTTGGATGTGAAAGGGTACCAGTCTTGTCGGGGATTGGGAACCCTTCGCGAGAATGTCCAAAGTTTCAGCGGGATTTCCAAAATGTTGAAAGGAACTCGAAACATGTCAACCTTGGTTTTGAGAATCTCTCCCGGAGTTTGAGAGATTTGGACGTGAAAGGGTACCAGTCTTGTCGGGGATTGGGAACCCTTCGCGAGAATGTCCAAAGTTTCAGCGGGATTTCCAAAATGTTGAGAGGAACTCGAAACATGTCAACCTTGGTTTTGAGAATCTCTCCCGGAGTTTGAGAGATTTGGACGTGAAAGGGTACCAGTCTTGTCGGGGATTGGGAACCCTTCGCGAGAATGTCCAAAGTTTCAGCGGGATTTCCAAAATGTTGAGAGGAACTTGAAACATGTCAACCTTGGTTTTGAGAATCTCTCCCGGAGTTTGAGAGATTTGGACGTGAAAGGGTACCAGTCTTGTCGGGGATTGGGAACCCTTCGCGAGAATGTCCAAAGTTTCAGCGGGATTTCCAAAATGTTGAAAGGAACTCGAAACATGTCAACCTTGGTTTTGAGAATCTCTCCCGGAGTTTGAGAGATTTGGACGTGAAAGGGTACCAGTCTTGTCGGGGATTGGGAACCCTTCGCGAGAATGTCCAAAGTTTCAGCGGGATTTCCAAAATGTTGAGAGGAACTCGAAACATGTCAACCTTGGTTTTGAGAATCTCTCCCGGAGTTTAAGAGATTTGGACGTGAAAGGGTACCAGTCTTGTCGGGGATTGGGAACCCTTCGCGAGAATGTCCAAAGTTTCAGCGGGATTTCCAAAATGTTGAGAGGAACTCGAAACATGTCAACCTTGGTTTTGAGAATCTCTCCCGGAGTTTGAGAGATTTGGACGTGAAAGGGTACCAGTCTTGTCGGGGATTGGGAACCCTTCGCGAGAATGCCCAAAGTTTCAGCGGGATTTCCAAAATGTTGAGAGGAACTGGAAACATGTCAGCCTTGCTTTTGAGAATCTCTCCCGGAGTTTGAGAGATTTGGACGTGAAAGGGTACCAGTCTTGTCGGGGATTGGGAACACTTCGCGAGAATGCCCAAAGTTTCATCGGGATTTCCAAAATGTTGAGAGGAACTCGAAACATGTCAACCTTGGTTTTGAGAATCTCTCCCGGAGTTTAAGAGATTTGGACGTGAAAGTGTACCAGTCTTGTCGGGGATTGGGAACCCTTCGCGAGAATGTCCAAAGTTTCAGCGGGATTTCCAAAATGTTGAGAGGAACTCGAAACATGTCAACCTTGGTTTTGAGAATCTCTCCCGGAGTTTGAGAGATTTGGACGTGAAAGGGTACCAGTCTTGTCGGGGATTGGGAACCCTTCGCGAGAATGCCCAAAGTTTCAGCGGGATTTCCAAAATGTTGAGAGGAACTCGAAACATGTCAGCCTTGCTTTTGAGAATCTCTCCCGGAGTTTGAGAGATTTGGACGTGAAAGGGTACCAGTCTTGTCGGGGATTGGGAACACTTCGCGAGAATGCCCAAAGTTTCATCGGGATTTCCAAAATGTTGAGAGGAACTCGAAACATGTCAACCTTGGTTTTGAGAATCTCTCCCGGAGTTTAAGAGATTTGGACGTGAAAGTGTACCAGTCTTGTCGGGGATTGGGAACCCTTCGCGAGAATGTCCAAAGTTTCAGCGGGATTTCCAAAATGTTGAGAGGAACTCGAAACATGTCAACCTTGGTTTTGAGAATCTCTCCCGGAGTTTGAGAGATTTGGACGTGAAAGGGTACCAGTCTTGTCGGGGATTGGGAACCCTTCGCGAGAATGTCCAAAGTTTCAGCGGGATTTCCAAAATGTTGAGAGGAACTCGAAACATGTCAACCTCGGTTTTGAGAATCTCTCCCGGAGTTTTAGAGATTTGGACGTGAAAGGGTACCAGTCTTGTCAGGGATTGGGAACCCTTTGCGAGAATGTCCAAAGTTTCAGCGGGATTTCCAAAATGTTGAAAGGAACTCGAAACATGTCAACCTCGGTTTTGAGAATCTCTCCCGGAGTTTGAGAGATTTGGACGTGAAAGGGTACCAGTCTTGTCGGGGATTGGGAACCCTTCGCGAGAATGTCCAAAGTTTCAGCGGGATTTCCAAAATGTTGAAAGGAACTCGAAACATGTCAACCTTGGTTTTGAGAATCTCTCCCGGAGTTTGAGAGATTTGGACGTGAAAGGGTACCAGTCTTGTCGGGGATTGGGAACCCTTCGCGAGAATGTCCAAATTTTCAGCGGGATTTCCAAAATGTTGAGAGGAACTCGAAACATGTCAACCTTGGTTTTGAGAATCTCTCCCGGAGTTTGAGAGATTTGGACGTGAAAGGGTACCAGTCTTGTCGGGGATTGGGAACACTTCGCGAGAATGCCCAAAGTTTCATCGGGATTTCCAAAATGTTGAGAGGAACTCGAAACATGTCAACCTTGGTTTTGAGAATCTCTCCCGGAGTTTAAGAGATTTGGACGTGAAAGTGTACCAGTCTTGTCGGGGATTGGGAACCCTTCGCGAGAATGTCCAAAGTTTCAGCGGGATTTCCAAAATGTTGAGAGGAACTCGAAACATGTCAACCTTGGTTTTGAGAATCTCTCCCGGAGTTTGAGACATTTGGACGTGAAAGGGTACCAGTCTTGTCGGGGATTGGGAACCCTTCGCGAGAATGTCCAAAGTTTCAGCGGGATTTCCAAAATGTTGAGAGGAACTCGAAACATGTCAACCTCGGTTTTGAGAATCTCTCCCGGAGTTTTAGAGATTTGGACGTGAAAGGGTACCAGTCTTGTCAGGGATTGGGAACCCTTTGCGAGAATGTCCAAAGTTTCAGCGGGATTTCCAAAATGTTGAAAGGAACTCGAAACATGTCAACCTCGGTTTTGAGAATCTCTCCCGGAGTTTGAGAGATTTGGACGTGAAAGGGTACCAGTCTTGTCGGGGATTGGGAACCCTTCGCGAGAATGTCCAAAGTTTCAGCGGGATTTCCAAAATGTTGACAGGAACTTGAAACATGTCAACCTTGGTTTTGAGAATCTCTCCCGGAGTTTGAGAGATTTGGACGTGAAAGGGTACCAGTCTTGTCGGGGATTGGGAACCCTTCGCGAGAATGTCCAAAGTTTCAGCGGGATTTCCAAAATGTTGAGAGGAACTCGAAACATGTCAACCTTGGTTTTGAGAATCTCTCCCGGAGTTTGAGAGATTTGGATGTGAAAGGGTACCAGTCTTGTCGGGGATTGGGAACCCTTCGCGAGAATGTCCAAAGTTTCAGCGGGATTTCCAAAATGTTGAAAGGAACTCGAAACATGTCAACCTTGGTTTTGAGAATCTCTCCTGGAGTTTGAGAGATTTGGACGTGAAAGGGTACCAGTCTTGTCGGGGATTGGGAACCCTTCGCGAGAATGTCCAATGTTTCAGCGGGATTTCCAAAATGTTGAGAGGAACTCGAAACATGTCAACCTTGGTTTTGAGAATCTCTCCCGGAGTTTGAGAGATTTGGACGTGAAAGGGTACCAGTCTTGTCGGGGATTGGGAACCCTTCGCGAGAATGTCCAAAGTTTCAGCGGGATTTCCAAAATGTTGAGAGGAACTCGAAACATGTCAACCTTGGTTTTGAGAATCTCTCCCGGAGTTTGAGAGATTTGGACGTGAAAGGGTACCAGTCTTGTCGGGGATTGGGAACCCTTCGCCAGAATGTCCAAAGTTTCAGCGGGATTTCCAAAATGTTGAGAGGAACTCGAAACATGTCAACCTTGGTTTTGAGAATCTCTCCCGGAGTTTGAGAGATTTGGACGTGAAAGGGTACCAGTCTTGTCGGGGATTGGGAACCCTTCGCGAGAATGTCCAAAGTTTCAGCGGGATTTCCAAAATGTTGAGAGGAACTCGAAACATGTCAACCTTGGTTTTGAGAATCTCTCCCGGAGTTTGAGAGATTTGGACGTGAAAGGGTACCAGTCTTGTCGGGGATTGGGAACCCTTCGCGAGAATGCCCAAAGTTTCAGCGGGATTTCCAAAATGTTGAGAGGAACTCGAAACATGTCAGCCTTGCTTTTGAGAATCTCTCCCGGAGTTTGAGAGATTTGGACGTGAAAGGGTACCAGTCTTGTCGGGGATTGGGAACACTTCGCGAGAATGCCCAAAGTTTCATCGGGATTTCCAAAATGTTGAGAGGAACTCGAAACATGTCAACCTTGGTTTTGAGAATCTCTCCCGGAGTTTAAGAGATTTGGACGTGAAAGTGTACCAGTCTTGTCGGGGATTGGGAACCCTTCGCGAGAATGTCCAAAGTTTCAGCGGGATTTCCAAAATGTTGAGAGGAACTCGAAACATGTCAACCTTGGTTTTGAGAATCTCTCCCGGAGTTTGAGAGATTTGGACGTGAAAGGGTACCAGTCTTGTCGGGGATTGGGAACCCTTCGCGAGAATGTCCAAAGTTTCAGCGGGATTTCCAAAATGTTGAGAGGAACTCGAAACATGTCAACCTCGGTTTTGAGAATCTCTCCCGGAGTTTTAGAGATTTGGACGTGAAAGGGTACCAGTCTTGTCAGGGATTGGGAACCCTTTGCGAGAATGTCCAAAGTTTCAGCGGGATTTCCAAAATGTTGAAAGGAACTCGAAACATGTCAACCTCGGTTTTGAGAATCTCTCCCGGAGTTTGAGAGATTTGGACGTGAAAGGGTACCAGTCTTGTCGGGGATTGGGAACCCTTCGCGAGAATGTCCAAAGTTTCAGCGGGATTTCCAAAATGTTGAAAGGAACTCGAAACATGTCAACCTTGGTTTTGAGAATCTCTCCCGGAGTTTGAGAGATTTGGACGTGAAAGGGTACCAGTCTTGTCGGGGATTGGGAACCCTTCGCGAGAATGTCCAAAGTTTCAGCGGGATTTCCAAAATGTTGAGAGGAACTCGAAACATGTCAACCTTGGTTTTGAGAATCTCTCCCGGAGTTTGAGAGATTTGGACGTGAAAGGGTACCAGTCTTGTCGGGGATTGGGAACCCTTCGCGAGAATGTCCAAAGTTTCAGCGGGATTTCCAAAATGTTGAGAGGAACTCGAAACATGTCAACCTTGGTTTTGAGAATCTCTCCCGGAGTTTGAGAGATTTGGACGTGAAAGGGTACCAGTCTTGTCGGGGATTGGGAACCCTTCGCGAGAATGCCCAAAGTTTCAGCGGGATTTCCAAAATGTTGAGAGGAACTCGAAACATGTCAGCCTTGCTTTTGAGAATCTCTCCCGGAGTTTGAGAGATTTGGACGTGAAAGGGTACCAGTCTTGTCGGGGATTGGGAACACTTCGCGAGAATGCCCAAAGTTTCATCGGGATTTCCAAAATGTTGAGAGGAACTCGAAACATGTCAACCTTGGTTTTGAGAATCTCTCCCGGAGTTTAAGAGATTTGGACGTGAAAGTGTACCAGTCTTGTCGGGGATTGGGAACCCTTCGCGAGAATGTCCAAAGTTTCAGCGGGATTTCCAAAATGTTGAGAGGAACTCGAAACATGTCAACCTTGGTTTTGAGAATCTCTCCCGGAGTTTGAGACATTTGGACGTGAAAGGGTACCAGTCTTGTCGGGGATTGGGAACCCTTCGCGAGAATGTCCAAAGTTTCAGCGGGATTTCCAAAATGTTGAGAGGAACTCGAAACATGTCAACCTTGGTTTTGAGAATCTCTCCCGGAGTTTGAGAGATTTGGACGTGAAAGGGTACCAGTCTTGTCAGGGATTGGGAACCCTTTGCGAGAATGTCCAAAGTTTCAGCGGGATTTCCAAAATGTTGAAAGGAACTCGAAACATGTCAACCTCGGTTTTGAGAATCTCTCCCGGAGTTTGAGAGATTTGGACGTGAAAGGGTACCAGTCTTGTCGGGGATTGGGAACCCTTCGCGAGAATGTCCAAAGTTTCAGCGGGATTTCCAAAATGTTGAAAGGAACTTGAAACATGTCAACCTTGGTTTTGAGAATCTCTCCCGGAGTTTGAGAGATTTGGACGTGAAAGGGTACCAGTCTTGTCGGGGATTGGGAACCCTTCGCGAGAATGTGCAAAGTTTCAGCGGGATTTCCAAAATGTTGAGAGGAACTCGAAACATGTCAACCTTGGTTTTGAGAATCTCTCCCGGAGTTTGAGAGATTTGGACGTGAAAGGGTACCAGTCTTGTCGGGGATTGGGAACCCTTCGCGAGAATGCCCAGAGTTTCAGCGGGATTTCCAAAATGTTGAGAGGAACTCGAAACATGTCAACCTTGGTTTTGAGAATCTCTCCCGGAGTTTGAGAGATTTGGATGTGAAAGGGTACCAGTCTTGTCGGGGATTGGGAACCCTTCGCGAGAATGTCCAAAGTTTCAGCGGGATTTCCAAAATGTTGAAAGGAACTCGAAACATGTCAACCTTGGTTTTGAGAATCTCTCCTGGAGTTTGAGAGATTTGGACGTGAAAGGGTACCAGTCTTGTCGGGGATTGGGAACCCTTCGCGAGAATGTCCAATGTTTCAGCGGGATTTCCAAAATGTTGAGAGGAACTCGAAACATGTCAACCTTGGTTTTGAGAATCTCTCCCGGAGTTTGAGAGATTTGGACGTGAAAGGGTACCAGTCTTGTCGGGGATTGGGAACCCTTCGCGAGAATGTCCAAAGTTTCAGCGGGATTTCCAAAATGTTGAGAGGAACTCGAAACATGTCAACCTTGGTTTTGAGAATCTCTCCCGGAGTTTGAGAGATTTGGACGTGAAAGGGTACCAGTCTTGTCGGGGATTGGGAACCCTTCGCCAGAATGTCCAAAGTTTCAGCGGGATTTCCAAAATGTTGAGAGGAACTCGAAACATGTCAACCTTGGTTTTGAGAATCTCTCCCGGAGTTTGAGAGATTTGGACGTGAAAGGGTACCAGTCTAGTCTGGGATTGGGAACCCTTCGCGAGAATGTCCAAAGTTTCAGCGGGATTTCCAAAATGTTGAGAGGAACTCGAAACATGTCAACCTTGGTTTTGAGAATCTCTCCCGGAGTTTGAGAGATTTGGACGTGAAAGGGTACCAGTCTTGTCGGGGATTGGGAACCCTTCGCGAGAATGTCCAAAGTTTCAGCGGGATTTCCAAAATGTTGAGAGGAACTCGAAACATGTCAACCTTGGTTTTGAGAATCTCTCCCGGAGTTTGAGAGATTTGGACGTGAAAGGGTACCAGTCTTGTCGGGGATTGGGAACCCTTCGCGAGAATGCCCAAAGTTTCAGCGGGATTTCCAAAATGTTGAGAGGAACTCGAAACATGTCAGCCTTGGTTTTGAGAATCTCTCCCGGAGTTTGAGAGATTTGGACGTGAAAGGGTACCAGTCTTGTCGGGGATTGGGAACCCTTCGCGAGAATGTCCAAAGTTTCAGCGGGATTTCCAAAATGTTGAGAGGAACTCGAAACATGTCAACCTTGGTTTTGAGAATCTCTCCCGGAGTTTGAGAGATTTGGACGTGAAAGGGTACCAGTCTTGTCGGGGATTGGGAACCCTTCGCGAGAATGTCCAAAGTTTCAGCGGGATTTCCAAAATGTTGAGAGGAATTCGAAACATGTCAACCTTGGTTTTGAGAATCTCTCCCGGAGTTTGAGAGATTTGGACGTGAAAGGGTACCAGTCTTGTCGGGGATTGGGAACCCTTCGCGACAATGTCCAAAGTTTCAGCGGGATTTCCAAAATGTTGAGAGGAACTCGAAACATGTCAACCTTGGTTTTGAGAATCTCTCCCGGAGTTTGAGAGATTTGGACGTGAAAGGGTACCAGTCTTGTCGGGGATTGGGAACCCTTCGCGAGAATGCCCAAAGTTTCAGCGGGATTTCCAAAATGTTGAGAGGAACTCGAAACATGTCAACCTTGGTTTTGAGAATCTCTCCCGGAGTTTGAGAGATTTGGACGTGAAAGGGTACCAGTCTTGTCGGGGATTGGGAACCCTTCGCGAGAATGCCCAAAGTTTCAGCGGGATTTCCAAAATGTTGAGAGGAACTCGAAACATGTTAGCCTTGCTTTTGAGAATCTCTCCCGGAGTTTGAGAGATTTGGACGTGAAAGTGTACCAGTCTTGTCGGGGATTGGGAACCCTTCGCGAGAATGTCCAAAGTTTCAGCGGGATTTCCAAAATGTTGAGAGGAACTCGAAACATGTCAACCTTGGTTTTGAGAATCTCTCCCGGAGTTTGAGAGATTTGGACGTGAAAGGGTACCAGTCTTGTCGGGGATTGGGAACCCTTCGCGAGAATGTCCAAAGTTTCAGCGGGATTTCCAAAATGTTGAGAGGAACTCGAAACATGTCAACCTTGGTTTTGAGAATCTCTCCCGGAGTTTGAGAGATTTGGACGTGAAAGGGTACCAGTCTTGTCGGGGATTGGGAACCCTTCGCCAGAATGTCCAAAGTTTCAGCGGGATTTCCAAAATGTTGAGAGGAACTCGAAACATGTCAACCTTGGTTTTGAGAATCTCTCCCGGAGTTTGAGAGATTTGGACGTGAAAGGGTACCAGTCTTGTCGGGGATTGGGAACCCTTCGCGAGAATGTCCAAAGTTTCAGCGGGATTTCCAAAATGTTGAGAGGAACTCGAAAGATGTCAACCTTGGTTTTGAGAATCTCTCCCGGAGTTTGAGAGATTTGGACGTGAAAGTGTACCAGTCTTGGCGGGGACTGGGAACCCTTCGCGAGAATGTCCAAAGTTTCAGCGGGATTTCCAAAATGTTGAGAGGGACTCGAAACATGTCAACCTTGGTTTTGAGAATCTCTCCCGGAGTTTGAGAGATTTGGACGTGAAAGGGTACCAGTCTTGTCGGGGATTGGGAACCCTTCGCGAGAATGTCCAAAGTTTCAGCGGGATTTCCAAAATGTTGAGAGGAACTCGAAACATGTCAACCTTGGTTTTGAGAATCTCTCCCGGAGTTTGAGAGATTTGGACGTGAAAGGGTACCAGTCTTGTCGGGGATTGGGAACCCTTCGCGAGAATGTCCAAAGTTTCAGCGGGATTTCCAAAATGTTGAGAGGAACTCGAAACATGTCAACCTTGGTTTTGAGAATCTCTCCCGGAGTTTGAGAGATTTGGACGTGAAAGGGTACCAGTCTTGTCGGGGATTGGGAACCCTTCGCCAGAATGTCCAAAGTTTCAGCGGGATTTCCAAAATGTTGAGAGGAACTCGAAACATGTCAACCTTGGTTTTGAGAATCTCTCCCGGAGTTTGAGAGATTTGGACGTGAAAGGGTACCAGTCTTGTCGGGGATTGGGAACCCTTCGCGAGAATGTCCAAAGTTTCAGCGGGATTTCCAAAATGTTGAGAGGAACTCGAAAGATGTCAACCTTGGTTTTGAGAATCTCTCCCGGAGTTTGAGAGATTTGGACGTGAAAGTGTACCAGTCTTGTCGGGGACTGGGAACCCTTCGCGAGAATGTCCAAAGTTTCAGCGGGATTTCCAAAATGTTGAGAGGGACTCGAAACATGTCAACCTTGGTTTTGAGAATCTCTCCCGGAGTTTGAGAGATTTGGACGTGAAAGGGTACCAGTCTTGTCGGGGATTGGGAACCCTTCGCGAGAATGCCCAAAGTTTCAGCGGGATTTCCAAAATGTTGAGAGGAACTCGAAACATGTCAACCTTGGTTTTGAGAATCTCTCCCGGAGTTTGAGAGATTTGGACGTGAAAGGGTACCAGTCTTGTCGGGGATTGGGAACCCTTTGCGAGAATGTCCAAAGTTTCAGCGGGATTTCCAAAATGTTGAGAGGAACTCGAAACATGTCAACCTTGGTTTTGAGAATCTCTCCCGGAGTTTGAGAGATTTGGATGTGAAAGGGTACCAGTCTTGTCGGGGATTGGGAACCCTTCGCGAGAATGCCCAAAGTTTCAGCGGGATTTCCAAAATGTTGAGAGGAACTTGAAACATGTCAACCTGGGTTTTGAGAATCTCTCCCGGAGTTTGAGAGATTTGGACGTGAAAGGGTACCAGTCTTGTCGGGGATAGGGAACCCTTCGCGAGAATGTCCAAAGTTTCAGCGGGATTTCCAAAATGTTGAGAGGAACTCGAAAGATGTCAACCTTGGTTTTGAGAATCTCTCCCGGAGTTTGAGAGATTTGGACGTGAAAGTGTACCAGTCTTGTCGGGGACTGGGAACCCTTCGCGAGAATGTCCAAAGTTTCAGCGGGATTTCCAAAATGTTGAGAGGGACTCGAAACATGTCAACCTTGGTTTTGAGAATCTCTCCCGGAGTTTGAGAGATTTGGACGTGAAAGGGTACCAGTCTTGTCGGGGATTGGGAACCCTTCGCGAGAATGCCCAAAGTTTCAGCGGGATTTCCAAAATGTTGAGAGGAACTCGAAACATGTCAACCTTGGTTTTGAGAATCTCTCCCGGAGTTTGAGAGATTTGGACGTGAAAGGGTACCAGTCTTGTCGGGGATTGGGAACCCTTTGCGAGAATGTCCAAAGTTTCAGCGGGATTTCCAAAATGTTGAGAGGAACTCGAAACATGTCAACCTTGGTTTTGAGAATCTCTCCCGGAGTTTGAGAGATTTGGATGTGAAAGGGTACCAGTCTTGTCGGGGATTGGGAACCCTTCGCGAGAATGCCCAAAGTTTCAGCGGGATTTCCAAAATGTTGAGAGGAACTCGAAACATGTCAGCCTTGCTTTTGAGAATCTCTCCCGGAGTTTGAGAGATTTGGACGTGAAAGGGTACCAGTCTTGTCGGGGATTGGGAACCCTTCGCGAGAATGCCCAAAGTTTCAGCGGGATTTCCAAAATGTTGAGAGGAACTCGAAACATGTCAACCTTGGTTTTGAGAATCTCTCCCGGAGTTTGAGAGATTTGGACGTGAAAGGGTACCAGTCTTGTCGGGGATTGGGAACCCTTCGCGAGAATGTCCAAAGTTTCAGCGGGATTTCCAAAATGTTGAGAGGAACTCGAAACATGTCAACCTTGGTTTTGAGAATCTCTCCCGGAGTTTGAGAGATTTGGACGTGAAAGGGTACCAGTCTTGTCGGGGATTGGGAACCCTTCGCGAGAATGTCCAAAGTTTCAGCGGGATTTCCAAAATGTTGAGAGGAACTTGAAACATGTCAACCTGGGTTTTGAGAATCTCTCCCGGAGTTTGAGAGATTTGGACGTGAAAGGGTACCAGTCTTGTCGGGGATAGGGAACCCTTCGCGAGAATGTCCAAAGTTTCATCGGGATTTCCAAAATGTTGAGAGGAACTCGAAACATGTCAACCTTGGTTTTGAGAATCTCTCCCGGAGTTTGAGAGATTTGGACGTGAAAGGGTACCAGTCTTGTCGGGGATTGGGAACCCTTCGCGAGAATGTCCAAAGTTTCAGCGGGATTTCCAAAATGTTGAGAGGAACTCGAAACATGTCAACCTTGGTTTTGAGAATCTCTCCCGGAGTTTGAGAGATTTGGACGTGAAAGGGTACCAGTCTTGTCGGGGATTGGGAACCCTTCGCGAGAATGTCCAAAGTTTCAGCGGGATTTCCAAAATGTTGAAAGGAACTCGAAACATGTCAACCTCGGTTTTGAGAATCTCTCCCGGAGTTTGAGAGATTTGGACGTGAAAGGGTACCAGTCTTGTCGGGGATTGGGAACCCTTCGCGAGAATGTCCAAAGTTTCAGCGGGATTTCCAAAATGTTGAAAGGAACTCGAAACATGTCAACCTCGGTTTTGAGAATCTCTCCCGGAGTTTGAGAGATTTGGACGTCAAAGGGTATCAGTCTTGTCAGGGATTGGGAACCCTTCGCGAGAATGTCCAAAGTTTCAGCGGGATTTCCAAAATGTTGAGAGGAACTCGAAACATGTCAGCCTTGCTTTTGAGAATCTCTCCCGGAGTTTGAGAGATTTGGACGTGAAAGGGTACCAGTCTTGTCGGGGATTGGGAACCCTTTGCGAGAATGTCCAAAGTTTCAGCGGGATTTCCAAAATGTTGAGAGGAACTCGAAACATGTCAACCTTGGTTTTGAGAATCTCTCCCGGAGTTTGAGAGATTTGGACGTGAAAGGGTACCAGTCTTGTCGGGGATTGGGAACCCTTCGCGAGAATGCCCAAAGTTTCAGCGGGATTTCCAAAATATTGAGAGGAACTCGAAACATGTCAACCTTGGTTTTGAGAATCTCTCCCGGAGTTTGAGAGATTTGGACGTGAAAGGGTACCAGTCTTGTCGGGGATTGGGAACCCTTCGCGAGAATGCCCAAAGTTTCAGCGGGATTTCCAAAATGTTGAAAGGAACTCGAAACATGTCAACCTTGGTTTTGAGAATCTCTCCCGGAGTTTGAGAGATTTGGACGTGAAAGGGTACCAGTCTTGTCGGGGATTGGGAACCCTTTGCGAGAATGTCCAAAGTTTCAGCGGGATTTCCAAAATGTTGAGAGGAACTCGAAACATGTCAACCTTGGTTTTGAGAATCTCTCCCGGAGTTTGAGAGATTTGGATGTGAAAGGGTACCAGTCTTGTCGGGGATTGGGAACCCTTCGCGAGAATGCCCAAAGTTTCAGCGGGATTTCCAAAATGTTGAGAGGAACTCGAAACATGTCAACCTTGGTTTTGAGAATCTCTCCCGGAGTTTGAGAGATTTGGACGTGAAAGGGTACCAGTCTTGTCGGGGATTGGGAACCCTTCGCGAGAATGTCCAAAGTTTCAGCGGGATTTCCAAAATGTTGAAAGGAACTCGAAACATGTCAACCTTGGTTTTGAGAATCTCTCCCGGAGTTTGAGAGATTTGGACGTGAAAGGGTACCAGTCTTGTCGGGGATCGGGAACCCTTCGCGAGAATGTCCAAAGTTTCAGCAGGATTTCCAAAATATTGAGAGGAACTCGAAACATGTCAACCTTGGTTTTGAGAATCTCTCCCGGAGTTTGAGAGATTTGGACGTGAAAGGGTACCAGTCTTGTCAGGGATTGGGAACCCTTCGCGAGAATGTCCAAAGTTTCAGCGGGATTTCCAAAATGTTGAAAGGAACTCGAAACATGTCAACCTTGGTTTTGAGAATCTCTCCCGGAGTTTGAGAGATTTGGACGTGAAAGGGTACCAGTCTTGTCACGGATTGGGAACCCTTCGCGAGAATGTCCAAAGTTTCAGCGGGATTTCCAAAATGTTGAGAGGAACTCGAAACATGTCAGCCTTGGTTTTTAGAATCTCTCCCGGAGTTTGAGAGATTTGGACGTGAAAGGGTACCAGTCTTGTCGGGGATTGGGAACCCTTTGCGAGAATGTACAAAGTTTCAGCGGGATTTCCAAAATGTTGAGAGGAACTCGAAACATGTCAACCTTGGTTTTGAGAATCTCTCCCGGAGTTTGAGAGATTTGGACGTGAAAGGGTACCAGTCTTGTCGGGGATTGGGAACCCTTCGCGAGAATGCCCAAAGTTTCAGCGGGATTTCCAAAATATTGAGAGGAACTCGAAACATGTCAACCTTGGTTTTGAGAATCTCTCCCGGAGTTTGAGAGATTTGGACGTGAAAGGGTACCAGTCTTGTCGGGGATTGGGAACCCTTCGCGAGAATGTCCAAAGTTTCAGCGGGATTTCCAAAATGTTGAAAGGAACTCGAAACATGTCAACCTTGGTTTTGAGAATCTCTCCCGGAGTTTGAGAGATTTGGACGTGAAAGGGTACCAGTCTTGTCGGGGATTGGGAACCCTTCACGAGAATGTCCAAAGTTTCAGCGGGATTTCCAAAATGTTGAGAGGAACTCGAAACATGTCAACCTTGGTTTTGAGAATCTCTCCCGGAGTTTGAGAGATTTGGACGTGAAAGGGTACCAGTCTTGTCGGGGATTGGGAACCCTTCGCGAGAATGCCCAAAGTTTCAGGGGGATTTCCAAAATATTGAGAGGAACTCGAAACATGTCAACCTTGGTTTTGAGAATCTCTCACGGAGTTTGAGAGATTTGGATGTGAAAGGGTACCAGTCTTGTCGGGGATTGGGAACCCTTCGCGAGAATGTCCAAAGTTTCAGCGGGATTTCCAAAATGTTGAAAGGAACTCGAAACATGTCAACCTTGGTTTTGAGAATCTCTCCCAGAGTTTGAGAGATTTGGACGTGAAAGGGTACCAGTCTTGTCGGGGATTGGGAACCCTTCGCGAGAATGTCCAAAGTTTCAGCGGGATTTCCAAAATGTTGAGAGGAACTCGAAACATGTCAACCTTGGTTTTGAGAATCTCTCCCGGAGTTTGAGAGATTTGGACGTGAAAGGGTACCAGTCTTGTCGGGGATTGGGAACCCTTCGCGAGAATGCCCAAAGTTTCAGCGGGATTTCCAAAATGTTGAGAGGAACTCGAAACATGTCAACCTGGGTTTTGAGAATCTCTCCCGGAGTTTGAGAGATTTGGACGTGAAAGGGTACCAGTCTTGTCGGGGATTGGGAACCCTTCGCCAGAATGTCCAAAGTTTCAGCGGGATTTCCAAAATGTTGAGAGGAACTCGAAACATGTCAACCTTGGTTTTGAGAATCTCTCCCGGAGTTTGAGAGATTTGGACGTGAAAGGCTACCAGTCTTGTCGGGGATTGGGAACCCTTCGCCAGAATGTCCAAAGTTTCAGCGGGATTTCCAAAATGTTGAGAGGAACTCGAAACATGTCAACCTTGGTTTTGAGAATCTCTCCCGGAGTTTGAGAGATTTGGACGTGAAAGGGTACCAGTCTTGTCGGGGATTGGGAACCCTTCGCGAGAATGTCCAAAGTTTCAGCGGGATTTCCAAAATGTTGAGAGGAACTCGAAACATGTCAACCTTGGTTTTGAGAATCTCTCCCGGAGTTTGAGAGATTTGGACGTGAAAGGGTACCAGTCTTGTCGGGGATTGGGAACCCTTCGCGAGAATGTCCAAAGTTTCAGCGGGATTTCCAAAATGTTGAGAGGAACTCGAAACATGTCAACCTTGGTTTTGAGAATCTCTCCCGGAGTTTGAGAGATTTGGACGTGAAAGGGTACCAGTCTTGTTGGGGATTGGGAACCCTTCGCGAGAATGTCCAAAGTTTCAGCGGGATTTCCAAAATGTTGAGAGGAACTCGAAACATGTCAACCTTGGTTTTGAGAATCTCTCCCGGAGTTTGAGAGATTTGGACGTGAAAGGGTACCAGTCTTGTCGGGGATTGGGAACCCTTCGCGAGAATGCCCAAAGTTTCAGCGGGATTTCCAAAATGTTGAGAGGAACTCGAAACATGTCAACCTGGGTTTTGAGAATCTCTCCCGGAGTTTGAGAGATTTGGACGTGAAAGGGTACCAGTCTTGTCGGGGATTGGGAACCCTTTGCGAGAATGTCCAAAGTTTCAGCGGGATTTCCAAAATGTTGAGAGGAACTCGAAACATGTCAACCTTGGTTTTGAGAATCTCTCCCGGAGTTTAAGAGATTTGGACGTGAAAGGGTACCAGTCTTGTCGGGGATTGGGAACCCTTCGCGAGAATGTCCAAAGTTTCAGCGGGATTTCCAAAATGTTGAGAGGAACTCGAAACATGTCAACCTTGGTTTTGAGAATCTCTCCCGGAGTTTGAGAGATTTGGACGTGAAAGGGTACCAGTCTTGTCGGGGATTGGGAACCCTTCGTGAGAATGCCCAAGGTTTCAGGGGGATTTCCAAAATGTTGAGAGGAACTCGAAACATGTCAACCTTGGTTTTGAGAATCTCTCCCGGAGTTTGAGAGATTTGGACGTGAAAGGGTACCAGTCTTGTCGGGGATTGGGAACCCTTCGCGAGAATGTCCAAAGTTTCAGCGGGATTTCCAAAATGTTGAGAGGAACTCGAAACATGTCAACCTTGGTTTTGAGAATCTCTCCCGGAGTTTGAGAGATTTGGACGTGAAAGGGTACCAGTCTTGTCGGGGATTGGGAACCCTTCGCGAGAATGCCCAAAGTTTCAGCGGGATTTCCAAAATGTTGAGAGGAACTCGAAACATGTCAACCTTGGTTTTGAGAATCTCTCCCGGAGTTTGAGAGATTTGGACGTGAAAGGGTACCAGTCTTGTCAGGGATTGGGAACCCTTTGCGAGAATGTCCAAAGTTTCAGCGGGATTTCCAAAATGTTGAAAGGAACTCGAAACATGTCAACCTCGGTTTTGAGAATCTCTCCCGGAGTTTGAGAGATTTGGACGTGAAAGGGTATCAGTCTTGTCAGGGATTGGGAACCCTTTGCGAGAATGTCCAAAGTTTCAGCGGGATTTCCAAAATGTTGAGAGGAACTCGAAACATGTCAGCCTTGGTTTTGAGAATCTCTCCCGGAGTTTGAGAGATTTGGACGTGAAAGGGTACCAGTCTTGTCGGGGATTGGGAACCCTTCGCGAGAATGTCCAAAGTTTCAGCGGGATTTCCAAAATGTTGAGAGGAACTCGAAACATGTCAACCTTGGTTTTGAGAATCTCTCCCGGAGTTTGAGAGATTTGGACGTGAAAGGGTACCAGTCTTGTCGGGGATTGGGAACCCTTCGCGAGAATGTCCAAAGTTTCAGCGGGATTTCCAAAATGTTGAGAGGAACTCGAAACATGTCAACCTTGGATTTGAGAATCTCTCCCGGAGTTTTAGAGATTTGGACGTGAAAGGGTACCAGTCTTGTCGGGGATTGGGAACCCTTTGCGAGAATGTCCAAAGTTTCAGCGGGATTTCCAAAATGTTGAGAGGAACTCGAAACATGTCAACCTTGGTTTTGAGAATCTCTCCCGGAGTTTGAGAGATTTGGACGTGAAAGGGTACCAGTCTTGTCGGGGATTGGGAACCCTTCGCGAGAATGCCCAAAGTTTCAGCGGGATTTCCAAAATGTTGAGAGGAACTCGAAACATGTCAACCTGGGTTTTGAGAATCTCTCCCGGAGTTTGAGAGATTTGGACGTGAAAGGGTACCAGTCTTGTCGGGGATTGGGAACCCTTCGCGAGAATGTCCAAAGTTTCAGCGGGATTTCCAAAATGTTGAGAGGAACTCGAAACATGTCAACCTTGGTTTTGAGAATCTCTCCCGGAGTTTGAGAGATTTGGACGTGAAAGGGTACCAGTCTTGTCGGGGATTGGGAACCCTTCGCGAGAATGTCCAAAGTTTCAGCGGGATTTCCAAAATGTTGAGAGGAACTCGAAACATGTCAACCTTGGTTTTGAGAATCTCTCCCGGAGTTTGAGAGATTTGGACGTGAAAGGGTACCAGTCTTGTCGGGGACTGGGAACCCTTCGCGAGAATGTCCACAGTTTCAGCGGGATTTCCAAAATGTTGAGAGGGACTCGAAACATGTCAACCTTGGTTTTGAGAATCTCTCCCGGAGTTTGAGAGATTTGGACGTGAAAGGGTACCAGTCTTGTCGGGGATTGGGAACCCTTCGCGAGAATGCCCAAAGTTTCAGCGGGATTTCCAAAATGTTGAGAGGAACTCGAAACATGTCAACCTTGGTTTTGAGAATCTCTCCCGGAGTTTGAGAGATTTGGACGTGAAAGGGTACCAGTCTTGTCGGGGATTGGGAACCCTTTGCGAGAATGTCCAAAGTTTCAGCGGGATTTCCAAAATGTTGAGAGGAACTCGAAACATGTCAACCTTGGTTTTGAGAATCTCTCCCGGAGTTTGAGAGATTTGGATGTGAAAGGGTACCAGTCTTGTCGGGGATTGGGAACCCTTCGCGAGAATGCCCAAAGTTTCAGCGGGATTTCCAAAATGTTGAGAGGAACTCGAAAGATGTCAACCTTGGTTTTGAGAATCTCTCCCGGAGTTTGAGAGATTTGGACGTGAAAGTGTACCAGTCTTGTCGGGGACTGGGAACCCTTCGCGAGAATGTCCAAAGTTTCAGCGGGATTTCCAAAATGTTGAGAGGGACTCGAAACATGTCAACCTTGGTTTTGAGAATCTCTCCCGGAGTTTGAGAGATTTGGACGTGAAAGGGTACCAGTCTTGTCGGGGATTGGGAACCCTTCGCGAGAATGCCCAAAGTTTCAGCGGGATTTCCAAAATGTTGAGAGGAACTCGAAACATGTCAACCTTGGTTTTGAGAATCTCTCCCGGAGTTTGAGAGATTTGGACGTGAAAGGGTACCAGTCTTGTCAGGGATTGGGAACCCTTTGCGAGAATGTCCAAAGTTTCAGCGGGATTTCCAAAATGTTTAGAGGAACTCGAAACATGTCAACCTTGGTTTTGAGAATCTCTCCCGGAGTTTGAGAGATTTGGATGTGAAAGGGTACCAGTCTTGTCGGGGATTGGGAACCCTTCGCGAGAATGCCCAAAGTTTCAGCGGGATTTCCAAAATGTTGAGAGGAACTCGAAACATGTCAGCCTTGCTTTTGAGAATCTCTCCCGGAGTTTGAGAGATTTGGACGTGAAAGGGTACCAGTCTTGTCGGGGATTGGGAACCCTTCGCGAGAATGCCCAAAGTTTCAGCGGGATTTCCAAAATGTTGAGAGGAACTCGAAACATGTCAACCTTGGTTTTGAGAATCTCTCCCGGAGTTTGAGAGATTTGGACGTGAAAGGGTACCAGTCTTGTCGGGGATTGGGAACCCTTCGCGAGAATGTCCAAAGTTTCAGCGGGATTTCCAAAATGTTGAGAGGAACTCGAAACATGTCAACCTTGGTTTTGAGAATCTCTCCCGGAGTTTGAGAGATTTGGACGTGAAAGGGTACCAGTCTTGTCGGGGATTGGGAACCCTTCGCGAGAATGTCCAAAGTTTCAGCGGGATTTCCAAAATGTTGAGAGGAACTCGAAACATGTCAACCTTGGTTTTGAGAATCTCTCCCGGAGTTTGAGAGATTTGGACGTGAAAGGGTACCAGTCTTGTCGGGGATTTGGAACCCTTCGCGAGAATGTCCAAAGTTTCAGCGGGATTTCCAAAATGTTGAAAGGAACTCGAAACATGTCAACCTCGGTTTTGAGAATCTCTCCCGGAGTTTGAGAGATTTGGACGTGAAAGGGTACCAGTCTTGTCGGGGATTGGGAACCCTTCGCGAGAATGTCCAAAGTTTCAGCGGGATTTCCAAAATGTTGAAAGGAACTCGAAACATGTCAACCTCGGTTTTGAGAATCTCTCCCGGAGTTTGAGAGATTTGGACGTCAAAGGGTATCAGTCTTGTCAGGGATTGGGAACCCTTCGCGAGAATGTCCAAAGTTTCAGCGGGATTTCCAAAATGTTGAGAGGAACTCGAAACATGTCAGCCTTGGTTTTGAGAATCTCTCCCGGAGTTTGAGAGATTTGGACGTGAAAGGGTACCAGTCTTGTCGGGGATTGGGAACCCTTCGCGAGAATGTCCAAAGTTTCAGCGGGATTTCCAAAATGTTGAGAGGAACTCGAAACATGTCAACCTTGGTTTTGAGAATCTCTCCCGGAGTTTGAGAGATTTGGACGTGAAAGGGTACCAGTCTTGTCGGGGATTGGGAACCCTTCGCGAGAATGCCCAAAGTTTCAGCGGGATTTCCAAAATATTGAGAGGAACTCGAAACATGTCAACCTTGGTTTTGAGAATCTCTCCCGGAGTTTGAGAGATTTGGACGTGAAAGGGTACCAGTCTTGTCGGGGATTGGGAACCCTTCGCGAGAATGTCCAAAGTTTCAGCGGGATTTCCAAAATGTTGAAAGGAACTCGAAACATGTCAACCTTGGTTTTGAGAATCTCTCCCGGAGTTTGAGAGATTTGGACGTGAAAGGGTACCAGTCTTGTCGGGGATTGGGAACCCTTTGCGAGAATGTCCAAAGTTTCAGCGGGATTTCCATAATGTTGAGAGGAACTCGAAACATGTCAACCTTGGTTTTGAGAATCTCTCCCGGAGTTTGAGAGATTTGGACGTGAAAGGGTACCAGTCTTGTCGGGGATTGGGAACCCTTCGCGAGAATGCCCAAAGTTTCAGCGGGATTTCCAAAATGTTGAGAGGAACTCGAAACATGTCAACCTTGGTTTTGAGAATCTCTCCCGGAGTTTGAGAGATTTGGACGTGAAAGGGTACCAGTCTTGTCGGGGATTGGGAACCCTTCGCGAGAATGCCCAAAGTTTCAGCGGGATTTCCAAAATGTTGAGAGGAACTCGAAACATGTCAACCTTGGTTTTGAGAATCTCTCCCGGAGTTTGAGAGATTTGGACGTGAAAGGGTACCAGTCTTGTCGGGGATTGGGAACCCTTTGCGAGAATGTCCAAAGTTTCAGCGGGATTTCCAAAATGTTGAGAGGAACTCGAAACATGTCAACCTTGGTTTTGAGAATCTCTCCCGGAGTTTGAGAGATTTGGACGTGAAAGGGTACCAGTCTTGTCGGGGATTGGGAACCCTTCGCGAGAATGCCCAAAGTTTCAGCGGGATTTCCAAAATGTTGAGAGGAACTCGAAACATGTCAACCTTGGTTTTGAGAATCTCTCCCGGAGTTTGAGAGATTTGGACGTGAAAGGGTACCAGTCTTGTCGGGGATTGGGAACCCTTCGCGAGAATGCCCAAAGTTTCAGCGGGATTTCCAAAATGTTGAGAAGAACTCGAAACATGTCAACCTTGGTTTTGAGAATCTCTCCCGGAGTTTGAGAGATTTGGACGTGAAAGGGTACCAGTCTTGTCGGGGATTGGGAACCCTTCGCGAGAATGTCCAAAGTTTCAGCGGGATTTCCAAAATGTTGAGAGGAACTCGAAACATGTCAACCTTGGTTTTGAGAATCTCTCCCGGAGTTTGAGAGATTTGGACGTGAAAGGGTACCAGTCTTGTCGGGGATTGGGAACCCTTCGCGAGAATGTCCAAAGTTTCAGCGGGATTTCCAAAATGTTGAGAGGAACTCGAAACATGTCAACCTTGGTTTTGAGAATCTCTCCCGGAGTTTGAGAAATTTGGACGTGAAAGGGTACCAGTCTTGTCGGGGATTGGGAACCCTTCGCCAGAATGTCCAAAGTTTCAGCGGGATTTCCAAAATGTTGAGAGGAACTCGAAACATGTCAACCTTGGTTTTGAGAATCTCTCCCGGAGTTTGAGAGATTTGGACGTGAAAGGGTACCAGTCTTGTCGGGGATTGGGAACCCTTCGCCAGAATGTCCAAAGTTTCAGCGGGATTTCCAAAATGTTGAGAGGAACTCGAAACATGTCAACCTTGGTTTTGAGAATCTCTCCCGGAGTTTGAGAGATTTGGACGTGAAAGGGTACCAGTCTTGTCGGGGATTGGGAACCCTTCGCGAGAATGTCCAAAGTTTCAGCGGGATTTCCAAAATGTTGAGAGGAACTCGAAACATGTCAACCTTGGTTTTGAGAATCTCTCCCGGAGTTTGAGAGATTTGGACGTGAAAGTGTATCAGTCTTGTCGGGGATTGGGAACCCTTTGCGAGAATGTCCAAAGTTTCAGCGGGATTTCCAAAATGTTGAGAGGAACTCGAAACATGTCAGCCTTGGTTTTGAGAATCTCACCCGGAGTTTGAGAGATTTGGACGTGAAAGGGTACCAGTCTTGTCGGGGATTGGGAACCCTTCGCCAGAATGTCCAAAGTTTCAGCGGGATTTCCAAAATGTTGAGAGGAACTCGAAACATGTCAACCTTGGTTTTGAGAATCTCTCCCGGAGTTTGAGAGATTTGGACGTGAAAGGGTACCAGTCTTGTCGGGGATTGGGAACCCTTCGCGAGAATGTCCAAAGTTTCAGCGGGATTTCCAAAATGTTGAGAGGAACTCGAAACATGTCAACCTTGGTTTTGAGAATCTCTCCCGGAGTTTGAGAGATTTGGACGTGAAAGGCTACCAGTCTTGTCGGGGATTGGGAACCCTTCGCGAGAATGCCCAAAGTTTCAGCGGGATTTCCAAAATGTTGAGAGGAACTCGAAACATGTCAACCTTGGTTTTGAGAATCTCTCCCGGAGTTTGAGAGATTTGGACGTGAAAGGGTACCAGTCTTGTCGGGGATTGGGAACCCTTCGCGAGAATGCCCAAAGTTTCAGCGGGATTTCCAAAATGTTGAGAGGAACTCGAAACATGTCAACCTTGGTTTTGAGAATCTCTCCCGGAGTTTGAGAGATTTGGACGTGAAAGGGTACCAGTCTTGTCGGGGATTGGGAACCCTTTGCGAGAATGTCCAAAGTTTCAGCGGGATTTCCAAAATGTTGAGAGGAACTCGAAACATGTCAACCTTGGTTTTGAGAATCTCTCCCGGAGTTTGAGAGATTTGGACGTGAAAGGGTACCAGTCTTGTCGGGGATTGGGAACCCTTCGCGAGAATGCCCAAAGTTTCAGCAGGATTTCCAAAATGTTGAGAGGAACTCGAAACATGTCAACCTTGGTTTTGAGAATCTCTCCCGGAGTTTGAGAGATTTGGACGTGAAAGGGTACCAGTCTTGTCGGGGATTGGGAACCCTTCGCGAGAATGCCCAAAGTTTCAGCGGGATTTCCAAAATGTTGAGAGGAACTCGAAACATGTCAACCTTGGTTTTGAGAATCTCTCCCGGAGTTTGAGAGATTTGGACGTGAAAGGGTACCAGTCTTGTCGGGGATTGGGAACCCCTCGCGAGAATGTCCAAAGTTTCAGCGGGATTTCCAAAATGTTGAGAGGAACTCGAAACATGTCAAACTTGGTTTTGAGAATCTCTCCCGGAGTTTGAGAGATTTGGACGTGAAAGGGTACCAGTCTTGTCGGGGATTGGGAACCCTTTGCGAGAATGTCCAAAGTTTCAGCGGGATTTCCAAAATGTTGAGAGGAACTCGAAACATGTCAACCTTGGTTTTGAGAATCTCTCCCGGAGTTTGAGAGATTTGGACGTGAAAGGGTACCAGTCTTGTCGGGGATTGGGAACCCTTCGCGAGAATGTCCAAAGTTTCAGCGGGATTTCCAAAATGTTGAGAGGAACTCGAAACATGTCAACCTTGGTTTTGAGAATCTCTCCCGGAGTTTGAGAGATTTGGACGTGAAAGGGTACCAGTCTTGTCGGGGATTGGGAACCCTTCGCCAGAATGTCCAAAGTTTCAGCGGGATTTCCAAAATGTTGAGAGGAACTCGAAACATGTCAACCTTGGTTTTGAGAATCTCTCCCGGAGTTTGAGAGATTTGGACGTGAAAGGGTACCAGTCTTGTCGGGGATTGGGAACCCTTCGCCAGAATGTCCAAAGTTTCAGCGGGATTTCCAAAATGTTGAGAGGAACTCGAAACATGTCAACCTTGGTTTTGAGAATCTCTCCCGGAGTTTGAGAGATTTGGACGTGAAAGGGTACCAGTCTTGTCGGGGATTGGGAACCCTTCGCCAGAATGTCCAAAGTTTCAGCGGGATTTCCAAAATGTTGAGAGGAACTCGAAACATGTCAACCTTGGTTTTGAGAATCTCTCCCGGAGTTTGAGAGATTTGGACGTGAAAGTGTATCAGTCTTGTCGGGGATTGGGAACCCTTTGCGAGAATGTCCAAAGTTTCAGCGGGATTTCCAAAATGTTGAGAGGAACTCGAAACATGTCAGCCTTGTTTTTGAGAATCTCACCCGGAGTTTGAGAGATTTGGACGTGAAAGGGTACCAGTCTTGTCGGGGATTGGGAACCCTTTGCGAGAATGTCCAAAGTTTCAGCGGGATTTCCAAAATGTTGAGAGGAACTCGAAACATGTCAACCTTGGTTTTGAGAATCTCTCCCGGAGTTTGAGAGATTTGGACGTGAAAGGGTACCAGTCTTGTCGGGGATTGGGAACCCTTCGCGAGAATGTCCAAAGTTTCAGCGGGATTTCCAAAATGTTGAGAGGAACTCGAAACATGTCAACCTTGGTTTTGAGAATCTCTCCCGGAGTTTGAGAGATTTGGACGTGAAAGGCTACCAGTCTTGTCGGGGATTGGGAACCCTTCGCGAGAATGCCCAAAGTTTCAGCGGGATTTCCAAAATGTTGAGAGGAACTCGAAACATGTCAACCTTGGTTTTGAGAATCTCTCCCGGAGTTTGAGAGATTTGGACGTGAAAGGGTACCAGTCTTGTCGGGGATTGGGAACCCTTTGCGAGAATGTCCAAAGTTTCAGCGGGATTTCCAAAATGTTGAGAGGAACTCGAAACATGTCAACCTTGGTTTTGAGAATCTCTCCCGGAGTTTGAGAGATTTGGACGTGAAAGGGTACCAGTCTTGTCGGGGATTGGGAACCCTTCGCGAGAATGCCCAAAGTTTCAGGGGGATTTCCAAAATGTTGAGAGGAACTCGAAACATGTCAACCTTGGTTTTGAGAATCTCTCCCGGAGTTTGAGAGATTTGGACGTGAAAGGGTACCAGTCTTGTCGGGGATTGGGAACCCTTCGCGAGAATGCCCAAAGTTTCAGCGGGATTTCCAAAATGTTGAGAGGAACTCGAAACATGTCAACCTTGGTTTTGAGAATCTCTCCCGGAGTTTGAGAGATTTGGACGTGAAAGGGTACCAGTCTTGTCGGGGATTGGGAACCCCTCGCGAGAATGTCCAAAGTTTCAGCGGTATTTCCAAAATGTTGAGAGGAACTCGAAACATGTCAAACTTGGTTTTGAGAATCTCTCCCGGAGTTTGAGAGATTTGGACGTGAAAGGGTACCAGTCTTGTCGGGGATTGGGAACCCTTCGTCAGAATGTCCAAAGTTTCAGCGGGATTTCCAAAATGTTGAGAGGAACTCGAAACATGTCAACCTTGGTTTTGAGAATCTCTCCCGGAGTTTGAGAGATTTGGACGTGAAAGGCTACCAGTCTTGTCGGGGATTGGGAACCCTTCGCGAGAATGTCCAAAGTTTCAGCGGGATTTCCAAAATGTTGAGAGGAACTCGAAACATGTCAACCTTGGTTTTGAGAATCTCTCCCGGAGTTTGAGAGATTTGGACGTGAAAGGGTACCAGTCTTGTCGGGGATTGGGAACCCTTCGCCAGAATGTCCAAAGTTTCAGCGGGATTTCCAAAATGTTGAGAGGAACTCGAAACATGTCAACCTTGGTTTTGAGAATCTCTCCCGGAGTTTGAGAGATTTGGACGTGAAAGGGTACCAGTCTTGTCGGGGATTGGGAACCCTTCGCCAGAATGTCCAAAGTTTCAGCGGGATTTCCAAAATGTTGAGAGGAACTCGAAACATGTCAACCTTGGTTTTGAGAATCTCTCCCGGAGTTTGAGAGATTTGGACGTGAAAGGGTACCAGTCTTGTCGGGGATTGGGAACCCTTCGCCAGAATGTCCAAAGTTTCAGCGGGATTTCCAAAATGTTGAGAGGAACTCGAAACATGTCAACCTTGGTTTTGAGAATCTCTCCCGGAGTTTGAGAGATTTGGACGTGAAAGGGTACCAGTCTTGTCAGGGATTGGGAACCCTTCGCGAGAATGTCCAAAGTTTCAGCGGGATTTCCAAAATGTTGAGAGGAACTCGAAACATGTCAACCTCGGTTTTGAGAATCTCTCCCGGAGTTTGAGAGATTTGGACGTGAAAGGGTATCAGTCTTGTCAGGGATTGGGAACCCTTTGCGAGAATGTCCAAAGTTTCAGCGGGATTTCCAAAATGTTGAGAGGAACTCGAAACATGTCAGCCTTGGTTTTGAGAATCTCACCCGTAGTTTGAGAGATTTGGACGTGAAAGGGTACCAGTCTTGTCGGGGATTGGGAACCCTTTGCGAGAATGTCCAAAGTTTCAGCGGGATTTCCAAAATGTTGAGAGGAACTCGAAACATGTCAACCTTGGTTTTGAGAATCTCTCCCGGAGTTTAAGAGATTTGGACGTGAAAGGGTACCAGTCTTGTCGGAGATTGGGAACCCTTCGCGAGAATGCCCAAAGTTTCAGCGGGATTTCCAAAATGTTGAGAGCAACTCGAAACATGTCAACCTTGGTTTTGAGAATCTCTCCCGGAGTTTGAGAGATTTGGACGTGAAAGGGTACCAGTCTTGTCGGGGATTGGGAACCCTTCGCGAGAATGTCCAAAGTTTCAGCGGGATTTCCAAAATGTTGAGAGGAACTCGAAACATGTCAACCTTGGTTTTGAGAATCTCTCCCGGAGTTTGAGAGATTTGGACGTGAAAGGGTACCAGTCTTGTCGGGGATTGGGAACCCTTTGCGAGAATGTCCAAAGTTTCAGCGGGATTTCCAAAATGTTGAGAGGAACTCGAAACATGTCAACCTTGGTTTTGAGAATCTCTCCCGGAGTTTGAGAGATTTGGACGTGAAAGGCTACCAGTCTTGTCGGGGATTGGGAACCCTTCGCGAGAATGTCCAAAGTTTCAGCGGGATTTCCAAAATGTTGAGAGGAACTCGAAACATGTCAACCTTGGTTTTGAGAATCTCTCCCGGAGTTTGAGAGATTTGGACGTGAAAGGGTACCAGTCTTGTCGGGGATTGGGAACCCTTCGCCAGAATGTCCAAAGTTTCAGCGGGATTTCCAAAATGTTGAGAGGAACTCGAAACATGTCAACCTTGGTTTTGAGAATCTCTCCCGGAGTTTGAGAGATTTGGACGTGAAAGGGTACCAGTCTTGTCGGGGATTGGGAACCCTTCGCGAGAATGCCCAAAGTTTCAGCGGGATTTCCAAAATGTTGAGAGGAACTCGAAACATGTCAACCTTGGTTTTGAGAATCTCTCCCGGAGTTTTAGAGATTTGGACGTGAAAGGGTACCAGTCTTGTCGGGGATTGGGAACCCTTTGCGAGAATGTCCAAAGTTTCAGCGGGATTTCCAAAATGTTGAGAGGAACTCGAAACATGTCAACCTTGGTTTTGAGAATCTCTCCCGGAGTTTGAGAGATTTGGACGTGAAAGGGTACCAGTCTTGTCGGGGATTGGGAACCCTTCGCGAGAATGCCCAAAGTTTCAGGGGGATTTCCAAAATGTTGAGAGGAACTCGAAACATGTCAACCTTGGTTTTGAGAATCTCTCCCGGAGTTTGAGAGATTTGGACGTGAAAGGGACCAGTCTTGTCGGGGATTGGGAACCCTTCGCGAGAATGCCCAAAGTTTCAGCGGGATTTCCAAAATGTTGAGAGGAACTCGAAACATGTCAACCTTGGTTTTGAGAATCTCTCCCGGAGTTTGAGAGATTTGGACGTGAAAGGGTACCAGTCTTGTCGGGGATTGGGAACCCCTCAAAAGAATGTCCAAAGTTTCAGCGGGATTTCCAAAATGTTGAGAGGAACTCGAAACATGTCAAACTTGGTTTTGAGAATCTCTCCCGGAGTTTGAGAGATTTGGACGTGAAAGGGTACCAGTCTTGTCGGGGATTGGGAACCCTTCGCGAGAATGTCCAAAGTTTCAGCGGGATTTCCAAAATGTTGAGAGGAACTCGAAACATGTCAACCTTGGTTTTGAGAATCTCTCCCGGAGTTTGAGAGATTTGGACGTGAAAGGGTACCAGTCTTGTCGGGGATTGGGAACCCTTCGCGAGAATGTCCAAAGTTTCAGCGGGATTTCCAAAATGTTGAGAGGAACTCGAAACATGTCAACCTTGGTTTTGAGAATCTCTCCCGGAGTTTGAGAGATTTGGACGTGAAAGGGTACCAGTCTTGTCGGGGATTGGGAACCCTTCGCGAGAATGTCCAAAGTTTCAGCGGGATTTCCAAAATGTTGAAAGGAACTCGAAACATGTTAACCTTGGTTTTGAGAATCTCTCCCGGAGTTTGAGAGATTTGGACGTGAAAGGGTACCAGTCTTGTGTGGGATCGGGAACCCTTCGCGAGAATGTCCAAAGTTTCAGTGGGATTTCCAAAATGTTGAAAGGAACTCGAAACATGTCAACCTTGGTTTTGAGAATCTCTCCCGGAGTTTGAGAGATTTGGACGTGAAAGGGTACCAGTCTTGTCGGGGATTGGGAACCCTTCGCGAGAATGTCCAAAGTTTCAGCGGGATTTCCAAAATGTTGAAAGGAACTCGAAACATGTCAACCTTGGCTTTGAGAATCTCTCCCGGAGTTTGAGAGATTTGGACGTGAAAGGGTACCAGTCTTGTCGGGGATTGGGAACCCTTCGCGAGAATGCCCAAGGTTTCAGGGGAATTTCCAAAATGTTAAGAGGAACTCGAAACATGTCAACCTTGGTTTTGACAATCTCTCCCGGAGTTTGAGAGATTTGGACGTGAAAGGGTACCAGTCTTGTCGGGGATTGGGAACCCTTCGCCACAATGTCCAAAGTTTCAGCGGGATTTCCAAAATGTTGAGAGGAACTCGAAACATGTCAACCTTGGTTTTGAGAATCTCTCCCGGAGTTTGAGAGATTTGGACGTGAAAGGGTACCAGTCTTGTCGGGGATTGGGAACCCCTCGCGAGAATGTCCAAAGTTTCAGCAGGATTTCCAAAATGTTGAGAGGAACTCGAAACATGTCAGCCTTGCTTTTGAGAATCTCTCCCGGAGTTTGAGAGATTTGGACGTGAAAGGGTACCAGTCTTGTCGGGGATTGGGAACCCTTCACGGGAATGCCCAAGGTTTCAGGGGGATTTCCAAAATGTTGAGAGGAACTCGAAACATGTCAACCTTGGTTTTGAGAATCTCTCCCGGAGTTTGAGAGATTTGGACGTGAAAGGGTACCAGTCTTGTCGGGGATTGGGAACCCTTCGCAAGAATGTCCAAAGTTTCAGCGGGATTTCCAAAATGTTGAGAGGAACTCGAAACATGTCAACCTTGGTTTTGAGAATCTCTCCCGGAGTTTGAGAGATTTGGATGTGAAAGAGTACCAGTCTTGTCGTGGATTGGGAACCCTTCGCGAGAATGTCCAAAGTTTCAGCGGGATTTCCAAAATGTTGAAAGGAACTCGAACCATGTCAACCTTGGTTTTGAGAATCTCTCCCGGAGTTTGAGAGATTTGGACGTGAAAGGGTACCAGTCTTGTGTGGGATCGGGAACCCTTCGCGAGAATGTCCAAAGTTTCAGCGGGATTTCCAAAATGTTCAAAGGAACTCGAAACATGTCAACCTTGGTTTTGAGAATCTCTCCCGGAGTTTGAGAGATTTGGACGTGAAAGGGTACCAGTCTTGTCGGGGATTGGGAACCCTTCGCGAGAATGTCCAAAGTTTCAGCGGGATTTCCAAAATGTTGAAAGGAACTCGAAACATGTCAACCTTGGTTTTGAGAATCTCTCCCGGAGTTTGAGAGATTTGGACGTGAAAGGGTACCAGTCTTGTGTGGGATCGGGAACCCTTTGCGAGAATGTCCAAAGTTTCAGCGGGATTTCCAAAATGTTGAGAGGAACTCGAAACATGTCAACCTTGGTTTTGAGAATCTCTCCCGGAGTTTGAGAGATTTGGACGTGAAAGGGTACCAGTCTTGTCGGGGATTGGGAACCCTTCGCTACAATGTCCAAAGTTTCAGCGGGATTTCCAAAATGTTGAAAGGAACTCGAAACATGTCAACCTTGGTTTTGAGAATCTCTCCCGGAGTTTGAGAGATCTGGACGTGAAAGGGTACCAGTCTTGTCGGGGATTGGGAACCCTTCGCGAGAATGTCCAAAGTTTCAGCGGGATTTCCAAAATGTTGCGAGGAACTCGAAACATGTCAACCTTGGTTTTGAGAATCTCTCCCGGAGTTTGAGAGATTTGGACGTGAAAGGGTACCAGTCTTGTCGGGGATTGGGAACCCTTCGCGAGAATGCCCACGGTTTCAGGGGGATTTCCAAAATGTTGAGAGGAACTCGAAACATGTCAACCTTGGTTTTGAGAATCTCTCCCGGAGTTTGAGATATTTGGACGTGAAAGGGTACCAGTCTTGTCGGGGATTGGGAACCCTTCGCGAGAATGTCCAAAGTTTCAGCGGGATTTCCAAAATGTTGAGAGGAACTCGAAACATGTCAACCTTGGTTTTGAGAATCTCTCCCGGAGTTTGAGAGATTTGGACGTGAAAGGGTACCAGTCTTGTCGGGGATTGGGAACCCCTCGCGAGAATGTCCAAAGTTTCAGCAGGATTTCCAAAATGTTGAGAGGAACTCGAAACATGTCAGCCTTCCTTTTGAGAATCTCTCCCGGAGTTTGAGAGATTTGGACGTGAAAGGGTACCAGTCTTGTCGGGGATTGGGAACCCTTCACGAGAATGCCCAAGATTTCAGGGGGATTTCCAAAATGTTGAGAGGAACTCGAAACATGTCAACCTTGGTTTTGAGAATCTCTCCCGGAGTTTGAGAGATTTGGACGTGAAAGGGTACCAGTCTTGTCGGGGATTGGGAACCCTTCGCGAGAATGTCCAAAGTTTCAGCGGGATTTCCAAAATGTTGAGAGGAACTCGAAACATGTCAACCTTGGTTTTGAGAATCTCTCCCGGAGTTTGAGAGATTTGGACGTGAAAGGGTACCAGTCTTGTCGGGGATTGGGAACCCTTCGCAAGAATGTCCAAAGTTTCAGCGGGATTTCCAAAATGTTGAGAGGAACTCGAAACATGTCAACCTTGGTTTTGAGAATCTCTCCCGGAGTTTGAGAGATTTGGATGTGAAAGAGTACCAGTCTTGTCGTGGATTGGGAACCCTTCGCGAGAATGTCCAAAGTTTCAGCGGGATTTCCAAAATGTTGAAAGGAACTCGAAACATGTCAACCTTGGTTTTGAGAATCTCTCCCGGAGTTTGAGAGATTTGGACGTGAAAGGGTACCAGTCTTGTGTGGGAGTGGGAACCCTTCGCGAGAATGTCCAAAGTTTCAGCGGGATTTCCAAAATGTTGAAAGGAACTCGAAACATGTCAACCTTGGTTTTGAAAATCTCTCCCGGAGTTTGAGAGATTTGGACGTGAAAGGGTACCAGTCTTGTCGGGGATTGGGAACCCTTCGCGAGAATGTCCAAAGTTTCAGCGGGATTTCCAAAATGTTGAAAGGAACTCGAAACATGTCAACCTTGGTTTTGAGAATCTCTCCCGGAGTTTGAGAGATTTGGACGTGAAAGGGTACCAGTCTTGTGTGGGATTGGGAACCCTTTGCGAGAATGTCCAAAGTTTCAGCGGGATTTCCAAAATGTTGAGAGGAACTCGAAACATGTCAACCTTGGTTTTGAGAATCTCTCCCGGAGTTTGAGAGATTTGGACGTGAAAGGGTACCAGTCTTGTCGGGGATTGGGAACCCTTCGCGAGAATGCCCAAAGTTTCAGCGGGATTTCCAAAATGTTGAGAGGAACTCGAAACATGTCAACCTTGGTTTTGAGAATCTCTCCCAGAGTTTGAGAGATCTGGACGTGAAAGGGTACCAGTCTTGTCGGGGATTGGGAACCCTTCGCGAGAATGTCGAAAGTTTCAGCGGGATTTCCAAAATGTTGAGAGGAACTCGAAACATGTCAACCTTGGTTTTGAGAATCTCTCCCGGAGTTTGAGAGATTTGGACGTGAAAGGGTACCAGTCTTGTCGGGGATTGGGAACCCTTCGCGAGAATGCCCAAGGTTTCAGGGGGATTTCCAAAATGTTGAGAGGAACTCGAAACATGTCAACCTTGGTTTTGAGAATCTCTCCCGGAGTTTGAGAGATTTGGACGTGAAAGGGTACCAGTCTTGTCGGGGATTGGGAACCCTTCGCGAGAATGTGCAAAGTTTCAGCGGGATTTCCAAAATGTTGAGAGGAACTCGAAACATGTCAACCTTGGTTTTGAGAATCTCTCCCGGAGTTTGAGAGATTTGGACGTGAAAGGGTACCAGTCTTGTCGGGGATTGGGAACCCTTCGCGAGAATGTCCAGAGTTTCAGCGGGATTTCCAAAATGTTGAGAGGAACTCGAAACATGTCAACCTTGGTTTTGAGAATCTCTCCCGGAGTTTGAGAGATTTGGACGTGAAAGGGTACCAGTCTTGTCGGGGATTGGGAACCCTTCGCGAGAATGTTCAAAGTTTCAGCGGGATTTCCAAAATGTTGAGAGGAACTCGAAACATGTCAACCTTGGTTTTGAGAATCTCTCCCGGAGTTTGAGAGATTTGGACGTGAAAGGGTACCAGTCTTGTCGGGGATTTGGAACCCTTCGCGAGAATGCCCAAAGTTTCAGGGGGATTTCCAAAATGTTGAGAGGAACTCGAAACATGTCAACCTCGGTTTTGAGAATCTCTCCCGGAGTTTGAGAGATTTGGACGTGAAAGGGTACCAGTCTTGTCGGGGATTGGGAACCCTTCGCGAGAATGCCCAAAGTTTCAGCGGGATTTCCAAAATGTTGAGAGGAACTCGAAACATGTCAACCTTGGTTTTGAGAATCTCTCCCGGAGTTTGAGAGATTTGGACGTGAAAGGGTACCAGTCTTGTCGGGGATTGGGAACCCTTCGCGAGAATGTCCAAAGTTTCAGCGGGATTTCCAAAATGTTGAGAGGAACTCGAAACATGTCAACCTTGGTTTTGAGAATCTCTCCCGGAGTTTGAGAGATTTGGACGTGAAAGGGTACCAGTCTTGTCGGGGATTGGGAACCCCTCGCTAGAATGTCCAAAGTTTCAGGGGGATTTCCAAAATGTTGAGAGGAACTCGAAACATGTCAACCTTGGTTTTGAGAATCTCTCCCGGAGTTTGAGAGATTTGGACGTGAAAGGGTACCAGTCTTGTCGGGGATTGGGAACCCTTCGCGAGAATGTCCAAAGTTTCAGCGGGATTTCCAAAATGTTGAGAGGAACTCGAAACATGTCAACCTTGGTTTTGAGAATCTCTCCCGGAGTTTGAGAGATTTGGACGTGAAAGGGTACCAGTCTTGTCGGGGATTGGGAACCCTTCGCGAGAATGTCCAAAGTTTCAGCAAGATTTCCAAAATGTTGAGAGGAACTCGAAACATGTCAACCTTGGTTTTGAGATTCTCTCCCGGAGTTTGAGAGATTTGGACGTGAAAGGGTACCAGTCTTGTCGGGGATTGGGAACCCCTCGCGAGAATGTCCAAAGTTTCAGCAGGATTTCCAAAATGTTGAGAGGAACTCGAAACATGTCAACCTTGGTTTTGAGAATCTCTCCCGGAGTTTGAGAGATTTGGACGTGAAAGAGTACCAGTCTTGTCGGGGATTGGGAACCCTTCGCGAGAATGCCCAAAGTTTCAGCGGGATTTCCAAAATGTTGAGAGGAACTCGAAACATGTCAACCTTGGTTTTGAGAATCTCTCCCGGAGTTTGAGAGATTTGGACGTGAAAGGGTACCAGTCTTGTCGGGGATTGGGAACCCTTCGCGAGAATGTCCAAAGTTTCAGCAAGATTTCCAAAATGTTGAGAGGAACTCGAAACATGTCAACCTTGGTTTTGAGATTCTCTCCCGGAGTTTGAGAGATTTGGACGTGAAAGGGTACCAGTCTTGTCGGGGATTGGGAACCCCTCGCGAGAATGTCCAAAGTTTCAGCAGGATTTCCAAAATGTTGAGAGGAACTCGAAACATGTCAACCTTGGTTTTGAGAATCTCTCCCGGAGTTTGAGAGATTTGGACGTGAAAGAGTACCAGTCTTGTCGGGGATTGGGAACCCTTCGCGAGAATGCCCAAAGTTTCAGCGGGATTTCCAAAATGTTGAGAGGAACTCGAAACATGTCAACCTTGGTTTTGAGAATCTCTCCCGGAGTTTGAGAGATTTGGACGTGAAAGGGTACCAGTCTTGTCGGGGATTGGGAACCCTTCGCGAGAATGTCCAAAGTTTCAGCGGGATTTCCAAAATGTTGAGAGGAACTCGAAACATGTCAACCTTGGTTTTGAGAATCTCTCCCGGAGTTTGAGAGATTTGGACGTGAAAGGGTACCAGTCTTGTCGGGGATTGGGAACCCTTCGCGAGAATGTCGAAAGTTTCAGCGGGATTTCCAAAATGTTGCGAGGAACTCGAAACATGTCAACCTTGGTTTTGAGAATCTCTCCCGGAGTTTGAGAGATTTGGACGTGAAAGGGTACCAGTCTTGTCGGGGATTGGGAACCCTTCGCGAGAATGCCCACGGTTTCAGGGGGATTTCCAAAATGTTGAGAGGAACTCGAAACATGTCAACCTTGGTTTTGAGAATCTCTCCCGGAGTTTGAGATATTTGGACGTGAAAGGGTACCAGTCTTGTAGGGGATTGGGAACCCTTCGCGAGAATGTCCAAAGTTTCAGCGGGATTTCAAAAATGTTGAGAGGAACTCGAAACATGTCAACCTTGGTTTTGAGAATCTCTCCCGGAGTTTGAGAGATTTGGACGTGAAAGGGTACCAGTCTTGTCGGGGATTGGGAACCCCTCGCGAGAATGTCCAAAGTTTCAGCAGGATTTCCAAAATGTTGAGAGGAACTCGAAACATGTCAGCCTTCCTTTTGAGAATCTCTCCCGGAGTTTGAGAGATTTGGACGTGAAAGGGTACCAGTCTTGTCGGGGATTGGGAACCCTTCACGAGAATGCCCAAGGTTTCAGGGGGATTTCCAAAATGTTGAGAGGAACTCGAAACATGTCAACCTTGGTTTTGAGAATCTCTCCCGGAGTTTGAGAGATTTGGACGTGAAAGGGTACCAGTCTTGTCGGGGATTGGGAACCCTTCGCGAGAATGTCCAAAGTTTCAGCGGGATTTCCAAAATGTTGAGAGGAACTCGAAACATGTCAACCTTGGTTTTGAGAATCTCTCCCGGAGTTTGAGAGATTTGGACGTGAAAGGGTACCAGTCTTGTCGGGGATTGGGAACCCTTCGCAAGAATGTCCAAAGTTTCAGCGGGATTTCCAAAATGTTGAGAGGAACTCGAAACATGTCAACCTTGGTTTTGAGAATCTCTCCCGGAGTTTGAGAGATTTGGACGTGAAAGGGTACCAGTCTTGTGTGGGAGTGGGAACCCTTCGCGAGAATGTCCAAAGTTTCAGCGGGATTTCCAAAATGTTGAAAGGAACTCGAAACATGTCAACCTTGGTTTTGAAAATCTCTCCCGGAGTTTGAGAGATTTGGACGTGAAAGGGTACCAGTCTTGTCGGGGATTGGGAACCCTTCGCGAGAATGTCCAAAGTTTCAGCGGGATTTCCAAAATGTTGAAAGGAACTCGAAACATGTCAACCTTGGTTTTGAGAATCTCTCCCGGAGTTTGAGAGATTTGGACGTGAAAGGGTACCAGTCTTGTGTGGGATTGGGAACCCTTTGCGAGAATGTCCAAAGTTTCAGCGGGATTTCCAAAATGTTGAGAGGAACTCGAAACATGTCAACCTTGGTTTTGAGAATCTCTCCCGGAGTTTGAGAGATTTGGACGTGAAAGGGTACCAGTCTTGTCGGGGATTGGGAACCCTTCGCGAGAATGCCCAAAGTTTCAGCGGGATTTCCAAAATGTTGAGAGGAACTCGAAACATGTCAACCTTGGTTTTGAGAATCTCTCCCAGAGTTTGAGAGATCTGGACGTGAAAGGGTACCAGTCTTGTCGGGGATTGGGAACCCTTCGCGAGAATGTCGAAAGTTTCAGCGGGATTTCCAAAATGTTGAGAGGAACTCGAAACATGTCAACCTTGGTTTTGAGAATCTCTCCCGGAGTTTGAGAGATTTGGACGTGAAAGGGTACCAGTCTTGTCGGGGATTGGGAACCCTTCGTGAGAATGCCCAAGGTTTCAGGGGGATTTCCAAAATGTTGAGAGGAACTCGAAACATGTCAACCTTGGTTTTGAGAATCTCTCCCGGAGTTTGAGAGATTTGGACGTGAAAGGGTACCAGTCTTGTCGGGGATTGGGAACCCTTCGCGAGAATGTGCAAAGTTTCAGCGGGATTTCCAAAATGTTGAGAGGAACTCGAAACATGTCAACCTTGGTTTTGAGAATCTCTCCCGGAGTTTGAGAGATTTGGACGTGAAAGGGTACCAGTCTTGTCGGGGATTGGGAACCCTTCGCGAGAATGTCCAGAGTTTCAGCGGGATTTCCAAAATGTTGAGAGGAACTCGAAACATGTCAACCTTGGTTTTGAGAATCTCTCCCGGAGTTTGAGAGATTTGGACGTGAAAGGGTACCAGTCTTGTCGGGGATTGGGAACCCTTCGCGAGAATGTTCAAAGTTTCAGCGGGATTTCCAAAATGTTGAGAGGAACTCGAAACATGTCAACCTTGGTTTTGAGAATCTCTCCCGGAGTTTGAGAGATTTGGACGTGAAAGGGTACCAGTCTTGTCGGGGATTTGGAACCCTTCGCGAGAATGCCCAAAGTTTCAGGGGGATTTCCAAAATGTTGAGAGGAACTCGAAACATGTCAACCTCGGTTTTGAGAATCTCTCCCGGAGTTTGAGAGATTTGGACGTGAAAGGGTACCAGTCTTGTCGGGGATTGGGAACCCTTCGCGAGAATGCCCAAAGTTTCAGCGGGATTTCCAAAATGTTGAGAGGAACTCGAAACATGTCAACCTTGGTTTTGAGAATCTCTCCCGGAGTTTGAGAGATTTGGACGTGAAAGGGTACCAGTCTTGTCGGGGATTGGGAACCCTTCGCGAGAATGTCCAAAGTTTCAGCGGGATTTCCAAAATGTTGAGAGGAACTCGAAACATGTCAACCTTGGTTTTGAGAATCTCTCCCGGAGTTTGAGAGATTTGGACGTGAAAGGGTACCAATCTTGTCGGGGATTGGGAACCCCTCGCTAGAATGTCCAAAGTTTCAGGGGGATTTCCAAAATGTTGAGAGGAACTCGAAACATGTCAACCTTGGTTTTGAGAATCTCTCCCGGAGTTTGAGAGATTTGGACGTGAAAGAGTACCAGTCTTGTCGGGGATTGGGAACCCTTCGCGAGAATGCCCAAAGTTTCAGCGGGATTTCCAAAATGTTGAGAGGAACTCGAAACATGTCAACCTTGGTTTTGAGAATCTCTCCCGGAGTTTGAGAGATTTGGACGTGAAAGGGTACCAGTCTTGTCGGGGATTGGGAACCCTTCGCGAGAATGTCCAAAGTTTCAGCGGGATTTCCAAAATGTTGAGAGGAACTCGAAACATGTCAACCTTGGTTTTGAGAATCTCTCCCGGAGTTTGAGAGATTTGGACGTGAAAGGGTACCAGTCTTGTCGGGGATTGGGAACCCTTCGCCAGAAGGTCCAAAGTTTCAGCGGGATTTCCAAAATGTTGAGAGGAACTCGAAACATGTCAACCTTGGTTTTGAGAATCTCTCCTGGAGTTTGAGAGATTTGGACGTGAAAGGGTACCAGTCTTGTCGGGGATAGGGAACCCTTCGCGAGAATGCCCAAAGTTTCAGCGGGATTTCCAAAATGTTGAGAGGAACTCGAAACATGTCAACCTTGGTTTTGAGAATCTCTCCCGGAGTTTGAGAGATTTGGACGTGAAAGGGTACCAGTCTTGTCGGGGATTGGGAACCCTTCGCGAGAATGTCCAAAGTTTCAGCGGGATTTCCAAAATGTTGAGAGGAACTCGAAACATGTCAACCTTGGTTTTGAGAATCTCTCCCGGAGTTTGAGAGATTTGGACGTGAAAGGGTACCAGTCTTGTCGGGGATTGGGAACCCTTCGCGAGAATGTCCAAAGTTTCAGCGGGATTTCAAAAATGTTGAGAGGAACTCGAAACATGTCAACCTTGGTTTTGAGAATCTCTCCCGGAGTTTGAGAGATTTGGACGTGAAAGGGTACCAGTCTTGTCGGGGATTGGGAACCCTTCGCGAGAATGTCCAAAGTTTCAGCGGGATTTCCAAAATGTTGAGAGGAACTCGAAACATGTCAACCTTGGTTTTGAGAATCTCTCCCGGAGTTTGAGAGATTTGGACGTGAAAGGGTACCAGTCTTGTCGGGGATTGGGAACCCTTCGCGAGAATGTCCAAAGTTTCAGCAAGATTTCCAAAATGTTGAGAGGAACTCGAAACATGTCAACCTTGGTTTTGAGATTCTCTCCCGGAGTTTGAGAGATTTGGACGTGAAAGGGTACCAGTCTTGTCGGGGATTGGGAACCCCTCGCGAGAATGTCCAAAGTTTCAGCAGGATTTCCAAAATGTTGAGAGGAACTCGAAACATGTCAACCTTGGTTTTGAGAATCTCTCCCGGAGTTTGAGAGATTTGGACGTGAAAGAGTACCAGTCTTGTCGGGGATTGGGAACCCTTCGCGAGAATGCCCAAAGTTTCAGCGGGATTTCCAAAATGTTGAGAGGAACTCGAAACATGTCAACCTTGGTTTTGAGAATCTCTCCCGGAGTTTGAGAGATTTGGACGTGAAAGGGTACCAGTCTTGTCGGGGATTGGGAACCCTTCGCGAGAATGTCCAAAGTTTCAGCGGGATTTCCAAAATGTTGAGAGGAACTCGAAACATGTCAACCTTGGTTTTGAGAATCTCTCCCGGAGTTTGAGAGATTTGGACGTGAAAGGGTACCAGTCTTGTCGGGGATTGGGAACCCTTCGCGAGAATGTCCAAAGTTTCAGCGGGATTTCCAAAATGTTGAGAGGAACTCGAAACATGTCAACCTTGGTTTTGAGAATCTCTCCCGGAGTTTGAGAGATTTGGACGTGAAAGGGTACCAGTCTTGTCGGGGATAGGGAACCCTTCGCGAGAATGCCCAAAGTTTCAGCGGGATTTCCAAAATGTTGAGAGGAACTCGAAACATGTCAACCTTGGTTTTGAGAATCTCTCCCGGAGTTTGAGAGATTTGGACGTGAAAGGGTACCAGTCTTGTCGGGGATTGGGAACCCTTCGCGAGAATGTCCAAAGTTTCAGCGGGATTTCCAAAATGTTGAGAGGAACTCGAAACATGTCAACCTTGGTTTTGAGAATCTCTCCCGGAGTTTGAGAGATTTGGACGTGAAAGGGTACCAGTCTTGTCGGGGATTGGGAACCCTTCGCGAGAATGTCCAAAGTTTCAGCGGGATTTCCAAAATGTTGAGAGGAACTCGAAACATGTCAACCTTGGTTTTGAGAATCTCTCCTGGAGTTTGAGAGATTTGGACGTGAAAGGGTACCAGTCTTGTCGGGGATTGGGAACCCTTCGCGAGAATGTCCAAAGTTTCAGCGGGATTTCCAAAATGTTGAGAGGAACTCGAAACATGTCAACCTTGGTTTTGAGAATCTCTCCCGGAGTTTTAGAGATTTGGACGTGAAAGGGTACCAGTCTTGTCGGGGATTGGGAACCCTTCGCGAGAATGTCCAAAGTTTCAGCAAGATTTCCAAAATGTTGAGAGGAACTCGAAACATGTCAACCTTGGTTTTGAGATTCTCTCCCGGAGTTTGAGAGATTTGGACGTGAAAGGGTACCAGTCTTGTCGGGGATTGGGAACCCTTCGCGAGAATGCCCAAAGTTTCAGCGGGATTTCCAAAATGTTGAGAGGAACTCGAAACATGTCAACCTTGGTTTTGAGAATCTCTCCCGGAGTTTGAGAGATTTGGACGTGAAAGGGTACCAGTCTTGTCGGGGATTGGGAACCCTTCGCGAGAATGTCCAAAGTTTCAGCGGGATTTCCAAAATGTTGAGAGGAACTCGAAAGATGTCAACCTTGGTTTTGAGAATCTCTCCCGGAGTTTGAGAGATTTGGACGTGAAAGGGTACCAGTCTTGTCGGGGATTGGGAACCCTTCGCGAGAATGCCCAAAGTTTCAGGGGGATTTCCAAAATGTTGAGAGGAACTCGAAACATGTCAACCTTGTTTTTGAGAATCTCTCCCGGAGTTTGAGAGATTTGGACGTGAAAGGGTACCAGTCTTGTCGGGGATTGGGAACCCTTCGCGAGAATGCCCAAAGTTTCAGCGGGATTTCCAAAATGTTGAGAGGAACTCGAAACATGTCAACCTTGGTTTTGAGAATCTCTCCCGGAGTTTGAGAGATTTGGACGTGAAAGTGTACCAGTCTTGTCGGGGATTGGGAACCCTTCGCGAGAATGCCCAAGGTTTCAGGGGGATTTCCAAAATGTTGAGAGGAACTCGAAACATGTCAACCTTGGTTTTGAGAATCTCTCCCGGAGTTTGAGAGATTTGGACGTGAAAGGGTACCAGTCTTGTCGGGGATTGGGAACCCTTCGCGAGAATGTCCAAAGTTTCAGCGGGATTTCCAAAATGTTGAGAGGAACTCGAAACATGTCAACCTTGGTTTTGAGAATCTCTCCCGGAGTTTGAGAGATTTGGACGTGAAAGGGTACCAGTCTTGTCGGGGATTGGGAACCCTTCGCGAGAATGTTCAAAGTTTCAGCGGGATTTCCAAAATGTTGAGAGGAACTCGAAACATGTCAACCTTGGTTTTGAGAATCTCTCCCGGAGTTTGAGAGATTTGGACGTGAAAGGGTACCAGTCTTGTCGGGGATTGGGAACCCTTCGCGAGAATGCCCAAAGTTTCAGGGGGATTTCCAAAATGTTGAGAGGAACTCGAAACATGTCAACCTCGGTTTTGAGAATCTCTCCCGGAGTTTGAGAGATTTGGACGTGAAAGGGTACCAGTCTTGTCGGGGATTGGGAACCCTTCGCGAGAATGCCCAAAGTTTCAGCGGGATTTCCAAAATGTTGAGAGGAACTCGAAACATGTCAACCTTGGTTTTGAGAATCTCTCCCGGAGTTTGAGAGATTTGGACGTGAAAGGGTACCAGTCTTGTCGGGGATTGGGAACCCTTCGCGAGAATGTCCAAAGTTTCAGCGGGATTTCCAAAATGTTGAGAGGAACTCGAAACATGTCAACCTTGGTTTTGAGAATCTCTCCCGGAGTTTGAGAGATTTGGACGTGAAAGGGTACCAGTCTTGTCGGGGATTGGGAACCCCTCGCTAGAATGTCCAAAGTTTCAGCAGGATTTCCAAAATGTTGAGAGGAACTCGAAACATGTCAACCTTGGTTTTGAGAATCTCTCCCGGAGTTTGAGAGATTTGGACGTGAAAGAGTACCAGTCTTGTCGGGGATTGGGAACCCTTCGCGAGAATGCCCAAAGTTTCAGCGGGATTTCCAAAATGTTGAGAGGAACTCGAAACATGTCAACCTTGGTTTTGAGAATCTCTCCCGGAGTTTGAGAGATTTGGACGTGAAAGGGTACCAGTCTTGTCGGGGATTGGGAACCCTTCGCGAGAATGTCCAAAGTTTCAGCGGGATTTCCAAAATGTTGAGAGGAACTCGAAACATGTCAACCTTGGTTTTGAGAATCTCTCCCGGAGTTTGAGAGATTTGGACGTGAAAGGGTACCAGTCTTGTCGGGGATTGGGAACCCTTCGCCAGAAGGTCCAAAGTTTCAGCGGGATTTCCAAAATGTTGAGAGGAACTCGAAACATGTCAACCTTGGTTTTGAGAATCTCTCCTGGAGTTTGAGAGATTTGGACGTGAAAGGGTACCAGTCTTGTCGGGGATAGGGAACCCTTCGCGAGAATGCCCAAAGTTTCAGCGGGATTTCCAAAATGTTGAGAGGAACTCGAAACATGTCAACCTTGGTTTTGAGAATCTCTCCCGGAGTTTGAGAGATTTGGACGTGAAAGGGTACCAGTCTTGTCGGGGATTGGGAACCCTTCGCGAGAATGTCCAAAGTTTCAGCGGGATTTCCAAAATGTTGAAAGGAACTCGAAACATGTCAACCTTGGTTTTGAGAATCTCTCCCGGAGTTTGAGAGATTTGGACGTGAAAGGGTACCAGTCTTGTCGGGGATTGGGAACCCTTCGCGAGAATGTCCAAAGTTTCAGCGGGATTTCCAAAATGTTGAGAGGAACTCGAAACATGTCAACCTTGGTTTTGAGAATCTCTCCCGGAGTTTGAGAGATTTGGACGTGAAAGGGTACCAGTCTTGTCGGGGATTGGGAACCCTTCGCGAGAATGTGCAAAGTTTCAGCGGGATTTCCAAAATGTTGAGAGGAACTCGAAACATGTCAACCTTGGTTTTGAGAATCTCTCCCGGAGTTTTAGAGATTTGGACGTGAAAGGGTACCAGTCTTGTCGGGGATTGGGAACCCTTCGCGAGAATGTCCAAAGTTTCAGCAAGATTTCCAAAATGTTGAGAGGAACTCGAAACATGTCAACCTTGGTTTTGAGATTCTCTCCCGGAGTTTGAGAGATTTGGACGTGAAAGGGTACCAGTCTTGTCGGGGATTGGGAACCCCTCGCGAGAATGTCCAAAGTTTCAGCAGGATTTCCAAAATGTTGAGAGGAACTCGAAACATGTCAACCTTGGTTTTGAGAATCTCTCCCGGAGTTTGAGAGATTTGGACGTGAAAGAGTACCAGTCTTGTCGGGGATTGGGAACCCTTCGCGAGAATGCCCAAAGTTTCAGCGGGATTTCCAAAATGTTGAGAGGAACTCGAAACATGTCAACCTTGGTTTTGAGAATCTCTCCCGGAGTTTGAGAGATTTGGACGTGAAAGGGTACCAGTCTTGTCGGGGATTGGGAACCCTTCGCGAGAATGTCCAAAGTTTCAGCGGGATTTCCAAAATGTTGAGAGGAACTCGAAACATGTCAACCTTGGTTTTGAGAATCTCTCCCGGAGTTTGAGAGATTTGGACGTGAAAGGGTACCAGTCTTGTCGGGGATAGGGAACCCTTCGCGAGAATGTCCAAAGTTTCAGCGGGATTTCCAAAATGTTGAGAGGAACTCGAAACATGTCAACCTTGGTTTTGAGAATCTCTCCCGGAGTTTGAGAGATTTGGACGTGAAAGGGTACCAGTCTTGTCGGGGATTGGGAACCCTTCGCGAGAATGTCCAAAGTTTCAGCGGGATTTCCAAAATGTTGAGAGGAACTCGAAACATGTCAACCTTGGTTTTGAGAATCTCTCCCGGAGTTTGAGAGATTTGGACGTGAAAGGGTACCAGTCTTGTCGGGGATAGGGAACCCTTCGCGAGAATGCCCAAAGTTTCAGCGGGATTTCCAAAATGTTGAGAGGAACTCGAAACATGTCAACCTTGGTTTTGAGAATCTCTCCCGGAGTTTGAGAGATTTGGACGTGAAAGGGTACCAGTCTTGTCGGGGATTGGGAACCCTTCGCGAGAATGTCCAAAGTTTCAGCGGGATTTCCAAAATGTTGAGAGGAACTCGAAACATGTCAACCTTGGTTTTGAGAATCTCTCCCGGAGTTTGAGAGATTTGGACGTGAAAGGGTACCAGTCTTGTCGGGGATTGGGAACCCTTCGCGAGAATGTCCAAAGTTTCAGCGGGATTTCCAAAATGTTGAGAGGAACTCGAAACATGTCAACCTTGGTTTTGAGAATCTCTCCTGGAGTTTGAGAGATTTGGACGTGAAAGGGTACCAGTCTTGTCGGGGATTGGGAACCCTTCGCGAGAATGTCCAAAGTTTCAGCGGGATTTCCAAAATGTTGAGAGGAACTCGAAACATGTCAACCTTGGTTTTGAGAATCTCTCCCGGAGTTTTAGAGATTTGGACGTGAAAGGGTACCAGTCTTGTCGGGGATTGGGAACCCTTCGCGAGAATGTCCAAAGTTTCAGCAAGATTTCCAAAATGTTGAGAGGAACTCGAAACATGTCAACCTTGGTTTTGAGATTCTCTCCCGGAGTTTGAGAGATTTGGACGTGAAAGGGTACCAGTCTTGTCGGGGATTGGGAACCCTTCGCGAGAATGCCCAAAGTTTCAGCGGGATTTCCAAAATGTTGAGAGGAACTCGAAACATGTCAACCTGGGTTTTGAGAATCTCTCCCGGAGTTTGAGAGATTTGGACGTGAAAGGGTACCAGTCTTGTCGGGGATTGGGAACCCTTCGCGAGAATGTCCAAAGTTTCAGCGGGATTTCCAAAATGTTGAGAGGAACTCGAAAGATGTCAACCTTGGTTTTGAGAATCTCTCCCGGAGTTTGAGAGATTTGGACGTGAAAGGGTACCAGTCTTGTCGGGGATTGGGAACCCTTCGCGAGAATGCCCAAAGTTTCAGCGGGATTTCCAAAATGTTGAGAGGAACTCGAAACATGTCAACCTTGGTTTTGAGAATCTCTCCCGGAGTTTGAGAGATTTGGACGTGAAAGGGTACCAGTCTTGTCGGGGATTGGGAACCCTTTGCGAGAATGTCCAAAGTTTCAGCGGGATTTCCAAAATGTTGAGAGGAACTCGAAACATGTCAACCTTGGTTTTGAGAATCTCTCCCGGAGTTTGAGAGATTTGGACGTGAAAGGGTACCAGTCTTGTCGGGGATTGGGAACCCTTCGCGAGAATGCCCAAGGTTTCAGGGGGATTTCCAAAATGTTGAGAGGAACTCGAAACATGTCAACCTTGGTTTTGAGAATCTCTCCCGGAGTTTGAGAGATTTGGACGTGAAAGGGTACCAGTCTTGTCGGGGATTGGGAACCCTTCGCGAGAATGTCCAAAGTTTCAGCGGGATTTCCAAAATGTTGAGAGGAACTCGAAACATGTCAACCTTGGTTTTGAGAATCTCTCCCGGAGTTTGAGAGATTTGGACGTGAAAGGGTACCAGTCTTGTCGGGGATTGGGAACCCTTCGCAAGAATGTCCAAAGTTTCAGCGGGATTTCCAAAATGTTGAGAGGAACTCGAAACATGTCAACCTTGGTTTTGAGAATCTCTCCCGGAGTTTGAGAGATTTGGACGTGAAAGGGTACCAGTCTTGTCGTGGATTGGGAACCCTTCGCGAGAATGTCCAAAGTTTCAGCGGGATTTCTAAAATGTTGAAAGGAACTCGAAACATGTCAACCTTGGTTTTGAGAATCTCTCCCGGAGTTTGAGAGATTTGGATGTGAAAGGGTACCAGTCTTGTGTGGGATCGGGAACCCTTTGCGAGAATGTCCAAAGTTTCAGCGGGATTTCCAAAATGTTGAAAGGAACTCGAAACATGTCAACCTTGGTTTTGAGAATCTCTCCCGGAGTTTGAGAGATTTGGACGTGAAAGGGTACCAGTCTTGTCGGGGATTGGGAACCCTTCGCGAGAATGTCCAAAGTTTCAGCGGGATTTCCAAAATGTTGAAAGGAACTCGAAACATGTCAACCTTGTTTTTGAGAATCTCTCCCGGAGTTTGAGAGATTTGGACGTGAAAGGGTACCAGTCTTGTGTGGGATCGGGAACCCTTTGCGAGAATGTCCAAAGTTTCAGCGGGATTTCCAAAATGTTGAAAGGAACTCGAAACATGTCAACCTTGGTTTTGAGAATCTCTCCCGGAGTTTGAGAGATCTGGACGTGAAAGGGTACCAGTCTTGTCGGGGATTGGGAACCCTTCGCGAGAATGTCGAAAGTTTCAGCGGGATTTCCAAAATGTTGCGAGGAACTCGAAACATGTCAACCTTGGTTTTGAGAATCTCTCCCGGAGTTTGAGAGATTTGGACGTGAAAGGGTACCAGTCTTGTCGGGGATTGGGAACCCTTCGCGAGAATGCCCAAGGTTTCAGGGGGATTTCCAAAATGTTGAGAGGAACTCGAAACATGTCAACCTTGGTTTTGAGAATCTCTCCCGGAGTTTGAGATATTTGGACGTGAAAGGGTACCAGTCTTGTCGGGGATTGGGAACCCTTCGCCAGAATGTCCAAAGTTTCAGCGGGATTTCCAAAATGTTGAGAGGAACTCGAAACATGTCAACCTTGGTTTTGAGAATCTCTCCCGGAGTTTGAGAGATTTGGACGTGAAAGGGTACCAGTCTTGTCGGGGATTGGGAACCCTTCGCGAGAATGTCCAAAGTTTCAGCGGGATTTCCAAAATGTTGAAAGGAACTCGAAACATGTCAACCTTGGTTTTGAGAATCTCTCCCGGAGTTTGAGAGATTTGGACGTGAAAGGGTACCAGTCTTGTCGGGGATTGGGAACCCTTCGCGAGAATGTCCAAAGTTTCAGCGGGATTTCCAAAATGTTGAAAGGAACTCGAAACATGTCAACCTTGGTTTTGAGAATCTCTCCCGGAGTTTGAGAGATTTGGACGTGAAAGGGTACCAGTCTTGTGTGGGATCGGGAACCCTTTGCGAGAATGTCCAAAGTTTCACCGGGATTTCCAAAATGTTGAGAGGAACTCGAAACATGTCAACCTTGTTTTTGAGAATCTCTCCCGGAGTTTGAGAGATTTGGAGGTGAAAGGGTACCAGTCTTGTCGGGGATTGGGAACCCTTCGCCACAATGTCCAAAGTTTCAGCGGGATTTCCAAAATGTTGAAAGGAACTCGAAACATGTCAACCTTGGTTTTGAGAATCTCTCCCGGAGTTTGAGAGATCTGGACGTGAAAGGGTACCAGTCTTGTCGGGGATTGGGAACCCTTCGCGAGAATGTCGAAAGTTTCAGCGGGATTTCCAAAATGTTGCGAGGAACTCGAAACATGTCAACCTTGGTTTTGAGAATCTCTCCCGGAGTTTGAGAGATTTGGACGTGAAAGGGTACCAGTCTTGTCGGGGATTGGGAACCCTTCGCGAGAATGCCCAAGGTTTCAGGGGGATTTCCAAAATGTTGAGAGGAACTCGAAACATGTCAACCTTGGTTTTGAGAATCTCTCCCGGAGTTTGAGATATTTGGACGTGAAAGGGTACCAGTCTTGTCGGGGATTGGGAACCCTTCGCCAGAATGTCCAAAGTTTCAGCGGGATTTCCAAAATGTTGAGAGGAACTCGAAACATGTCAACCTTGGTTTTGAGAATCTCTCCCGGAGTTTGAGAGATTTGGACGTGAAAGGGTACCAGTCTTGTCGGGGATTGGGAACCCTTCGCGAGAATGTCCAAAGTTTCAGCGGGATTTCCAAAATGTTGAAAGGAACTCGAAACATGTCAACCTTGGTTTTGAGAATCTCTCCCGGAGTTTGAGAGATTTGGACGTGAAAGGGTACCAGTCTTGTCGGGGATTGGGAACCCTTCGCGAGAATGTCCAAAGTTTCAGCGGGATTTCCAAAATGTTGAGAGGAACTCGAAACATGTCAACCTTGGTTTTGAGAATCTCTCCCGGAGTTTTAGAGATTTGGACGTGAAAGGGTACCAGTCTTGTCGGGGATTGGGAACCCTTCGCGAGAATGTCCAAAGTTTCAGCAAGATTTCCAAAATGTTGAGAGGAACTCGAAACATGTCAACCTTGGTTTTGAGATTCTCTCCCGGAGTTTGAGAGATTTGGACGTGAAAGGGTACCAGTCTTGTCGGGGATTGGGAACCCTTCGCGAGAATGCCCAAAGTTTCAGGGGGATTTCCAAAATATTGAGAGGAACTCGAAACATGTCAACCTTGGTTTTGAGAATCTCTCCCGGAGTTTGAGAGATTTGGACGTGAAAGGGTACCAGTCTTGTCGGGGATTGGGAACCCTTCGCCAGAATGTCCAAAGTTTCAGCGGGATTTCCAAAATGTTGAGAGGAACTCGAAACATGTCAACCTTGGTTTTGAGAATCTCTCCCGGAGTTTGAGAGATTTGGACGTGAAAGGGTACCAGTCTTGTCGGGGATTGGGAACCCTTCGCGAGAATGCCCAAAGTTTCAGGGGGATTTCCAAAATGTTGAGAGGAACTCGAAACATGTCAACCTTGGTTTTGAGAATCTCTCCCGGAGTTTGAGAGATTTGGACGTGAAAGGGTACCAGTCTTGTCGGGGATTGGGAACCCTTCGCGAGAATGCCCAAAGTTTCAGCGGGATTTCCAAAATGTTGAGAGGAACTCGAAACATGTCAACCTTGGTTTTGAGAATCTCTCCCGGAGTTTGAGAGATTTGGATGTGAAAGGGTACCAGTCTTGTCGGGGATTGGGAACCCTTTGCGAGAATGTCCAAAGTTTCAGCGGGATTTCCAAAATGTTGAGAGGAACTCGAAACATGTCAACCTTGGTTTTGAGAATCTCTCCCGGAGTTTGAGAGATTTGGACGTGAAAGGGTACCAGTCTTGTCGGGGATTGGGAACCCTTTCGCGAGAATGCCCAAGGTTTCAGGGGGATTTCCAAAATGTTGAGAGGAACTCGAAACATGTCAACCTTGGTTTTGAGAATCTCTCCCGGAGTTTGAGAGATTTGGACGTGAAAGGGTACCAGTCTTGTCGGGGATTGGGAACCCTTCGCGAGAATGTCCAAAGTTTCAGCGGGATTTCTAAAATGTTGAAAGGAACTCGAAACATGTCAACCTTGGTTTTGAGAATCTCTCCCGGAGTTTGAGAGATTTGGATGTGAAAGGGTACCAGTCTTGTGTGGGATTGGGAACCCTTCGCGAGAATGTCCAAAGTTTCAGCGGGATTTCCAAAATGTTGAAAGGAACTCGAAACATGTCAACCTTGGTTTTGAGAATCTCTCCCGGAGTTTGAGAGATTTGGACGTGAAAGGGTACCAGTCTTGTCGGGGATTGGGAACCCTTCGCGAGAATGTCCAAAGTTTCAGCGGGATTTCCAAAATGTTGAGAGGAACTCGAAACATGTCTACCTTGGTTTTGAGAATCTCTCCCGGAGTTTGAGAGATTTGGACGTGAAAGGGTACCAGTCTTGTGTGGGATCGGGAACCCTTTGCGAGAATGTCCAAAGTTTCACCGGGATTTCCAAAATGTTGAGAGGAACTCGAAACATGTCAACCTTGGTTTTGAGAATCTCTCCCGGAGTTTGAGAGATTTGGACGTGAAAGGGTAAGAATCTTGTCGGGGATTGGGAACCCTTCGCGAGAATGCCCAAGGTTTCAGGGGGATTTCCAAAATGTTGAGAGGAACTCGAAACATGTCAACCTTGGTTTTGAGAATCTCTCCCGGAGTTTGAGAGATTTGGACGTGAAAGGGTACCAGTCTTGTCGGGGATTGGGAACCCTTCGCCAGAATGTCCAAAGTTTCAGCGGGATTTCCAAAATGTTGAGAGGAACTCGAAACATGTCAACCTTGGTTTTGAGAATCTCTCCCGGAGTTTGAGAGATTTGGACGTGAAAGGGTACCAGTCTTGTCGGGGATTGGGAACCCTTCGCGAGAATGTCCAAAGTTTCAGCGGGATTTCCAAAATGTTGAAAGGAACTCGAAACATGTCAACCTTGGTTTTGAGAATCTCTCCCGGAGTTTGAGAGATTTGGACGTGAAAGGGTACCAGTCTTGTCGGGGATTGGGAACCCTTCGCGAGAATGTCCAAAGTTTCAGCGGGATTTCCAAAATGTTGAGAGGAACTCGAAACATGTCAACCTTGGTTTTGAGAATCTCTCCCGGAGTTTGAGAGATTTGGACGTGAAAGGGTACCAGTCTTGTCGGGGATTGGGAACTCTTCGCGAGAATGTCCAAAGTTTCACCGGGATTTCCAAAATGTTGAGAGGAACTCGAAACATGTCAACCTTGGTTTTGAGAATCTCTCCCGGAGTTTGAGAGATTTGGACGTGAAAGGGTACCAGTCTTGTCGGGGATTGGGAACCCTTCGCCACAATGTCCAAAGTTTCAGCGGGATTTCCAAAATGTTGAAAGGAACTCGAAACATGTCAACCTTGGTTTTGAGAATCTCTCCCGGAGTTTGAGAGATCTGGACGTGAAAGGGTACCAGTCTTGTCGGGGATTGGGAACCCTTCGCGAGAATGTCGAAAGTTTCAGCGGGATTTCCAAAATGTTGCGAGGAACTCGAAACATGTCAACCTTGGTTTTGAGAATCTCTCCCGGAGTTTGAGAGATTTGGACGTGAAAGGGTACCAGTCTTGTCGGGGATTGGGAACCCTTCGCGAGAATGCCCAAGGTTTCAGGGGGATTTCCAAAATGTTGAGAGGAACTCGAAACATGTCAACCTTGGTTTTGAGAATCTCTCCCGGAGTTTGAGATATTTGGACGTGAAAGGGTACCAGTCTTGTCGGGGATTGGGAACCCTTCGCCAGAATGTCCAAAGTTTCAGCGGGATTTCCAAAATGTTGAGAGGAACTCGAAACATGTCAACCTTGGTTTTGAGAATCTCTCCCGGAGTTTGAGAGATTTGGACGTGAAAGGGTACCAGTCTTGTCGGGGATTGGGAACCCTTCGCGAGAATGTCCAAAGTTTCAGCGGGATTTCCAAAATGTTGAGAGGAACTCGAAACATGTCAACCTCGGTTTTGAGAATCTCTCCCGGAGTTTGAGAGATTTGGACGTGAAAGGGTACCAGTCTTGTCGGGGATTGGGAACCCTTCGCGAGAATGCCCAAAGTTTCAGCGGGATTTCCAAAATGTTGAGAGGAACTCGAAACATGTCAACCTTGGTTTTGAGAATCTCTCCCGGAGTTTGAGAGATTTGGACGTGAAAGGGTACCAGTCTTGTCGGGGATTGGGAACCCTTCGCGAGAATGTCCAAAGTTTCAGCGGGATTTCCAAAATGTTGAGAGGAACTCGAAACATGTCAACCTTGGTTTTGAGAATCTCTCCCGGAGTTTGAGAGATTTGGACGTGAAAGGGTACCAGTCTTGTCGGGGATTGGGAACCCTTCGCGAGAATGTCCAAAGTTTCAGCGGGATTTCCAAAATGTTGAGAGGAACTCGAAACATGTCAACCTTGGTTTTGAGAATCTCTCCCGGAGTTTGAGAGATTTGGACGTGAAAGGGTACCAGTCTTGTCGGGGATTGGGAACCCTTCGCGAGAATGTCCAAAGTTTCAGCGGGATTTCCAAAATGTTGAGAGGAACTCGAAACATGTCAACCTTGGTTTTGAGAATCTCTCCCGGAGTTTGAGAGATTTGGACGTGAAAGGGTACCAGTCTTGTGGGGGATTGGGAACCCTTCGCGAGAATGTCCAAAGTTTCAGCGGGATTTCCAAAATGTTGAGAGGAACTCGAAAGATGTCAACCTTGGTTTTGAGAATCTCTCCCGGAGTTTGAGAGATTTGGACGTGAAAGGGTACCAGTCTTGTCGGGGATTGGGAACCCTTCGCGAGAATGCCCAAAGTTTCAGGGGGATTTCCAAAATGTTGAGAGGAACTCGAAACATGTCAACCTTGGTTTTGAGAATCTCTCCCGGAGTTTGAGAGATTTGGACGTGAAAGGGTACCAGTCTTGTCGGGGATTGGGAACCCTTCGCGAGAATGCCCAAAGTTTCAGCGGGATTTCCAAAATGTTGAGAGGAACTCGAAACATGTCAACCTTGGTTTTGAGAATCTCTCCCGGAGTTTGAGAGATTTGGACGTGAAAGGGTACCAGTCTTGTCGGGGATTGGGAACCCTTTGCGAGAATGTCCAAAGTTTCAGCGGGATTTCCAAAATGTTGAGAGGAACTCGAAACATGTCAACCTTGGTTTTGAGAATCTCTCCCGGAGTTTGAGAGATTTGGACGTGAAAGGGTACCAGTCTTGTCGGGGATTGGGAACCCTTTCGCGAGAATGCCCAAGGTTTCAGGGGGATTTCCAAAATGTTGAGAGGAACTCGAAACATGTCAACCTTGGTTTTGAGAATCTCTCCCGGAGTTTGAGAGATTTGGACGTGAAAGGGTACCAGTCTTGTCGGGGATTGGGAACCCTTCGCGAGAATGTCCAAAGTTTCAGCGGGATTTCTAAAACGTTGAAAGGAACTCGAAACATGTCAACCTTGGTTTTGAGAATCTCTCCCGGAGTTTGAGAGATTTGGATGTGAAAGGGTACCAGTCTTGTGTGGGATCGGGAACCCTTCGCGAGAATGTCCAAAGTTTCAGCGGGATTTCCAAAATGTTGAAAGGAACTCGAAACATGTCAACCTTGGTTTTGAGAATCTCTCCCGGAGTTTGAGAGATTTGGACGTGAAAGGGTACCAGTCTTGTCGGGGATTGGGAACCCTTCGCGAGAATGTCCAAAGTTTCAGCGGGATTTCCAAAATGTTGAGAGGAACTCGAAACATGTCAACCTTGGTTTTGAGAATCTCTCCCGGAGTTTGAGAGATTTGGACGTGAAAGGGTACCAGTCTTGTGTGGGATCGGGAACCCTTTGCGAGAATGTCCAAAGTTTCACCGGGATTTCCAAAATGTTGAGAGGAACTCGAAACATGTCAACCTTGGTTTTGAGAATCTCTCCCGGAGTTTGAGAGATTTGGACGTGAAAGGGTAAGAATCTTGTCGGGGATTGGGAACCCTTCGCGAGAATGCCCAAGGTTTCAGGGGGATTTCCAAAATGTTGAGAGGAACTCGAAACATGTCAACCTTGGTTTTGAGAATCTCTCCCGGAGTTTGAGATATTTGGACGTGAAAGGGTACCAGTCTTGTCGGGGATTGGGAACCCTTCGCCAGAATGTCCAAAGTTTCAGCGGGATTTCCAAAATGTTGAGAGGAACTCGAAACATGTCAACCTTGGTTTTGAGAATCTCTCCCGGAGTTTGAGAGATTTGGACGTGAAAGGGTACCAGTCTTGTCGGGGATTGGGAACCCTTCGCGAGAATGTCCAAAGTTTCAGCGGGATTTCCAAAATGTTGAAAGGAACTCGAAACATGTCAACCTTGGTTTTGAGAATCTCTCCCGGAGTTTGAGAGATTTGGACGTGAAAGGGTACCAGTCTTGTCGGGGATTGGGAACCCTTCGCGAGAATGTCCAAAGTTTCAGCGGGATTTCCAAAATGTTGAGAGGAACTCGAAACATGTCAACCTTGGTTTTGAGAATCTCTCCCGGAGTTTGAGAGATTTGGACGTGAAAGGGTACCAGTCTTGTCGGGGATTGGGAACTCTTCGCGAGAATGTCCAAAGTTTCACCGGGATTTCCAAAATGTTGAGAGGAACTCGAAACATGTCAACCTTGGTTTTGAGAATCTCTCCCGGAGTTTGAGAGATTTGGACGTGAAAGGGTACCAGTCTTGTCGGGGATTGGGAACCCTTCGCCACAATGTCCAAAGTTTCAGCGGGATTTCCAAAATGTTGAAAGGAACTCGAAACATGTCAACCTTGGTTTTGAGAATCTCTCCCGGAGTTTGAGAGATCTGGACGTGAAAGGGTACCAGTCTTGTCGGGGATTGGGAACCCTTCGCGAGAATGTCGAAAGTTTCAGCGGGATTTCCAAAATGTTGCGAGGAACTCGAAACATGTCAACCTTGGTTTTGAGAATCTCTCCCGGAGTTTGAGAGATTTGGACGTGAAAGGGTACCAGTCTTGTCGGGGATTGGGAACCCTTCGCGAGAATGCCCAAGGTTTCAGGGGGATTTCCAAAATGTTGAGAGGAACTCGAAACATGTCAACCTTGGTTTTGAGAATCTCTCCCGGAGTTTGAGAGATTTGGACGTGAAAGGGTACCAGTCTTGTCGGGGATTGGGAACCCTTCGCCAGAATGTCCAAAGTTTCAGCGGGATTTCCAAAATGTTGAGAGGAACTCGAAACATGTCAACCTTGGTTTTGAGAATCTCTCCCGGAGTTTGAGAGATTTGGACGTGAAAGGGTACCAGTCTTGTCGGGGATTGGGAACCCTTCGCGAGAATGTCCAAAGTTTCAGCGGGATTTCCAAAATGTTGAGAGGAACTCGAAACATGTCAACCTCGGTTTTGAGAATCTCTCCCAGAGTTTGAGAGATTTGGACGTGAAAGGGTACCAGTCTTGTCGGGGATTGGGAACCCTTCGCGAGAATGCCCAAAGTTTCAGCGGGATTTCCAAAATGTTGAGAGGAACTCGAAACATGTCAACCTTGGTTTTGAGAATCTCTCCCGGAGTTTGAGAGATTTGGACGTGAAAGGGTACCAGTCTTGTCGGGGATTGGGAACCCTTCGCGAGAATGTCCAAAGTTTCAGCGGGATTTCCAAAATGTTGAGAGGAACTCGAAACATGTCAACCTTGGTTTTGAGAATCTCTCCCGGAGTTTGAGAGATTTGGACGTGAAAGGGTACCAGTCTTGTCGGGGATTGGGAACCCTTCGCGAGAATGTCCAAAGTTTCAGCGGGATTTCCAAAATGTTGAGAGGAACTCGAAACATGTCAACCTTGGTTTTGAGAATCTCTCCCGGAGTTTGAGAGATTTGGACGTGAAAGGGTACCAGTCTTGTCGGGGATTGGGAACCCTTCGCGAGAATGTCCAAAGTTTCAGCGGGATTTCCAAAATGTTGAGAGGAACTCGAAACATGTCAACCTTGGTTTTGAGAATCTCTCCCGGAGTTTGAGAGATTTGGACGTGAAAGGGTACCAGTCTTGTTGGGGATTGGGAACCCTTCGCGAGAATGTCCAAAGTTTCAGCAAGATTTCCAAAATGTTGAGAGGAACTCGAAACATGTCAACCTTGGTTTTGAGATTCTCTCCCGGAGTTTGAGAGATTTGGACGTGAAAGGGTACCAGTCTTGTCGGGGATTGGGAACCCTTCGCGAGAATGCCCAAAGTTTCAGCGGGATTTCCAAAATGTTGAGAGGAACTCGAAACATGTCAACCTTGGTTTTGAGAATCTCTCCCGGAGTTTGAGAGATTTGGACGTGAAAGGGTACCAGTCTTGTCGGGGATTGGGAACCCTTCGCGAGAATGTCCAAAGTTTCAGCGGGATTTCCAAAATGTTGAGAGGAACTCGAAACATGTCAACCTTGGTTTTGAGAATCTCTCCCGGAGTTTGAGAGATTTGGACGTGAAAGGGTACCAGTCTTGTCGGGGATTGGGAACCCTTCGCGAGAATGCCCAAAGTTTCAGGGGGATTTCCAAAATGTTGAGAGGAACTCGAAACATGTCAACCTTGGTTTTGAGAATCTCTCCCGGAGTTTGAGAGATTTGGACGTGAAAGGGTACCAGTCTTGTCGGGGATTGGGAACCCTTTGCGAGAATGCCCAAAGTTTCAGCGGGATTTCCAAAATGTTGAGAGGAACTCGAAACATGTCAACCTTGGTTTTGAGAATCTCTCCCGGAGTTTGAGAGATTTGGACGTGAAAGGGTACCAGTCTTGTCGGGGATTGGGAACCCTTCGCCAGAATGTCCAAAGTTTCAGCGGGATTTCCAAAATGTTGAGAGGAACTCGAAACATGTCAACCTTGGTTTTGAGAATCTCTCCCGGAGTTTGAGAGATTTGGACGTGAAAGGGTACCAGTCTTGTCGGGGATTGGGAACCCTTCGCGAGAATGCCCAAAGTTTCAGCGGGATTTCCAAAATGTTGAGAGGAACTCGAAACATGTCAACCTTGGTTTTGAGAATCTCTCCCGGAGTCTGAGAGATTTGGACGTGAAAGGGTACCAGTCTTGTCGGGGATTGGGAACCCTTCGCGAGAATGCCCAAAGTTTCAGTGGGATTTCCAAAATGTTGAGAGGAACTCGAAACATGTCAACCTTGGTTTTGAGAATCTCTCCCGGAGTTTGAGAGATTTGGACGTGAAAGGGTACCAGTCTTGTCGGGGATTGGGAACCCTTCGCGAGAATGTCCAAAGTTTCAGTGGGATTTCCAAAATGTTGAGAGGAACTCGAAACATGTCAACCTTGGTTTTGAGAATCTCTCCCGGAGTTGAGAGATTTGGACGTGAAAGGGTACCAGTCTTGTCGGGGATTGGGAACCCTTCGCGAGAATGCCCAAAGTTTCAGCGGGATTTCCAAAATGTTGAGAGGAACTCGAAACATGTCAACCTCGGTTTTGAGAATCTCTCCCGGAGTTTGAGAGATTTGGACGTGAAAGGGTACCAGTCTTGTCGGGGATTGGGAACCCTTCGCGAGAATGCCCAAAGTTTCAGCGGGATTTCCAAAATGTTGAGAGGAACTCGAAACATGTCAACCTTGGTTTTGAGAATCTCTCCCGGAGTTTGAGAGATTTGGACGTGAAAGGGTACCAGTCTTGTCGGGGATTGGGAACCCTTCGCCAGAATGTCCAAAGTTTCAGCGGGATTTCCAAAATGTTGAGAGGAACTCGAAACATGTCAACCTTGGTTTTGAGAATCTCTCCCGGAGTTTGAGAGATTTGGACGTGAAAGGGTACCAGTCTTGTCGGGGATTGGGAACCCTTCGCGAGAATGTCCAAAGTTTCAGCGGGATTTCCAAAATGTTGAGAGGAACTCGAAACATGTCAACCTTGGTTTTGAGAATCTCTCCCGGAGTTTGAGAGATTTGGACGTGAAAGGGTACCAGTCTTGTCGGGGATTGGGAACCCTTCGCGAGAATGCCCAAGGTTTCAGGGGGATTTCCAAAATGTTGAGAGGAACTCGAAACATGTCAACCTTGGTTTTGAGAATCTCTCCCGGAGTTTGAGAGATTTGGACGTGAAAGGGTACCAGTCTTGTCGGGGATTGGGAACCCTTCGCGAGAATGTCCAAAGTTTCAGCGGGATTTCCAAAATGTTGAGAGGAACTCGAAACATGTCAACCTTGGTTTTGAGAATCTCTCCCGGAGTTTGAGAGATTTGGACGTGAAAGGGTACCAGTCTTGTCGGGGATTGGGAACCCTTCGCGAGAATGTCCAAAGTTTCAGCGGGATTTCCAAAATGTTGAGAGGAACTCGAAACATGTCAACCTTGGTTTTGAGAATCTCTCCCGGAGTTTGAGAGATTTGGACGTGAAAGGGTACCAGTCTTGTCGGGGATTGGGAACCCTTCGCGAGAATGCCCAAAGTTTCAGCAAGATTTCCAAAATGTTGAGAGGAACTCGAAACATGTCAACCTTGGTTTTGAGAATCTCTCCCGGAGTTTGAGAGATTTGGACGTGAAAGGGTACCAGTCTTGTCGGGGATTGGGAACCCTTCGCGAGAATGCCCAAAGTTTCAGGGGGATTTCCAAAATGTTGAGAGGAACTCGAAACATGTCAACCTTGGTTTTGAGAATCTCTCCCGGAGTTTGAGAGATTTGGACGTGAAAGGGTACCAGTCTTGTCGGGGATTGGGAACCCTTCGCGAGAATGCCCAAAGTTTCAGCGGGATTTCCAAAATGTTGAGAGGAACTCGAAACATGTCAACCTTGGTTTTGAGAATCTCTCCCGGAGTTTGAGAGATTTGGACGTGAAAGGGTACCAGTCTTGTCGGGGATTGGGAACCCTTCGCGAGAATGTCCAAAGTTTCAGCGGGATTTCCAAAATGTTGAGAGGAACTCGAAACATGTCAACCTTGGTTTTGAGAATCTCTCCCGGAGTTTGAGAGATTTGGACGTGAAAGGGTACCAGTCTTGTCGGGGATTGGGAACCCTTCGCGAGAATGCCCAAAGTTTCAGCGGGATTTCCAAAATGTTGAGAGGAACTCGAAACATGTCAACCTCGGTTTTGAGAATCTCTCCCGGAGTTTGAGAGATTTGGACGTGAAAGGGTACCAGTCTTGTCGGGGATTGGGAACCCTTTGCGAGAATGTCCAAAGTTTCAGCGGGATTTCCAAAATGTTGAGAGGAACTCGAAACATGTCAACCTTGGTTTTGAGAATCTCTCCCGGAGTTTGAGAGATTTGGACGTGAAAGGGTACCAGTCTTGTCGGGGATTGGGAACCCTTCGCGAGAATGTCCAAAGTTTCAGCGGGATTTCCAAAATGTTGAGAGGAACTCGAAACATGTCAACCTTGGTTTTGAGAATCTCTCCCGGAGTTTGAGAGATTTGGACGTGAAAGGGTACCAGTCTTGTCGGGGATTGGGAACCCCTCGCGAGAATGTCCAAAGTTTCAGCAGGATTTCCAAAATGTTGAGAGGAACTCGAAACATGTCAACCTTGGTTTTGAGAATCTCTCCCGGAGTTTGAGAGATTTGGACGTGAAAGGGTACCAGTCTTGTCGGGGATTGGGAACCCTTCGCGAGAATGCCCAAAGTTTCAGCGGGATTTCCAAAATGTTGAGAGGAACTCGAAACATGTCAACCTTGGTTTTGAGAATCTCTCCCGGAGTTTGAGAGATTTGGACGTGAAAGGGTACCAGTCTTGTCGGGGATTGGGAACCCTTCGCGAGAATGTCCAAAGTTTCAGCGGGATTTCCAAAATGTTGAGAGGAACTCGAAACATGTCAACCTTGGTTTTGAGAATCTCTCCCGGAGTTTGAGAGATTTGGACGTGAAAGGGTACCAGTCTTGTCGGGGATAGGGAACCCTTCGCGAGAATGTCCAAAGTTTCAGCGGGATTTCAAAAATGTTGAGAGGAACTCGAAACATGTCAACCTTGGTTTTGAGAATCTCTCCCGGAGTTTGAGAGATTTGGACGTGAAAGGGTACCAGTCTTGTCGGGGATTGGGAACCCTTCGCGAGAATGTCCAAAGTTTCAGCGGGATTTCCAAAATGTTGAGAGGAACTCGAAACATGTCAACCTTGGTTTTGAGAATCTCTCCCGGAGTTTGAGAGATTTGGACGTGAAAGGGTACCAGTCTTGTCGGGGATTGGGAACCCTTCGCGAGAATGCCCAAAGTTTCAGCGGGATTTCCAAAATGTTGAGAGGAACTCGAAACATGTCAACCTTGGTTTTGAGAATCTCTCCCGGAGTTTGAGAGATTTGGACGTGAAAGGGTACCAGTCTTGTCGGGGATTGGGAACCCTTCGCGAGAATGTCCAAAGTTTCAGCGGGATTTCCAAAATGTTGAGAGGAACTCGAAACATGTCAACCTTGGTTTTGAGAATCTCTCCCGGAGTTTGAGAGATTTGGACGTGAAAGGGTACCAGTCTTGTCGGGGATTGGGAACCCTTCGCGAGAATGTCCAAAGTTTCAGCGGGATTTCCAAAATGTTGAGAGGAACTCGAAACATGTCAACCTTGGTTTTGAGAATCTCTCCCGGAGTTTGAGAGATTTGGACGTGAAAGGGTACCAGTCTTGTCGGGGATTGGGAACCCCTCGCGAGAATGTCCAAAGTTTCAGCAGGATTTCCAAAATGTTGAGAGGAACTCGAAACATGTCAACCTTGGTTTTGAGAATCTCTCCCGGAGTTTGAGAGATTTGGACGTGAAAGGGTACCAGTCTTGTCGGGGATTGGGAACCCTTCGCGAGAATGTCCAAAGTTTCAGCGGGATTTCCAAAATGTTGAGAGGAACTCGAAACATGTCAACCTTGGTTTTGAGAATCTCTCCCGGAGTTTGAGAGATTTGGACGTGAAAGGGTACCAGTCTTGTCGGGGATTGGGAACCCTTCGCCAGAATGTCCAAAGTTTCAGCGGGATTTCCAAAATGTTGAGAGGAACTCGAAACATGTCAACCTTGGTTTTGAGAATCTCTCCCGGAGTTTGAGAGATTTGGACGTGAAAGGGTACCAGTCTTGTCGGGGATTGGGAACCCCTCGCGAGAATGTCCAAAGTTTCAGCAGGATTTCCAAAATGTTGAGAGGAACTCGAAACATGTCAACCTTGGTTTTGAGAATCTCTCCCGGAGTTTGAGAGATTTGGACGTGAAAGGGTACCAGTCTTGTCGGGGATTGGGAACCCTTCGCGAGAATGTCCAAAGTTTCAGCGGGATTTCCAAAATGTTGAGAGGAACTCGAAACATGTCAACCTTGGTTTTGAGAATCTCTCCCGGAGTTTGAGAGATTTGGACGTGAAAGGGTACCAGTCTTGTCGGGGATTGGGAACCCTTCGCGAGAATGTCCAAAGTTTCAGCGGGATTTCCAAAATGTTGAGAGGAACTCGAAACATGTCAACCTTGGTTTTGAGAATCTCTCCCGGAGTTTGAGAGATTTGGACGTGAAAGGGTACCAGTCTTGTCGGGGATTGGGAACCCCTCGCGAGAATGTCCAAAGTTTCAGCAGGATTTCCAAAATGTTGAGAGGAACTCGAAACATGTCAACCTTGGTTTTGAGAATCTCTCCCGGAGTTTGAGAGATTTGGACGTGAAAGGGTACCAGTCTTGTCGGGGATTGGGAACCCTTCGCGAGAATGCCCAAAGTTTCAGCGGGATTTCCAAAATGTTGAGAGGAACTCGAAACATGTCAACCTTGGTTTTGAGAATCTCTCCCGGAGTTTGAGAGATTTGGACGTGAAAGGGTACCAGTCTTGTCGGGGATTGGGAACCCTTCGCGAGAATGTCCAAAGTTTCAGCGGGATTTCCAAAATGTTGAGAGGAACTCGAAACATGTCAACCTTGGTTTTGAGAATCTCTCCCGGAGTTTGAGAGATTTGGACGTGAAAGGGTACCAGTCTTGTCGGGGATTGGGAACCCTTCGCGAGAATGTCCAAAGTTTCAGCGGGATTTCCAAAATGTTGAGAGGAACTCGAAACATGTCAACCTTGGTTTTGAGAATCTCTCCCGGAGTTTGAGAGATTTGGACGTGAAAGGGTACCAGTCTTGTCGGGGATTGGGAACCCTTCGCGAGAATGTCCAAAGTTTCAGCGGGATTTCCAAAATGTTGAGAGGAACTCGAAACATGTCAACCTTGGTTTTGAGAATCTCTCCCGGAGTTTGAGAGATTTGGACGTGAAAGGGTACCAGTCTTGTTGGGGATTGGGAACCCTTCGCGAGAATGTCCAAAGTTTCAGCAAGATTTCCAAAATGTTGAGAGGAACTCGAAACATGTCAACCTTGGTTTTGAGATTCTCTCCCGGAGTTTGAGAGATTTGGACGTGAAAGGGTACCAGTCTTGTCGGGGATTGGGAACCCTTCGCGAGAATGCCCAAAGTTTCAGCGGGATTTCCAAAATGTTGAGAGGAACTCGAAACATGTCAACCTTGGTTTTGAGAATCTCTCCCGGAGTTTGAGAGATTTGGACGTGAAAGGGTACCAGTCTTGTCGGGGATTGGGAACCCTTCGCGAGAATGTCCAAAGTTTCAGCGGGATTTCCAAAATGTTGAGAGGAACTCGAAACATGTCAACCTTGGTTTTGAGAATCTCTCCCGGAGTTTGAGAGATTTGGACGTGAAAGGGTACCAGTCTTGTCGGGGATTGGGAACCCTTCGCGAGAATGCCCAAAGTTTCAGGGGGATTTCCAAAATGTTGAGAGGAACTCGAAACATGTCAACCTTGGTTTTGAGAATCTCTCCCGGAGTTTGAGAGATTTGGACGTGAAAGGGTACCAGTCTTGTCGGGGATTGGGAACCCTTCGCCAGAATGTCCAAAGTTTCAGCGGGATTTCCAAAATGTTGAGAGGAACTCGAAACATGTCAACCTTGGTTTTGAGAATCTCTCCCGGAGTTTGAGAGATTTGGACGTGAAAGGGTACCAGTCTTGTCGGGGATTGGGAACCCTTCGCGAGAATGCCCAAAGTTTCAGCGGGATTTCCAAAATGTTGAGAGGAACTCGAAACATGTCAACCTTGGTTTTGAGAATCTCTCCCGGAGTCTGAGAGATTTGGACGTGAAAGGGTACCAGTCTTGTCGGGGATTGGGAACCCTTCGCGAGAATGCCCAAAGTTTCAGCGGGATTTCCAAAATGTTGAGAGGAACTCGAAACATGTCAACCTTGGTTTTGAGAATCTCTCCCGGAGTTTGAGAGATTTGGACGTGAAAGGGTACCAGTCTTGTCGGGGATTGGGAACCCTTCGCGAGAATGTCCAAAGTTTCAGCGGGATTTCCAAAATGTTGAGAGGAACTCGAAACATGTCAACCTTGGTTTTGAGAATCTCTCCCGGAGTTGAGAGATTTGGACGTGAAAGGGTACCAGTCTTGTCGGGGATTGGGAACCCTTCGCGAGAATGCCCAAAGTTTCAGCGGGATTTCCAAAATGTTGAGAGGAACTCGAAACATGTCAACCTCGGTTTTGAGAATCTCTCCCGGAGTTTGAGAGATTTGGACGTGAAAGGGTACCAGTCTTGTCGGGGATTGGGAACCCTTCGCGAGAATGTCCAAAGTTTCAGCGGGATTTCCAAAATGTTGAGAGGAACTCGAAACATGTCAACCTTGGTTTTGAGAATCTCTCCCGGAGTTTGAGAGATTTGGACGTGAAAGGGTACCAGTCTTGTCGGGGATTGGGAACCCTTCGCGAGAATGTCCAAAGTTTCAGCGGGATTTCCAAAATGTTGAGAGGAACTCGAAACATGTCAACCTTGGTTTTGAGAATCTCTCCCGGAGTTTGAGAGATTTGGACGTGAAAGGGTACCAGTCTTGTCGGGGATTGGGAACCCCTCGCGAGAATGTCCAAAGTTTCAGCAGGATTTCCAAAATGTTGAGAGGAACTCGAAACATGTCAACCTTGGTTTTGAGAATCTCTCCCGGAGTTTGAGAGATTTGGACGTGAAAGGGTACCAGTCTTGTCGGGGATTGGGAACCCTTCGCGAGAATGTCCAAAGTTTCAGCGGGATTTCCAAAATGTTGAGAGGAACTCGAAACATGTCAACCTTGGTTTTGAGAATCTCTCCCGGAGTTTGAGAGATTTGGACGTGAAAGGGTACCAGTCTTGTCGGGGATTGGGAACCCTTCGCGAGAATGTCCAAAGTTTCAGCGGGATTTCCAAAATGTTGAGAGGAACTCGAAACATGTCAACCTTGGTTTTGAGAATCTCTCCCGGAGTTTGAGAGATTTGGACGTGAAAGGGTACCAGTCTTGTCGGGGATTGGGAACCCCTCGCGAGAATGTCCAAAGTTTCAGCAGGATTTCCAAAATGTTGAGAGGAACTCGAAACATGTCAACCTGGGTTTTGAGAATCTCTCCCGGAGTTTGAGAGATTTGGACGTGAAAGGGTACCAGTCTTGTCGGGGATTGGGAACCCTTCGCGAGAATGCCCAAAGTTTCAGCGGGATTTCCAAAATGTTGAGAGGAACTCGAAACATGTCAACCTTGGTTTTGAGAATCTCTCCCGGAGTTTGAGAGATTTGGACGTGAAAGGGTACCAGTCTTGTCGGGGATTGGGAACCCTTCGCGAGAATGTCCAAAGTTTCAGCGGGATTTCCAAAATGTTGAGAGGAACTCGAAACATGTCAACCTTGGTTTTGAGAATCTCTCCCGGAGTTTGAGAGATTTGGACGTGAAAGGGTACCAGTCTTGTCGGGGATTGGGAACCCTTCGCGAGAATGTCCAAAGTTTCAGCGGGATTTCCAAAATGTTGAGAGGAACTCGAAACATGTCAACCTTGGTTTTGAGAATCTCTCCCGGAGTTTGAGAGATTTGGACGTGAAAGGGTACCAGTCTTGTCGGGGATTGGGAACCCTTCGCGAGAATGTCCAAAGTTTCAGCGGGATTTCCAAAATGTTGAGAGGAACTCGAAACATGTCAACCTTGGTTTTGAGAATCTCTCCCGGAGTTTGAGAGATTTGGACGTGAAAGGGTACCAGTCTTGTTGGGGATTGGGAACCCTTCGCGAGAATGTCCAAAGTTTCAGCAAGATTTCCAAAATGTTGAGAGGAACTCGAAACATGTCAACCTTGGTTTTGAGATTCTCTCCCGGAGTTTGAGAGATTTGGACGTGAAAGGGTACCAGTCTTGTCGGGGATTGGGAACCCTTCGCGAGAATGCCCAAAGTTTCAGCGGGATTTCCAAAATGTTGAGAGGAACTCGAAACATGTCAACCTTGGTTTTGAGAATCTCTCCCGGAGTTTGAGAGATTTGGACGTGAAAGGGTACCAGTCTTGTCGGGGATTGGGAACCCTTCGCGAGAATGTCCAAAGTTTCAGCGGGATTTCCAAAATGTTGAGAGGAACTCGAAACATGTCAACCTTGGTTTTGAGAATCTCTCCCGGAGTTTGAGAGATTTGGACGTGAAAGGGTACCAGTCTTGTCGGGGATTGGGAACCCTTCGCCAGAATGCCCAAAGTTTCAGGGGGATTTCCAAAATGTTGAGAGGAACTCGAAACATGTCAACCTTGGTTTTGAGAATCTCTCCCGGAGTTTGAGAGATTTGGACGTGAAAGGGTACCAGTCTTGTCGGGGATTGGGAACCCTTCGCCAGAATGTCCAAAGTTTCAGCGGGATTTCCAAAATGTTGAGAGGAACTCGAAACATGTCAACCTTGGTTTTGAGAATCTCTCCCGGAGTTTGAGAGATTTGGACGTGAAAGGGTACCAGTCTTGTCGGGGATTGGGAACCCTTCGCGAGAATGCCCAAAGTTTCAGCGGGATTTCCAAAATGTTGAGAGGAACTCGAAACATGTCAACCTTGGTTTTGAGAATCTCTCCCGGAGTCTGAGAGATTTGGACGTGAAAGGGTACCAGTCTTGTCGGGGATTGGGAACCCTTCGCGAGAATGCCCAAAGTTTCAGCGGGATTTCCAAAATGTTGAGAGGAACTCGAAACATGTCAACCTTGGTTTTGAGAATCTCTCCCGGAGTTTGAGAGATTTGGACGTGAAAGGGTACCAGTCTTGTCGGGGATTGGGAACCCTTCGCGAGAATGTCCAAAGTTTCAGCGGGATTTCCAAAATGTTGAGAGGAACTCGAAACATGTCAACCTTGGTTTTGAGAATCTCTCCCGGAGTTGAGAGATTTGGACGTGAAAGGGTACCAGTCTTGTCGGGGATTGGGAACCCTTCGCGAGAATGCCCAAAGTTTCAGCGGGATTTCCAAAATGTTGAGAGGAACTCGAAACATGTCAACCTCGGTTTTGAGAATCTCTCCCGGAGTTTGAGAGATTTGGACGTGAAAGGGTACCAGTCTTGTCGGGGATTGGGAACCCTTCGCGAGAATGCCCAAAGTTTCAGCGGGATTTCCAAAATGTTGAGAGGAACTCGAAACATGTCAACCTTGGTTTTGAGAATCTCTCCCGGAGTTTGAGAGATTTGGACGTGAAAGGGTACCAGTCTTGTCGGGGATTGGGAACCCTTCGCCAGAATGTCCAAAGTTTCAGCGGGATTTCCAAAATGTTGAGAGGAACTCGAAACATGTCAACCTTGGTTTTGAGAATCTCTCCCGGAGTTTGAGAGATTTGGACGTGAAAGGGTACCAGTCTTGTCGGGGATTGGGAACCCTTCGCGAGAATGCCCAAAGTTTCAGCGGGATTTCCAAAATGTTGAGAGGAACTCGAAACATGTCAACCTTGGTTTTGAGAATCTCTCCCGGAGTCTGAGAGATTTGGACGTGAAAGGGTACCAGTCTTGTCGGGGATTGGGAACCCTTCGCGAGAATGCCCAAAGTTTCAGCGGGATTTCCAAAATGTTGAGAGGAACTCGAAACATGTCAACCTTGGTTTTGAGAATCTCTCCCGGAGTTTGAGAGATTTGGACGTGAAAGGGTACCAGTCTTGTCGGGGATTGGGAACCCTTCGCGAGAATGTCCAAAGTTTCAGCGGGATTTCCAAAATGTTGAGAGGAACTCGAAACATGTCAACCTTGGTTTTGAGAATCTCTCCCGGAGTTGAGAGATTTGGACGTGAAAGGGTACCAGTCTTGTCGGGGATTGGGAACCCTTCGCGAGAATGCCCAAAGTTTCAGCGGGATTTCCAAAATGTTGAGAGGAACTCGAAACATGTCAACCTCGGTTTTGAGAATCTCTCCCGGAGTTTGAGAGATTTGGACGTGAAAGGGTACCAGTCTTGTCGGGGATTGGGAACCCTTCGCGAGAATGCCCAAAGTTTCAGCGGGATTTCCAAAATGTTGAGAGGAACTCGAAACATGTCAACCTTGGTTTTGAGAATCTCTCCCGGAGTTTGAGAGATTTGGACGTGAAAGGGTACCAGTCTTGTCGGGGATTGGGAACCCTTCGCCAGAATGTCCAAAGTTTCAGCGGGATTTCCAAAATGTTGAGAGGAACTCGAAACATGTCAACCTTGGTTTTGAGAATCTCTCCCGGAGTTTGAGAGATTTGGACGTGAAAGGGTACCAGTCTTGTCGGGGATTGGGAACCCTTCGCGAGAATGTCCAAAGTTTCAGCGGGATTTCCAAAATGTTGAGAGGAACTCGAAACATGTCAACCTTGGTTTTGAGAATCTCTCCCGGAGTTTGAGAGATTTGGACGTGAAAGGGTACCAGTCTTGTCGGGGATTGGGAACCCTTCGCGAGAATGCCCAAGGTTTCAGGGGGATTTCCAAAATGTTGAGAGGAACTCGAAACATGTCAACCTTGGTTTTGAGAATCTCTCCCGGAGTTTGAGAGATTTGGACGTGAAAGGGTACCAGTCTTGTCGGGGATTGGGTACCCTTCGCCAGAATGTCCAAAGTTTCAGCGGGATTTCCAAAATGTTGAGAGGAACTCGAAACATGTCAACCTTGGTTTTGAGAATCTCTCCCGGAGTTTGAGAGATTTGGACGTGAAAGGGTACCAGTCTTGTCGGGGATTGGGAACCCTTCGCGAGAATGCCCAAAGTTTCAGCGGGATTTCCAAAATGTTGAGAGGAACTCGAAACATGTCAACCTCGGTTTTGAGAATCTCTCCCGGAGTTTGAGAGATTTGGACGTGAAAGGGTACCAGTCTTGTCGGGGATTGGGAACCCTTCGCGAGAATGCCCAAAGTTTCAGCGGGATTTCCAAAATGTTGAGAGGAACTCGAAACATGTCAACCTTGGTTTTGAGAATCTCTCCCGGAGTTTGAGAGATTTGGACGTGAAAGGGTACCAGTCTTGTCGGGGATTGGGAACCCTTCGCCAGAATGTCCAAAGTTTCAGCGGGATTTCCAAAATGTTGAGAGGAACTCGAAACATGTCAACCTTGGTTTTGAGAATCTCTCCCGGAGTTTGAGAGATTTGGACGTGAAAGGGTACCAGTCTTGTCGGGGATTGGGAACCCTTCGCGAGAATGTCCAAAGTTTCAGCGGGATTTCCAAAATGTTGAGAGGAACTCGAAACATGTCAACCTTGGTTTTGAGAATCTCTCCCGGAGTTTGAGAGATTTGGACGTGAAAGGGTACCAGTCTTGTCGGGGATTGGGAACCCTTCGCGAGAATGCCCAAGGTTTCAGGGGGATTTCCAAAATGTTGAGAGGAACTCGAAACATGTCAACCTTGGTTTTGAGAATCTCTCCCGGAGTTTGAGAGATTTGGACGTGAAAGGGTACCAGTCTTGTCGGGGATTGGGAACCCTTCGCCAGAATGTCCAAAGTTTCAGCGGGATTTCCAAAATGTTGAGAGGAACTCGAAACATGTCAACCTTGGTTTTGAGAATCTCTCCCGGAGTTTGAGAGATTTGGACGTGAAAGGGTACCAGTCTTGTCGGGGATTGGGAACCCTTTGCGAGAATGTCCAAAGTTTCAGCGGGATTTCCAAAATGTTGAGAGGAACTCGAAACATGTCAACCTTGGTTTTGAGAATCTCTCCCGGAGTTTGAGAGATTTGGACGTGAAAGGGTACCAGTCTTGTCAGGGATTGGGAACCCTTCGCGAGAATGCCCAAAGTTTCAGCGGGATTTCCAAAATGTTGAGAGGAACTCGAAACATGTCAACCTTGGTTTTGAGAATCTCTCCCGGAGTTTGAGAGATTTGGACGTGAAAGGGTACCAGTCTTGTCGGGGATTGGGAACCCTTCGCGAGAATGCCCAAAGTTTCAGGGGGATTTCCAAAATGTTGAGAGGAACTCGAAACATGTCAACCTTGGTTTTGAGAATCTCTCCCGGAGTTTGAGAGATTTGGACGTGAAAGGGTACCAGTCTTGTCGGGGATTGGGAACCCTTCGCGAGAATGCCCAAAGTTTCAGCGGGATTTCCAAAATGTTGAGAGGAACTCGAAACATGTCAACCTTGGTTTTGAGAATCTCTCCCGGAGTTTGAGAGATTTGGACGTGAAAGGGTACCAGTCTTGTCGGGGATTGGGAACCCTTCGCCAGAATGTCCAAAGTTTCAGCGGGATTTCCAAAATGTTGAGAGGAACTCGAAACATGTCAACCTTGGTTTTGAGAATCTCTCCCGGAGTTTGAGAGATTTGGACGTGAAAGGGTACCAGTCTTGTCGGGGATTGGGAACCCTTCGCGAGAATGCCCAAAGTTTCAGCGGGATTTCCAAAATGTTGAGAGGAACTCGAAACATGTCAACCTCGGTTTTGAGAATCTCTCCCGGAGTTTGAGAGATTTGGACGTGAAAGGGTACCAGTCTTGTCGGGGATTGGGAACCCTTTGCGAGAATGTCCAAAGTTTCAGCGGGATTTCCAAAATGTTGAGAGGAACTCGAAACATGTCAACCTTGGTTTTGAGAATCTCTCCCGGAGTTTGAGAGATTTGGACGTGAAAGGGTACCAGTCTTGTCGGGGATTGGGAACCCTTCGCGAGAATGTCCAAAGTTTCAGCGGGATTTCCAAAATGTTGAGAGGAACTCGAAACATGTCAACCTTGGTTTTGAGAATCTCTCCCGGAGTTTGAGAGATTTGGACGTGAAAGGGTACCAGTCTTGTCGGGGATTGGGAACCCCTCGCGAGAATGTCCAAAGTTTCAGCAGGATTTCCAAAATGTTGAGAGGAACTCGAAACATGTCAACCTTGGTTTTGAGAATCTCTCCCGGAGTTTGAGAGATTTGGACGTGAAAGGGTACCAGTCTTGTCGGGGATTGGGAACCCTTCGCGAGAATGCCCAAAGTTTCAGCGGGATTTCCAAAATGTTGAGAGGAACTCGAAACATGTCAACCTTGGTTTTGAGAATCTCTCCCGGAGTTTGAGAGATTTGGACGTGAAAGGGTACCAGTCTTGTCGGGGATTGGGAACCCTTCGCCAGAATGTCCAAAGTTTCAGCGGGATTTCCAAAATGTTGAGAGGAACTCGAAACATGTCAACCTTGGTTTTGAGAATCTCTCCCGGAGTTTGAGAGATTTGGACGTGAAAGGGTACCAGTCTTGTCGGGGATAGGGAACCCTTCGCGAGAATGTCCAAAGTTTCAGCGGGATTTCAAAAATGTTGAGAGGAACTCGAAACATGTCAACCTTGGTTTTGAGAATCTCTCCCGGAGTTTGAGAGATTTGGACGTGAAAGGGTACCAGTCTTGTCGGGGATTGGGAACCCTTCGCGAGAATGTCCAAAGTTTCAGCGGGATTTCCAAAATGTTGAGAGGAACTCGAAACATGTCAACCTTGGTTTTGAGAATCTCTCCCGGAGTTTGAGAGATTTGGACGTGAAAGGGTACCAGTCTTGTCGGGGATTGGGAACCCTTCGCGAGAATGCCCAAAGTTTCAGCGGGATTTCCAAAATGTTGAGAGGAACTCGAAACATGTCAACCTCGGTTTTGAGAATCTCTCCCGGAGTTTGAGAGATTTGGACGTGAAAGGGTACCAGTCTTGTCGGGGATTGGGAACCCTTTGCGAGAATGTCCAAAGTTTCAGCGGGATTTCCAAAATGTTGAGAGGAACTCGAAACATGTCAACCTTGGTTTTGAGAATCTCTCCCGGAGTTTGAGAGATTTGGACGTGAAAGGGTACCAGTCTTGTCGGGGATTGGGAACCCTTCGCGAGAATGTCCAAAGTTTCAGCGGGATTTCCAAAATGTTGAGAGGAACTCGAAACATGTCAACCTTGGTTTTGAGAATCTCTCCCGGAGTTTGAGAGATTTGGACGTGAAAGGGTACCAGTCTTGTCGGGGATTGGGAACCCCTCGCGAGAATGTCCAAAGTTTCAGCAGGATTTCCAAAATGTTGAGAGGAACTCGAAACATGTCAACCTTGGTTTTGAGAATCTCTCCCGGAGTTTGAGAGATTTGGACGTGAAAGGGTACCAGTCTTGTCGGGGATTGGGAACCCTTCGCGAGAATGCCCAAAGTTTCAGCGGGATTTCCAAAATGTTGAGAGGAACTCGAAACATGTCAACCTTGGTTTTGAGAATCTCTCCCGGAGTTTGAGAGATTTGGACGTGAAAGGGTACCAGTCTTGTCGGGGATTGGGAACCCTTCGCGAGAATGTCCAAAGTTTCAGCGGGATTTCCAAAATGTTGAGAGGAACTCGAAACATGTCAACCTTGGTTTTGAGAATCTCTCCCGGAGTTTGAGAGATTTGGACGTGAAAGGGTACCAGTCTTGTCGGGGATAGGGAACCCTTCGCGAGAATGTCCAAAGTTTCAGCGGGATTTCAAAAATGTTGAGAGGAACTCGAAACATGTCAACCTTGGTTTTGAGAATCTCTCCCGGAGTTTGAGAGATTTGGACGTGAAAGGGTACCAGTCTTGTCGGGGATTGGGAACCCTTCGCGAGAATGTCCAAAGTTTCAGCGGGATTTCCAAAATGTTGAGAGGAACTCGAAACATGTCAACCTTGGTTTTGAGAATCTCTCCCGGAGTTTGAGAGATTTGGACGTGAAAGGGTACCAGTCTTGTCGGGGATTGGGAACCCTTCGCGAGAATGCCCAAAGTTTCAGCGGGATTTCCAAAATGTTGAGAGGAACTCGAAACATGTCAACCTTGGTTTTGAGAATCTCTCCCGGAGTTTGAGAGATTTGGACGTGAAAGGGTACCAGTCTTGTCGGGGATTGGGAACCCTTCGCGAGAATGTCCAAAGTTTCAGCGGGATTTCCAAAATGTTGAGAGGAACTCGAAACATGTCAACCTTGGTTTTGAGAATCTCTCCCGGAGTTTGAGAGATTTGGACGTGAAAGGGTACCAGTCTTGTCGGGGATTGGGAACCCTTCGCGAGAATGTCCAAAGTTTCAGCGGGATTTCCAAAATGTTGAGAGGAACTCGAAACATGTCAACCTTGGTTTTGAGAATCTCTCCCGGAGTTTGAGAGATTTGGACGTGAAAGGGTACCAGTCTTGTCGGGGATTGGGAACCCTTCGCGAGAATGCCCAAGGTTTCAGGGGGATTTCCAAAATGTTGAGAGGAACTCGAAACATGTCAACCTTGGTTTTGAGAATCTCTCCCGGAGTTTGAGAGATTTGGACGTGAAAGGGTACCAGTCTTGTCGGGGATTGGGAACCCTTCGCCAGAATGTCCAAAGTTTCAGCGGGATTTCAAAAATGTTGAGAGGAACTCGAAACATGTCAACCTTGGTTTTGAGAATCTCTCCCGGAGTTTGAGAGATTTGGACGTGAAAGGGTACCAGTCTTGTCGGGGATTGGGAACCCTTCGCGAGAATGTCCAAAGTTTCAGCGGGATTTCCAAAATGTTGAGAGGAACTCGAAACATGTCAACCTTGGTTTTGAGAATCTCTCCCGGAGTTTGAGAGATTTGGACGTGAAAGGGTACCAGTCTTGTCGGGGATTGGGAACCCTTCGCGAGAATGCCCAAAGTTTCAGCGGGATTTCCAAAATGTTGAGAGGAACTCGAAACATGTCAACCTTGGTTTTGAGAATCTCTCCCGGAGTTTGAGAGATTTGGACGTGAAAGGGTACCAGTCTTGTCGGGGATTGGGAACCCTTCGCGAGAATGCCCAAAGTTTCAGGGGGATTTCCAAAATGTTGAGAGGAACTCGAAACATGTCAACCTTGGTTTTGAGAATCTCTCCCGGAGTTTGAGAGATTTGGACGTGAAAGGGTACCAGTCTTGTCGGGGATTGGGAACCCTTCGCGAGAATGCCCAAAGTTTCAGCGGGATTTCCAAAATGTTGAGAGGAACTCGAAACATGTCAACCTTGGTTTTGAGAATCTCTCCCGGAGTTTGAGAGATTTGGACGTGAAAGGGTACCAGTCTTGTCGGGGATTGGGAACCCTTCGCGAGAATGTCCAAAGTTTCAGCGGGATTTCCAAAATGTTGAGAGGAACTCGAAACATGTCAACCTTGGTTTTGAGAATCTCTCCCGGAGTTTGAGAGATTTGGACGTGAAAGGGTACCAGTCTTGTCGGGGATTGGGAACCCTTCGCGAGAATGCCCAAAGTTTCAGCGGGATTTCCAAAATGTTGAGAGGAACTCGAAACATGTCAACCTCGGTTTTGAGAATCTCTCCCGGAGTTTGAGAGATTTGGACGTGAAAGGGTACCAGTCTTGTCGGGGATTGGGAACCCTTTGCGAGAATGTCCAAAGTTTCAGCGGGATTTCCAAAATGTTGAGAGGAACTCGAAACATGTCAACCTTGGTTTTGAGAATCTCTCCCGGAGTTTGAGAGATTTGGACGTGAAAGGGTACCAGTCTTGTCGGGGATTGGGAACCCTTCGCGAGAATGTCCAAAGTTTCAGCGGGATTTCCAAAATGTTGAGAGGAACTCGAAACATGTCAACCTTGGTTTTGAGAATCTCTCCCGGAGTTTGAGAGATTTGGACGTGAAAGGGTACCAGTCTTGTCGGGGATTGGGAACCCCTCGCGAGAATGTCCAAAGTTTCAGCAGGATTTCCAAAATGTTGAGAGGAACTCGAAACATGTCAACCTTGGTTTTGAGAATCTCTCCCGGAGTTTGAGAGATTTGGACGTGAAAGGGTACCAGTCTTGTCGGGGATTGGGAACCCTTCGCGAGAATGCCCAAAGTTTCAGCGGGATTTCCAAAATGTTGAGAGGAACTCGAAACATGTCAACCTTGGTTTTGAGAATCTCTCCCGGAGTTTGAGAGATTTGGACGTGAAAGGGTACCAGTCTTGTCGGGGATTGGGAACCCTTCGCGAGAATGTCCAAAGTTTCAGCGGGATTTCCAAAATGTTGAGAGGAACTCGAAACATGTCAACCTTGGTTTTGAGAATCTCTCCCGGAGTTTGAGAGATTTGGACGTGAAAGGGTACCAGTCTTGTCGGGGATAGGGAACCCTTCGCGAGAATGTCCAAAGTTTCAGCGGGATTTCAAAAATGTTGAGAGGAACTCGAAACATGTCAACCTTGGTTTTGAGAATCTCTCCCGGAGTTTGAGAGATTTGGACGTGAAAGGGTACCAGTCTTGTCGGGGATTGGGAACCCTTCGCGAGAATGTCCAAAGTTTCAGCGGGATTTCCAAAATGTTGAGAGGAACTCGAAACATGTCAACCTTGGTTTTGAGAATCTCTCCCGGAGTTTGAGAGATTTGGACGTGAAAGGGTACCAGTCTTGTCGTGGGATTGGGAACCCTTCGCGAGAATGCCCAAAGTTTCAGCGGGATTTCCAAAATGTTGAGAGGAACTCGAAACATGTCAACCTTGGTTTTGAGAATCTCTCCCGGAGTTTGAGAGATTTGGACGTGAAAGGGTACCAGTCTTGTCGGGGATTGGGAACCCTTCGCGAGAATGTCCAAAGTTTCAGCGGGATTTCCAAAATGTTGAGAGGAACTCGAAACATGTCAACCTTGGTTTTGAGAATCTCTCCCGGAGTTTGAGAGATTTGGACGTGAAAGGGTACCAGTCTTGTCGGGGATTGGGAACCCTTCGCGAGAATGTCCAAAGTTTCAGCGGGATTTCCAAAATGTTGAGAGGAACTCAAAACATGTCAACCTTGGTTTTGAGAATCTCTCCCGGAGTTTGAGAGATTTGGACGTGAAAGGGTACCAGTCTTGTCGGGGATTGGGAACCCCTCGCGAGAATGTCCAAAGTTTCAGCAGGATTTCCAAAATGTTGAGAGGAACTCGAAACATGTCAACCTTGGTTTTGAGAATCTCTCCCGGAGTTTGAGAGATTTGGACGTGAAAGGGTACCAGTCTTGTCGGGGATTGGGAACCCTTCGCGAGAATGCCCAAAGTTTCAGCGGGATTTCCAAAATGTTGAGAGGAACTCGAAACATGTCAACCTTGGTTTTGAGAATCTCTCCCGGAGTTTGAGAGATTTGGACGTGAAAGGGTACCAGTCTTGTCGGGGATTGGGAACCCTTCGCGAGAATGTCCAAAGTTTCAGCGGGATTTCCAAAATGTTGAGAGGAACTCGAAACATGTCAACCTTGGTTTTGAGAATCTCTCCCGGAGTTTGAGAGATTTGGACGTGAAAGGGTACCAGTCTTGTCGGGGATTGGGAACCCCTCGCGAGAATGTCCAAAGTTACAGCAGGATTTCGAAAATGTTGAGAGGAACTCGAAACATGTCAACCTTGGTTTTGAGAATCTCTCCCGGAGTTTGAGAGATTTGGACGTGAAAGGGTACCAGTCTTGTCGGGGATTGGGAACCCTTCGCGAGAATGCCCAAAGTTTCAGCGGGATTTCCAAAATGTTGAGAGGAACTCGAAACATGTCAACCTTGGTTTTGAGAATCTCTCCCGGAGTTTGAGAGATTTGGACGTGAAAGGGTACCAGTCTTGTCGGGGATTGGGAACCCTTCGCGAGAATGTCCAAAGTTTCAGCGGGATTTCCAAAATGTTGAGAGGAACTCGAAACATGTCAACCTTGGTTTTGAGAATCTCTCCCGGAGTTTGAGAGATTTGGACGTGAAAGGGTACCAGTCTTGTCGGGGATAGGGAACCCTTCGCGAGAATGTCCAAAGTTTCAGCGGGATTTCCAAAATGTTGAGAGGAACTCGAAACATGTCAACCTTGGTTTTGAGAATCTCTCCCGGAGTTTGAGAGATTTGGACGTGAAAGGGTACCAGTCTTGTCGGGGATTGGGAACCCTTCGCGAGAATGTCCAAAGTTTCAGCGGGATTTCCAAAATGTTGAGAGGAACTCGAAACATGTCAACCTTGGTTTTGAGAATCTCTCCCGGAGTTTGAGAGATTTGGACGTGAAAGGGTACCAGTCTTGTCGGGGATTGGGAACCCTTCGCGAGAATGTCCAAAGTTTCAGCGGGATTTCCAAAATGTTGAGAGGAACTCGAAACATGTCAACCTTGGTTTTGAGAATCTCTCCCGGAGTTTGAGAGATTTGGACGTGAAAGGGTACCAGTCTTGTCGGGGATTGGGAACCCTTCGCGAGAATGTCCAAAGTTTCAGCGGGATTTCCAAAATGTTGAGAGGAACTCGAAACATGTCAACCTTGGTTTTGAGAATCTCTCCCGGAGTTTGAGAGATTTGGACGTGAAAGGGTACCAGTCTTGTCGGGGATTGGGAACCCTTCGCGAGAATGTCCAAAGTTTCAGCGGGATTTCCAAAATGTTGAGAGGAACTCGAAACATGTCAACCTTGGTTTTGAGAATCTCTCCCGGAGTTTGAGAGATTTGGACGTGAAAGGGTACCAGTCTTGTCGGGGATTGGGAACCCTTCGCGAGAATGTCCAAAGTTTCAGCGGGATTTCCAAAATGTTGAGAGGAACTCGAAACATGTCAACCTTGGTTTTGAGAATCTCTCCCGGAGTTTGAGAGATTTGGACGTGAAAGGGTACCAGTCTTGTCGGGGATTGGGAACCCTTCGCGAGAATGTCCAAAGTTTCAGCGGGATTTCCAAAATGTTGAGAGGAACTCGAAACATGTCAACCTTGGTTTTGAGAATCTCTCCCGGAGTTTGAGAGATTTGGACGTGAAAGGGTACCAGTCTTGTCGGGGATTGGGAACCCTTCGCGAGAATGTCCAAAGTTTCAGCGGGATTTCCAAAATGTTGAGAGGAACTCGAAACATGTCAACCTTGGTTTTGAGAATCTCTCCCGGAGTTTGAGAGATTTGGACGTGAAAGGGTACCAGTCTTGTCGGGGATTGGGAACCCTTCGCGAGAATGTCCAAAGTTTCAGCGGGATTTCAAAAATGTTGAGAGGAACTCGAAACATGTCAACCTTGGTTTTGAGAATCTCTCCCGGAGTTTGAGAGATTTGGACGTGAAAGGGTACCAGTCTTGTCGGGGATTGGGAACCCTTCGCGAGAATGTCCAAAGTTTCAGCGGGATTTCCAAAATGTTGAGAGGAACTCGAAACATGTCAACCTTGGTTTTGAGAATCTCTCCCGGAGTTTGAGAGATTTGGACGTGAAAGGGTACCAGTCTTGTGTGGGATTGGGAATCCTTCGCGAGAATGCCCAAAGTTTCAGCGGGATTTCCAAAATGTTGAGAGGAACTCGAAACATGTCAACCTTGGTTTTGAGAATCTCTCCCGGAGTTTGAGAGATTTGGACGTGAAAGGGTACCAGTCTTGTCGGGGATTGGGAACCCTTCGCGAGAATGTCCAAAGTTTCAGCGGGATTTCCAAAATGTTGAGAGGAACTCGAAACATGTCAACCTTGGTTTTGAGAATCTCTCCCGGAGTTTGAGAGATTTGGACGTGAAAGGGTACCAGTCTTGTCGGGGATTGGGAACCCTTCGCGAGAATGTCCAAAGTTTCAGCGGGATTTCCAAAATGTTGAGAGGAACTCGAAACATGTCAACCTTGGTTTTGAGGATCTCTCCCGGAGTTTGAGAGATTTGGACGTGAAAGGGTACCAGTCTTGTCGGGGATTGGGAACCCTTCGCGAGAATGTCCAAAGTTTCAGCGGGATTTCCAAAATGTTGAGAGGAACTCGAAACATGTCAACCTTGGTTTTGAGAATCTCTCCCGGAGTTTGAGAGATTTGGACGTGAAAGGGTACCAGTCTTGTCGGGGATTGGGAACCCTTCGCGAGAATGTCCAAAGTTTCAGCAAGATTTCCAAAATGTTGAGAGGAACTCGAAACATGTCAACCTTGGTTTTGAGATTCTCTCCCGGAGTTTGAGAGATTTGGACGTGAAAGGGTACCAGTCTTGTCGGGGATTGGGAACCCTTCGCGAGAATGCCCAAAGTTTCAGCGGGATTTCCAAAATGTTGAGAGGAACTCGAAACATGTCAACCTTGGTTTTGAGAATCTCTCCCGGAGTTTGAGAGATTTGGACGTGAAAGGGTACCAGTCTTGTCGGGGATTGGGAACCCTTCGCGAGAATGTCCAAAGTTTCAGCGGGATTTCCAAAATGTTGAGAGGAACTCGAAACATGTCAACCTTGGTTTTGAGAATCTCTCCCGGAGTTTGAGAGATTTGGACGTGAAAGGGTACCAGTCTTGTCGGGGATTGGGAACCCTTCGCGAGAATGCCCAAAGTTTCAGGGGGATTTCCAAAATGTTGAGAGGAACTCGAAACATGTCAACCTCGGTTTTGAGAATCTCTCCCGGAGTTTAAGAGATTTGGACGTGAAAGGGTACCAGTCTTGTCGGGGATTGGGAACCCTTCGCGAGAATGTCCAAAGTTTCAGCGGGATTTCCAAAATGTTGAGAGGAACTCGAAACATGTCAACCTTGGTTTTGAGAATCTCTCCCGGAGTTTGAGAGATTTGGACGTGAAAGGGTACCAGTCTTGTCGGGGATTGGGAACCCTTCGCGAGAATGTCCAAAGTTTCAGCGGGATTTCCAAAATGTTGAGAGGAACTCGAAACATGTCAACCTTGGTTTTGAGAATCTCTCCCGGAGTTTAAGAGATTTGGACGTGAAAGGGTACCAGTCTTGTCGGGGATTGGGAACCCTTCGCGAGAATGCCCAAAGTTTCAGCGGGATTTCCAAAATGTTGAGAGGAACTCGAAACATGTCAACCTCGGTTTTGAGAATCTCTCCCGGAGTTTGAGAGATTTGGACGTGAAAGGGTACCAGTCTTGTCGGGGATTGGGAACCCTTCGCGAGAATGCCCAAAGTTTCAGCGGGATTTCCAAAATGTTGAGAGGAACTCGAAACATGCCAACCTTGGTTTTGAGAATCTCTCCCGGAGTTTAAGAGATTTGGACGTGAAAGGGTACCAGTCTTGTCGGGGATTGGGAACCCTTCGCGAGAATGTCCAAAGTTTCAGCGGGATTTCCAAAATGTTGAGAGGAACTCGAAACATGTCAACCTTGGTTTTGAGAATCTCTCCCGGAGTTTGAGAGATTTGGACGTGAAAGGGTACCAGTCTTGTCGGGGATTGGGAACCCCTCGCGAGAATGTCCAAAGTTTCAGCAGGATTTCCAAAATGTTGAGAGGAACTCGAAACATGTCAACCTTGGTTTTGAGAATCTCTCCCGGAGTTTGAGAGATTTGGACGTGAAAGGGTACCAGTCTTGTCGGGGATTGGGAACCCTTCGCGAGAATGTCCAAAGTTTCAGCGGGATTTCCAAAATGTTGAGAGGAACTCGAAACATGTCAACCTTGGTTTTGAGAATCTCTCCCGGAGTTTGAGAGATTTGGACGTGAAAGGGTACCAGTCTTGTCGGGGATTGGGAACCCTTCGCGAGAATGTCCAAAGTTTCAGCGGGATTTCCAAAATGTTGAGAGGAACTCGAAACATGTCAACCTTGGTTTTGAGAATCTCTCCCGGAGTTTGAGAGATTTGGACGTGAAAGGGTACCAGTCTTGTCGGGGATTGGGAACCCTTCGCGAGAATGTCCAAAGTTTCAGCGGGATTTCCAAAATGTTGAGAGGAACTTGAAACATGTCAACCTTGGTTTTGAGAATCTCTCCCGGAGTTTGAGAGATTTGGACGTGAAAGGGTACCAGTCTTGTCGGGGATTGGGAACCCTTCGCGAGAATGTCCAAAGTTTCAGCGGGATTTCTAAAATGTTGAAAGGAACTCGAAACATGTCAACCTTGGTTTTGAGAATCTCTCCCGGAGTTTGAGAGATTTGGACGTGAAAGGGTACCAGTCTTGTCGGGGATAGGGAATCCTTCGCGAGAATGTCCAAAGTTTCAGCGGGATTTCCAAAATGTTGAGAGGAACTCGAAACATGTCAACCTTGGTTTTGAGAATCTCTCCCGGAGTTTGAGAGATTTGGACGTGAAAGGGTACCAGTCTTGTCGGGGATTGGGAACCCTTCGCGAGAATGTCCAAAGTTTCAGCGGGATTTCCAAAATGTTGAGAGGAACTCGAAACATGTCAACCTTGGTTTTGAGAATCTCTCCCGGAGTTTGAGAGATTTGGACGTGAAAGGGTACCAGTCTTGTCGGGGATTGGGAACCCTTCGCGAGAATGCCCAAAGTTTCAGCGGGATTTCCAAAATGTTGAGAGGAACTCGAAACATGTCAACCTTGGTTTTGAGAATCTCTCCCGGAGTTTGAGAGATTTGGACGTGAAAGGGTACCAGTCTTGTCGGGGATTGGGAACCCTTCGCGAGAATGTCCAAAGTTTCAGCGGGATTTCCAAAATGTTGAGAGGAACTCGAAACATGTCAACCTTGGTTTTGAGAATCTCTCCCGGAGTTTGAGAGATTTGGACGTGAAAGGGTACCAGTCTTGTCGGGGATTGGGAACCCTTCGCGAGAATGTCCAAAGTTTCAGCGGGATTTCCAAAATGTTGAGAGGAACTCGAAACATGTCAACCTTGGTTTTGAGAATCTCTCCCGGAGTTTGAGAGATTTGGACGTGAAAGGGTACCAGTCTTGTCGGGGATTGGGAACCCTTCGCGAGAATGTCCAAAGTTTCAGCGGGATTTCCAAAATGTTGAGAGGAACTCGAAACATGTCAACCTTGGTTTTGAGAATCTCTCCCGGAGTTTGAGAGATTTGGACGTGAAAGGGTACCAGTCTTGTCGGGGATTGGGAACCCTTCGCGAGAATGTCCAAAGTTTCAGCGGGATTTCCAAAATGTTGAGAGGAACTCGAAACATGTCAACCTTGGTTTTGAGAATCTCTCCCGGAGTTTGAGAGATTTGGACGTGAAAGGGTACCAGTCTTGTCGGGGATTGGGAACCCTTCGCGAGAATGTCCAAAGTTTCAGCGGGATTTCAAAAATGTTGAGAGGAACTCGAAACATGTCAACCTTGGTTTTGAGAATCTCTCCCGGAGTTTGAGAGATTTGGACGTGAAAGGGTACCAGTCTTGTCGGGGATTGGGAACCCTTCGCGAGAATGTCCAAAGTTTCAGCGGGATTTCCAAAATGTTGAGAGGAACTCGAAACATGTCAACCTTGGTTTTGAGAATCTCTCCCGGAGTTTGAGAGATTTGGACGTGAAAGGGTACCAGTCTTGTGTGGGATTGGGAATCCTTCGCGAGAATGCCCAAAGTTTCAGCGGGATTTCCAAAATGTTGAGAGGAACTCGAAACATGTCAACCTTGGTTTTGAGAATCTCTCCCGGAGTTTGAGAGATTTGGACGTGAAAGGGTACCAGTCTTGTCGGGGATTGGGAACCCTTCGCGAGAATGTCCAAAGTTTCAGCGGGATTTCCAAAATGTTGAGAGGAACTCGAAACATGTCAACCTTGGTTTTGAGAATCTCTCCCGGAGTTTGAGAGATTTGGACGTGAAAGGGTACCAGTCTTGTCGGGGATTGGGAACCCTTCGCGAGAATGTCCAAAGTTTCAGCGGGATTTCCAAAATGTTGAGAGGAACTCGAAACATGTCAACCTTGGTTTTGAGGATCTCTCCCGGAGTTTGAGAGATTTGGACGTGAAAGGGTACCAGTCTTGTCGGGGATTGGGAACCCTTCGCGAGAATGTCCAAAGTTTCAGCGGGATTTCCAAAATGTTGAGAGGAACTCGAAACATGTCAACCTTGGTTTTGAGAATCTCTCCCGGAGTTTGAGAGATTTGGACGTGAAAGGGTACCAGTCTTGTCGGGGATTGGGAACCCTTCGCGAGAATGTCCAAAGTTTCAGCAAGATTTCCAAAATGTTGAGAGGAACTCGAAACATGTCAACCTTGGTTTTGAGATTCTCTCCCGGAGTTTGAGAGATTTGGACGTGAAAGGGTACCAGTCTTGTCGGGGATTGGGAACCCTTCGCAAGAATGCCCAAAGTTTCAGCGGGATTTCCAAAATGTTGAGAGGAACTCGAAACATGTCAACCTTGGTTTTGAGAATCTCTCCCGGAGTTTGAGAGATTTGGACGTGAAAGGGTACCAGTCTTGTCGGGGATTGGGAACCCTTCGCGAGAATGTCCAAAGTTTCAGCGGGATTTCCAAAATGTTGAGAGGAACTCGAAACATGTCAACCTTGGTTTTGAGAATCTCTCCCGGAGTTTGAGAGATTTGGACGTGAAAGGGTACCAGTCTTGTCGGGGATTGGGAACCCTTCGCGAGAATGCCCAAAGTTTCAGGGGGATTTCCAAAATGTTGAGAGGAACTCGAAACATGTCAACCTCGGTTTTGAGAATCTCTCCCGGAGTTTAAGAGATTTGGACGTGAAAGGGTACCAGTCTTGTCGGGGATTGGGAACCCTTCGCGAGAATGTCCAAAGTTTCAGCGGGATTTCCAAAATGTTGAGAGGAACTCAAAACATGTCAACCTTGGTTTTGAGAATCTCTCCCGGAGTTTGAGAGATTTGGACGTGAAAGGGTACCAGTCTTGTCGGGGATTGGGAACCCTTCGCGAGAATGTCCAAAGTTTCAGCGGGATTTCCAAAATGTTGAGAGGAACTCGAAACATGTCAACCTTGGTTTTGAGAATCTCTCCCGGAGTTTGAGAGATTTGGACGTGAAAGGGTACCAGTCTTGTCGGGGATTGGGAACCCTTCGCGAGAATGTCCAAAGTTTCAGCGGGATTTCCAAAATGTTGAGAGGAACTCGAAACATGTCAACCTTGGTTTTGAGAATCTCTCCCGGAGTTTGAGAGATTTGGACGTGAAAGGGTACCAGTCTTGTCGGGGATTGGGAACCCTTCGCGAGAATGTCCAAAGTTTCAGCGGGATTTCCAAAATGTTGAGAGGAACTTGAAACATGTCAACCTTGGTTTTGAGAATCTCTCCCGGAGTTTGAGAGATTTGGACGTGAAAGGGTACCAGTCTTGTCGGGGATTGGGAACCCTTCGCGAGAATGTCCAAAGTTTCAGCGGGATTTCTAAAATGTTGAAAGGAACTCGAAACATGTCAACCTTGGTTTTGAGAATCTCTCCCGGAGTTTGAGAGATTTGGACGTGAAAGGGTACCAGTCTTGTCGGGGATAGGGAATCCTTCGCGAGAATGTCCAAAGTTTCAGCGGGATTTCCAAAATGTTGAGAGGAACTCGAAACATGTCAACCTTGGTTTTGAGAATCTCTCCCGGAGTTTGAGAGATTTGGACGTGAAAGGGTACCAGTCTTGTCGGGGATTGGGAACCCTTCGCGAGAATGTCCAAAGTTTCAGCGGGATTTCCAAAATGTTGAGAGGAACTCGAAACATGTCAACCTTGGTTTTGAGAATCTCTCCCGGAGTTTGAGAGATTTGGACGTGAAAGGGTACCAGTCTTGTCGGGGATTGGGAACCCTTCGCGAGAATGCCCAAAGTTTCAGCGGGATTTCCAAAATGTTGAGAGGAACTCGAAACATGTCAACCTTGGTTTTGAGAATCTCTCCCGGAGTTTGAGAGATTTGGACGTGAAAGGGTACCAGTCTTGTCGGGGATTGGGAACCCTTCGCGAGAATGCCCAAAGTTTCAGTGGGATTTCCAAAATGTTGAGAGGAACTCGAAACATGTCAACCTTGGTTTTGAGAATCTCTCCCGGAGTTTGAGAGATTTGGACGTGAAAGGGTACCAGTCTTGTCGGGGATTGGGAACCCTTCGCGAGAATGCCCAAAGTTTCAGCGGGATTTCCAAAATGTTGAGAGGAACTCGAAACATGTCAACCTTGGTTTTGAGAATCTCTCCCGGAGTTTGAGAGATTTGGACGTGAAAGGGTACCAGTCTTGTCGGGGATTGGGAACCCTTCGCGAGAATGTCCAAAGTTTCAGCGGGATTTCCAAAATGTTGAGAGGAACTCGAAACATGTCAACCTTGGTTTTGAGAATCTCTCCCGGAGTTTGAGAGATTTGGACGTGAAAGGGTACCAGTCTTGTCGGGGATTGGGAACCCTTCGCGAGAATTCCCAAAGTTTCAGGGGGATTTCCAATATGTTGAGAGGAACTCGAAACATGTCAACCTCGGTTTTGAGAATCTCTCCCGGAGTTTGAGAGATTTGGACGTGAAAGGGTACCAGTCTTGTCGGGGATTGGGAACCCTTCGCGAGAATGCCGAAAGTTTCAGCGGGATTTCCAAAATGTTGAGAGGAACTCGAAACATGTCAACCTTGGTTTTGAGAATCTCTCCCGGAGTTTGAGAGATTTGGACGTGAAAGGGTACCAGTCTTGTCGGGGATTGGGAACCCCTCGCGAGAATGTCCAAAGTTTCAGCAGGATTTCCAAAATGTTGAGAGGAACTCGAAACATGTCAACCTTGGTTTTGAGAATCTCTCCCGGAGTTTGAGAGATTTGGACGTGAAAGGGTACCAGTCTTGTCGGGGATTGGGAACCCCTCGCGAGAATGTCCAAAGTTTCAGCAGGATTTCCAAAATGTTGAGAGGAACTCGAAACATGTCAACCTTGGTTTTGAGAATCTCTCCCGGAGTTTGAGAGATTTGGACGTGAAAGGGTACCAGTCTTGTCGGGGATTGGGAACCCTTTGCGAGAATGTCCAAAGTTTCAGCGGGATTTCCAAAATGTTGAGAGGAACTCGAAACATGTCAACCTTGGTTTTGAGAATCTCTCCCGGAGTTTGAGAGATTTGGACGTGAAAGGGTACCAGTCTTGTCGGGGATTGGGAACCCTTCGCGAGAATGCCCAAAGTTTCAGCGGGATTTCCAAAATGTTGAGAGGAACTCGAAACATGTCAACCTTGGTTTTGAGAATCTCTCCCGGAGTTTGAGAGATTTGGACGTGAAAGGGTACCAGTCTTGTCGGGGATTGGGAACCCTTCGCGAGAATGCCCAAAGTTTCAGTGGGATTTCCAAAATGTTGAGAGGAACTCGAAACATGTCAACCTTGGTTTTGAGAATCTCTCCCGGAGTTTGAGAGATTTGGACGTGAAAGGGTACCAGTCTTGTCGGGGATTGGGAACCCTTCGCGAGAATGCCCAAAGTTTCAGCGGGATTTCCAAAATGTTGAGAGGAACTCGAAACATGTCAACCTTGGTTTTGAGAATCTCTCCCGGAGTTTGAGAGATTTGGACGTGAAAGGGTACCAGTCTTGTCGGGGATTGGGAACCCTTCGCGAGAATGTCCAAAGTTTCAGCGGGATTTCCAAAATGTTGAGAGGAACTCGAAACATGTCAACCTTGGTTTTGAGAATCTCTCCCGGAGTTTGAGAGATTTGGACGTGAAAGGGTACCAGTCTTGTCGGGGATTGGGAACCCTTCGCGAGAATTCCCAAAGTTTCAGCGGGATTTCCAAAATGTTGAGAGGAACTCGAAACATGTCAACCTCGGTTTTGAGAATCTCTCCCGGAGTTTGAGAGATTTGGACGTGAAAGGCTACCAGTCTTGTCGGGGATTGGGAACCCTTCGCGAGAATGCCCAAAGTTTCAGCGGGATTTCCAAAATGTTGAGAGGAACTCGAAACATGTCAACCTTGGTTTTGAGAATCTCTCCCGGAGTTTAAGAGATTTGGACGTGAAAGGGTACCAGTCTTGTCGGGGATTGGGAACCCTTCGCGAGAATGTCCAAAGTTTCAGCGGGATTTCCAAAATGTTGAGAGGAACTCGAAACATGTCAACCTTGGTTTTGAGAATCTCTCCCGGAGTTTGAGAGATTTGGACGTGAAAGGGTACCAGTCTTGTCGGGGATTGGGAACCCCTCGCGAGAATGTCCAAAGTTTCAGCAGGATTTCCAAAATGTTGAGAGGAACTCGAAACATGTCAACCTTGGTTTTGAGAATCTCTCCCGGAGTTTGAGAGATTTGGACGTGAAAGGGTACCAGTCTTGTCGGGGATTGGGAACCCTTCGCGAGAATGTCCAAAGTTTCAGCGGGATTTCCAAAATGTTGAGAGGAACTCGAAACATGTCAACCTTGGTTTTGAGAATCTCTCCCGGAGTTTGAGAGATTTGGACGTGAAAGGGTACCAGTCTTGTCGGGGATTGGGAACCCTTCGCGAGAATGTCCAAAGTTTCAGCGGGATTTCCAAAATGTTGAGAGGAACTCGAAACATGTCAACCTTGGTTTTGAGAATCTCTCCCGGAGTTTGAGAGATTTGGACGTGAAAGGGTACCAGTCTTGTCGGGGATAGGGAACCCTTCGCGAGAATGTCCAAAGTTTCAGCGGGATTTCCAAAATGTTGAGAGGAACTTGAAACATGTCAACCTTGGTTTTGAGAATCTCTCCCGGAGTTTGAGAGATTTGGACGTGAAAGGGTACCAGTCTTGTCGGGGATTGGGAACCCTTCGCGAGAATGTCCAAAGTTTCAGCGGGATTTCCAAAATGTTGAGAGGAACTCGAAACATGTCAACCTTGGTTTTGAGAATCTCTCCCGGAGTTTGAGAGATTTGGACGTGAAAGGGTACCAGTCTTGTCGGGGATAGGGAACCCTTCGCGAGAATGCCCAAAGTTTCAGCGGGATTTCCAAAATGTTGAGAGGAACTCGAAACATGTCAACCTTGGTTTTGAGAATCTCTCCCGGAGTTTGAGAGATTTGGACGTGAAAGGGTACCAGTCTTGTCGGGGATTGGGAACCCTTCGCGAGAATGTCCAAAGTTTCAGCGGAATTTCCAAAATGTTGAGAGGAACTCGAAACATGTCAACCTTGGTTTTGAGAATCTCTCCCGGAGTTTGAGAGATTTGGACGTGAAAGGGTACCAGTCTTGTCGGGGATTGGGAACCCTTCGCGAGAATGCCCAAAGTTTCAGCGGGATTTCCAAAATGTTGACAGGAACTCGAAACATGTCAACCTTGGTTTTGAGAATCTCTCCCGGAGTTTGAGAGATTTGGACGTGAAAGGGTACCAGTCTTGTCGGGGATAGGGAACCCTTCGCGAGAATGCCCAAAGTTTCAGCGGGATTTCCAAAATGTTGAGAGGAACTCGAAACATGTCAACCTTGGTTTTGAGAATCTCTCCCGGAGTTTGAGAGATTTGGACGTGAAAGGGTACCAGTCTTGTCGGGGATTGGGAACCCTTCGCGAGAATGTCCAAAGTTTCAGCGGGATTTCCAAAATGTTGAGAGGAACTCGAAACATGTCAACCTTGGTTTTGAGAATCTCTCCCGGAGTTTGAGAGATTTGGACGTGAAAGGGTACCAGTCTTGTCGGGGATTGGGAACCCTTCGCGAGAATGCCCAAAGTTTCAGCGGGATTTCCAAAATGTTGACAGGAACTCGAAACATGTCAACCTTGGTTTTGAGAATCTCTCCCGGAGTTTGAGAGATTTGGACGTGAAAGGGTACCAGTCTTGTCGGGGATTGGGAACCCTTCGCGAGAATGTCCAAAGTTTCAGCGGGATTTCCAAAATGTTGAGAGGATCTCGAAACATGTCAACCTTGGTTTTGAGAATCTCTCCCGGAGTTTGAGAGATTTGGACGTGAAAGGGTACCAGTCTTGTCGGGGATTGGGAACCCTTCGCGAGAATGTCCAAAGTTTCAGCGGGATTTCCAAAATGTTGAGAGGAACTCGAAACATGTCAACCTTGGTTTTGAGAATCTCTCCCGGAGTTTGAGAGATTTGGACGTGAAAGGGTACCAGTCTTGTCGGGGATTGGGAACCCTTCGCGAGAAGGTCCAAAGTTTCAGCGGGATTTCCAAAATGTTGAGAGGAACTCGAAACATGTCAACCTTGGTTTTGAGAATCTCTCCCGGAGTTTGAGAGATTTGGACGTGAAAGGGTACCAGTCTTGTCGGGGATTGGGAACCCTTCGCGAGAATGCCCAAAGTTTCAGCGGGATTTCCAAAATGTTGAGAGGAACTCGAAACATGTCAACCTTGGTTTTGAGAATCTCTCCCGGAGTTTGAGAGATTTGGACGTGAAAGGGTACCAGTCTTGTCGGGGATTGGGAACCCTTCGCGAGAATGTCCAAAGTTTCAGCGGGATTTCCAAAATGTTGAGAGGAACTCGAAACATGTCAACCTTGGTTTTGAGAATCTCTCCCGGAGTTTGAGAGATTTGGACGTGAAAGGGTACCAGTCTTGTCGGGGATAGGGAACCCTTCGCGAGAATGTCCAAAGTTTCAGCGGGATTTCCAAAATGTTGAGAGGAACTTGAAACATGTCAACCTTGGTTTTGAGAATCTCTCCCGGAGTTTGAGAGATTTGGACGTGAAAGGGTACCAGTCTTGTCGGGGATTGGGAACCCTTCGCGAGAATGTCCAAAGTTTCAGCGGGATTTCCAAAATGTTGAGAGGAACTCGAAACATGTCAACCTTGGTTTTGAGAATCTCTCCCGGAGTTTGAGAGATTTGGACGTGAAAGGGTACCAGTCTTGTCGGGGATAGGGAACCCTTCGCGAGAATGCCCAAAGTTTCAGCGGGATTTCCAAAATGTTGAGAGGAACTCGAAACATGTCAACCTTGGTTTTGAGAATCTCTCCCGGAGTTTGAGAGATTTGGACGTGAAAGGGTACCAGTCTTGTCGGGGATTGGGAACCCTTCGCGAGAATGTCCAAAGTTTCAGCGGGATTTCCAAAATGTTGAGAGGAACTCGAAACATGTCAACCTTGGTTTTGAGAATCTCTCCCGGAGTTTGAGAGATTTGGACGTGAAAGGGTACCAGTCTTGTCGGGGATTGGGAACCCTTCGCGAGAATGCCCAAAGTTTCAGCGGGATTTCCAAAATGTTGAGAGGAACTCGAAACATGTCAACCTTGGTTTTGAGAATCTCTCCCGGAGTTTGAGAGATTTGGACGTGAAAGGGTACCAGTCTTGTCGGGGATTGGGAACCCTTCGCGAGAATGTCCAAAGTTTCAGCGGGATTTCCAAAATGTTGAGAGGATCTCGAAACATGTCAACCTTGGTTTTGAGAATCTCTCCCGGAGTTTGAGAGATTTGGACGTGAAAGGGTACCAGTCTTGTCGGGGATTGGGAACCCTTCGCGAGAATGTCCAAAGTTTCAGCGGGATTTCCAAAATGTTGAGAGGAACTCGAAACATGTCAACCTTGGTTTTGAGAATCTCTCCCGGAGTTTGAGAGATTTGGACGTGAAAGGGTACCAGTCTTGTCGGGGATAGGGAACCCTTCGCGAGAATGCCCAAAGTTTCAGCGGGATTTCCAAAATGTTGAGAGGAACTCGAAACATGTCAACCTTGGTTTTGAGAATCTCTCCCGGAGTTTGAGAGATTTGGACGTGAAAGGGTACCAGTCTTGTCGGGGATTGGGAACCCTTCGCGAGAATGTCCAAAGTTTCAGCGGGATTTCCAAAATGTTGAGAGGAACTCGAAACATGTCAACCTTGGTTTTGAGAATCTCTCCCGGAGTTTGAGAGATTTGGACGTGAAAGGGTACCAGTCTTGTCGGGGATTGGGAACCCTTCGCGAGAATGCCCAAAGTTTCAGCGGGATTTCCAAAATGTTGACAGGAACTCGAAACATGTCAACCTTGGTTTTGAGAATCTCTCCCGGAGTTTGAGAGATTTGGACGTGAAAGGGTACCAGTCTTGTCGGGGATTGGGAACCCTTCGCGAGAATGTCCAAAGTTTCAGCGGGATTTCCAAAATGTTGAGAGGATCTCGAAACATGTCAACCTTGGTTTTGAGAATCTCTCCCGGAGTTTGAGAGATTTGGACGTGAAAGGGTACCAGTCTTGTCGGGGATTGGGAACCCTTCGCGAGAATGTCCAAAGTTTCAGCGGGATTTCCAAAATGTTGAGAGGAACTCGAAACATGTCAACCTTGGTTTTGAGAATCTCTCCCGGAGTTTGAGAGATTTGGACGTGAAAGGGTACCAGTCTTGTCGGGGATTGGGAACCCTTCGCGAGAATGTCCAAAGTTTCAGCGGGATTTCCAAAATGTTGAGAGGAACTCGAAACATGTCAACCTTGGTTTTGAGAATCTCTCCCGGAGTTTGAGAGATTTGGACGTGAAAGGGTACCAGTCTTGTCGGGGATTGGGAACCCTTCGCGAGAATGCCCAAAGTTTCAGCGGGATTTCCAAAATGTTGAGAGGAACTCGAAACATGTCAACCTTGGTTTTGAGAATCTCTCCCGGAGTTTGAGAGATTTGGACGTGAAAGGGTACCAGTCTTGTCGGGGATTGGGAACCCTTCGCGAGAATGTCCAAAGTTTCAGCGGGATTTCCAAAATGTTGAGAGGAACTCAAAACATGTCAACCTTGGTTTTGAGAATCTCTCCCGGAGTTTGAGAGATTTGGACGTGAAAGGGTACCAGTCTTGTCGGGGATAGGGAACCCTTCGCGAGAATGTCCAAAGTTTCAGCGGGATTTCCAAAATGTTGAGAGGAACTTGAAACATGTCAACCTTGGTTTTGAGAATCTCTCCCGGAGTTTGAGAGATTTGGACGTGAAAGGGTACCAGTCTTGTCGGGGATTGGGAACCCTTCGCGAGAATGTCCAAAGTTTCAGCGGGATTTCCAAAATGTTGAGAGGAACTCGAAACATGTCAACCTTGGTTTTGAGAATCTCTCCCGGAGTTTGAGAGATTTGGACGTGAAAGGGTACCAGTCTTGTCGGGGATAGGGAACCCTTCGCGAGAATGCCCAAAGTTTCAGCGGGATTTCCAAAATGTTGAGAGGAACTCGAAACATGTCAACCTTGGTTTTGAGAATCTCTCCCGGAGTTTGAGAGATTTGGACGTGAAAGGGTACCAGTCTTGTCGGGGATTGGGAACCCTTCGCGAGAATGTCCAAAGTTTCAGCGGGATTTCCAAAATGTTGAGAGGAACTCGAAACATGTCAACCTTGGTTTTGAGAATCTCTCCCGGAGTTTGAGAGATTTGGACGTGAAAGGGTACCAGTCTTGTCGGGGATTGGGAACCCTTCGCGAGAATGCCCAAAGTTTCAGCGGGATTTCCAAAATGTTGACAGGAACTCGAAACATGTCAACCTTGGTTTTGAGAATCTCTCCCGGAGTTTGAGAGATTTGGACGTGAAAGGGTACCAGTCTTGTCGGGGATTGGGAACCCTTCGCGAGAATGTCCAAAGTTTCAGCGGGATTTCCAAAATGTTGAGAGGATCTCGAAACATGTCAACCTTGGTTTTGAGAATCTCTCCCGGAGTTTGAGAGATTTGGACGTGAAAGGGTACCAGTCTTGTCGGGGATTGGGAACCCTTCGCGAGAATGTCCAAAGTTTCAGCGGGATTTCCAAAATGTTGAGAGGAACTCGAAACATGTCAACCTTGGTTTTGAGAATCTCTCCCGGAGTTTGAGAGATTTGGACGTGAAAGGGTACCAGTCTTGTCGGGGATTGGGAACCCTTCGCGAGAATGTCCAAAGTTTCAGCGGGATTTCCAAAATGTTGAGAGGAACTTGAAACATGTCAACCTTGGTTTTGAGAATCTCTCCCGGAGTTTGAGAGATTTGGACGTGAAAGGGTACCAGTCTTGTCGGGGATTGGGAACCCTTCGCGAGAATGCCCAAAGTTTCAGCAGGATTTCCAAAATGTTGAGAGGAACTCGAAACATGTCAACCTTGGTTTTGAGAATCTCTCCCGGAGTTTGAGAGATTTGGACGTGAAAGGGTACCAGTCTTGTCGGGGATTGAGAACCCTTCGCGAGAATGTCCAAAGTTTCAGCGGGATTTCCAAAATGTTGAGAGGAACTCAAAACATGTCAACCTTGGTTTTGAGAATCTCTCCCGGAGTTTGAGAGATTTGGATGTGAAAGGGTACCAGTCTTGTCGGGGATTGGGAACCCTTCGCGAGAATGCCCAAAGTTTCAGCGGGATGTCCAAAATGTTGAGAGGAACTCGAAACATGTCAACCTCGGTTTTGAGAATCTCTCCCGGAGTTTGAGAGATTTGGACGTGAAAGGGTACAAGTCTTGTCGGGGATTGGGAACCCTTCGCGAGAATGTCCAAAGTTTCAGCGGGATTTCCAAAATGTTGAGAGGAACTCGAAACATGTTAACCTTGGTTTTGAGAATCTCTCCCGGAGTTTGAGAGATTTGGACGTGAAAGGGTACCAGTCTTGTCGGGGATTGGGAACCCTTCGCGAGAATGTCCAAAGTTTCAGCGGGATTTCCAAAATGTTGAAAGGAACTAGAAACATGTCAACCTTGGTTTTGAGAATCTCTCCCGGAGTTTGAGAGATTTGGACGTGAAAGGGTACCAGTCTTGTCGGGGATTGGGAACCCTTCGCGAGAATGCCCAAGGTTTCAGGGGGATTTCCAAAATGTTGAGAGGAACTCGAAACATGTCAACCTTGGTTTTGAGAATCTCTCCCGGAGTTTGAGAGATTTGGACGTGAAAGGGTACCAGTCTTGTCGGGGATTGGGAACCCTTCGCAAGAATGTCCAAAGTTTCAGCGGGATTTCCAAAATGTTGAGAGGAACTCGAAACATGTCAACCTTGGTTTTGAGAATCTCTCCCGGAGTTTGAGAGATTTGGACGTGAAAGAGTACCAGTCTTGTCGGGGATTGGGAACCCTTCGCGAGAATGTCCAAAGTTTCAGCGGGATTTCCAAAATGTTGAGAGGAACTCGAAACATGTCAACCTTGGTTTTGAGAATCTCTCCCGGAGTTTGAGAGATTTGGACGTCAAAGGGTACCAGTCTTGTGTGGGATCGGGAACCCTTTGCGAGAATGTCCAAAGTTTCAGCGGGATTTCCAAAATGTTGAGAGGAACTCGAAACATGTCAACCTTGGTTTTGAGAATCTCTCCCGGAGTTTGAGAGATTTGGACGTGAAAGGGTACCAGTCTTGTCGGGGATTGGGAACCCTTCGCGAGAATGTCCAAAGTTTCAGCGGGATTTCCAAAATGTTGCGAGGAACTCGAAACATGTCAACCTTGGTTTTGAGAATCTCTCCCGGAGTTTGAGAGATCTGGACGTGAAAGTGTACCAGTCTTGTCGGGGATTGGGAACCCTTCGCGAGAATGTCGAAAGTTTCAGCGGGATTTCCAAAATGTTGCGAGGAACTCGAAACATGTCAACCTTGGTTTTGAGAATCTCTCCCGGAGTTTGAGAGATTTGGATGTGAAAGGGTACCAGTCTTGTCGGGGATTGGGAACCCTTCGCGAGAATGCCCAAGGTTTCAGGGGGATTTCCAAAATGTTGAGAGGAACTCGAAACATGTCAACCTTGGTTTTGAGAATCTCTCCCGGAGTTTGAGAGATTTGGACGTGAAAGGGTACCAGTCTTGTCGGGGATTGGGAGCCCTTCGCCAGAATGTCCAAAGTTTCAGCGGGATTTCCAAAATGTTGAGAGGAACTCGAAACATGTCAACCTTGGTTTTGAGAATCTCTCCCGGAGTTTGAGAGATTTGGACGTGAAAGGGTACCAGTCTTGTCAGGGATTGGGAACCCCTCGTGAGAATGTCCAAAGATTCAGCAGGATTTCCAAAATGTTGAGAGGAACTCGAAACATGTCAACCTTGGTTTTGAGAATCTCTCCCGGAGTTTGAGAGATTTGGACGTGAAAGGGTACCAGTCTTGTCGGGGATTGGGAACCCTTCGCGAGAATGCCCAAGGTTTCAGGGGGATTTCCAAAATGTTGAGAGGAACTCGAAACATGTCAACCTTGGTTTTGAGAATCTCTCCCGGAGTTTGAGAGATTTGGACGTGAAAGGGTACCAGTCTTGTCGGGGATTGGGAACCCTTCGCGAGAATGTCCAAAGTTTCAGCGGGATTTCCAAAATGTTGAGAGGAACTCGAAACATGTCAACCTTGGTTTTGAGAATCTCTCCCGGAGTTTGAGAGATTTGGACGTGAAAGGGTACCAGTCTTGTCAGGGATTGGGAACCCTTCGCGAGAATGTCCAAAGTTTCAGCGGGATTTCCAAAATGTTGAGAGGAACTCGAAACATGTCAACCTTGGTTTTGAGAATCTCTCCCGGAGTTTGAGAGATTTGGATGTGAAAGGGTACCAGTCTTGTCGGGGATTGGGAACCCTTTGCGAGAATGTCCAAAGTTTCAGCGGGATTTCCAAAATGTTGAGAGGAACTCGAAACATGTCAACCTTGGTTTTGAGAATCTCTCCCGGAGTTTGAGAGATTTGGACGTGAAAGGGTACCAGTCTTGTCGGGGATTGGGAACCCTTCGCGAGAATGCCCAAGGTTTCAGGGGGATTTCCAAAATGTTGAGAGGAACTCGAAACATGTCAACCTTGGTTTTGAGAATCTCTCCCGGAGTTTGAGAGATTGTGACGTGAAAGGGTACCAGTCTTGTCGGGGATTGGGAACCCTTCGCGAGAATGTCCAAAGTTTCAGCGGGATTTCCAAAATGTTGAGAGGAACTCGAAACATGTCAACCTTGGTTTTGAGAATCTCTCCCGGAGTTTGAGAGATTTGGACGTGAAAGGGTACCAGTCTTGTCGGGGATTGGGAACCCTTCGCCAGAATGTCCAAAGTTTCAGCGGGATTTCCAAAATGTTGAGAGGAACTCGAAACATGTCAACCTGGGTTTTGAGAATCTCTCCCGGAGTTTGAGAGATTTGGACGTGAAAGGGTACCAGTCTTGTCGGGGATTGGGAACCCTTCGCGAGAATGTCCAAAGTTTCAGCAGGATTTCCAAAATGTTGAGAGGAACTCGAAACATGTCAACCTTGGTTTTGAGAATCTCTCCCGGAGTTTGAGAGATTTGGACGTGAAAGGGTACCAGTCTTGTCGGGGATTGGGAACCCTTCGCCAGAATGTCCAAAGTTTCAGCGGGATTTCCAAAATGTTGAGAGGAACTCGAAACATGTCAACCTTGGTTTTGAGAATCTCTCCCGGAGTTTGAGAGATTTGGACGTGAAAGGGTACCAGTCTTGTCGGGGTTTGGGAACCCTTCGCCAGAATGTCCAAAGTTTCAGCGGGATGTGCAAAACGTTGAGAGGAACTCGAAACATGTCAACCTTGGTTTTGAGAATCTCTCCCGGAGTTTGAGAGATTTGGACGTGAAAGGGTACCAGTCTTGTCGGGGATTGGGAACCCTTCGCGAGAATGTCCAAAGTTTCAGCGGGATTTCCAAAATTTTGAGAGGAACTCGAAACATGTCAACCTTGGTTTTGAGAATCTCTCCCGGAGTTTGAGAGATTTGGACGTGAAAGGGTACCAGTCTTGTCGGGGATTGGGAACCCTTCGCGAGAATGTCCAAAGTTTCAGCGGGATTTCCAAAATGTTGAAAGGAACTAGAAACATGTCAACCTTGGTTTTGAGAATCTCTCCCGGAGTTTGAGAGATTTGGACGTGAAAGGGTACCAGTCTTGTCGGGGATTGGGAACCCTTCGCGAGAATGTCCAAATTTTCAGCGGGATTTCCAAAATGTTGAAAGGAACTCGAAACATGTGAACCTTGGTTTTGAGAATCTCTCCCGGAGTTTGAGAGATTTGGACGTGAAAGGGTACCAGTCTTGTCGGGGATTGGGAACCCTTCGCAAGAATGTCCAAAGTTTCAGCGGGATTTCCAAAATGTTGAGAGGAACTCGAAACATGTCAACTTCGGTTTTGAGTATCTCTCCCGGAGTTTGAGAGATTTGGACGTGAAAGAGTACCAGTCTTGTCGTGGATTGGGAACCCTTCGCGAGAATGTCCAAAGTTTCAGCGGGATTTCCAAAATGTTGAAAGGAACTCAAAACATGTCAACCTTGGTTTTGAGAATCTCTCCCGGAGTTTGAGAGATCTGGACGTGAAAGGGTACCAGTCTTGTCGGGGATTGGGAACCCTTCGCGAGAATGTCGAAAGTTTCAGCGGGATTTCCAAAATGTTGCGAGGAACTCGAAACATGTCAACCTTGGTTTTGAGAATCTCTCCCGGAGTTTGAGAGATTTGGATGTGAAAGGGTACCAGTCTTGTCGGGGATTGGGAACCCTTCGCGAGAATGCCCAAGGTTTCAGGGGGATTTCCAAAATGTTGAGAGGAACTCGAAACATGTCAACCTTGGTTTTGAGAATCTCTCCCGGAGTTTGAGAGATTTGGACGTGAAAGGGTACCAGTCTTGTCGGGGATTGGGAGCCCTTCGCCAGAATGTCCAAAGTTTCAGCGGGATTTCCAAAATGTTGAGAGGAACTCGAAACATGTCAACCTTGGTTTTGAGAATCTCTCCCGGAGTTTGAGAGATTTGGACGTGAAAGGGTACCAGTCTTGTCGGGGATTGGGAACCCTTCGCCAGAATGTCCAAAGTTTCAGCGGGATTTCCAAAATGTTGAGAGGAACTCGAAACATGTCAACCTTGGTTTTGAGAATCTCTCCCGGAGTTTGAGAGATTTGGACGTGAAAGGGTACCAGTCTTGTCGGGGATTGGGAACCCTTCGCGAGAATGTCCAAAGTTTCAGCGGGATTTCCAAAATATTGAGAGGAACTCGAAACATGTCAACCTTGGTTTTGAGAATCTCTCCCGGAGTTTGAGAGATTTGGACGTGAAAGGGTACCAGTCTTGTCGGGGATTGGGAACCCTTCGCGAGAATGTCCAAAGTTTCAGCGGGATTTCCAAAATGTTGAAAGGAACTAGAAACATGTCAACCTTGGTTTTGAGAATCTCTCCCGGAGTTTGAGAGATTTGGACGTGAAAGAGTACCAGTCTTGTCGGGGATTGGGAACCCTTCGCGAGAATGTCCAAAGTTTCAGCGGGATTTCCAAAATGTTGAGAGGAACTCGAAACATGTCAACCTTGGTTTTGAGAATCTCTCCCGGAGTTTGAGAGATTTGGACGTGAAAGGGTACCAGTCTTGTCGGGGATTGGGAACCCTTCGCGAGAATGTCCAAAGTTTCAGCGGGATTTCCAAAATGTTGAAAGGAACTAGAAACATGTCAACCTTGGTTTTGAGAATCTCTCCCGGAGTTTGAGAGATTTGGACGTGAAAGAGTACCAGTCTTGTCGGGGATTGGGAACCCTTCGCGAGAATGTCCAAAGTTTCAGCGGGATTTCCAAAATGTTGAGAGGAACTCGAAACATGTCAACCTTGGTTTTGAGAATCTCTCCCGGAGTTTGAGGGATTTGGACGTGAAAGGGTACCAGTCTTGTGTGGGATCGGGAACCCTTTGCGAGAATGTCCAAAGTTTCAGCGGGATTTCCAAAATGTTGAGAGGAACTCGAAACATGTGAACCTTGGTTTTGAGAATCTCTCCCGGAGTTTGAGAGATTTGGACGTGAAAGGGTACCAGTCTTGTCGGGGATTGGGAACCCTTCGCGAGAATGTCCAAAGTTTCAGCGGGATTTCCAAAATGTTGAGAGGAACTCGAAACATGTCAACCTTGGTTTTGAGAATCTCTCCCGGAGTTTGAGAGATCTGGACGTGAAAGTGTACCAGTCTTGTCGGGGATTGGGAACCCTTCGCGAGAATGTCGAAAGTTTCAGCGGGATTTCCAAAATGTTGCGAGGAACTCGAAACATGTCAACCTTGGTTTTGAGAATCTCTCCCGGAGTTTGAGAGATTTGGATGTGAAAGGGTACCAGTCTTGTCGGGGATTGGGAACCCTTCGCGAGAATGCCCAAGGTTTCAGGGGGATTTCCAAAATGTTGAGAGGAACTCGAAACATGTCAACCTTGGTTTTGAGAATCTCTCCCGGAGTTTGAGAGATTTGGACGTGAAAGGGTACCAGTCTTGTCGGGGATTGGGAGCCCTTCGCCAGAATGTCCAAAGTTTCAGCGGGATTTCCAAAATGTTGAGAGGAACTCGAAACATGTCAACCTTGGTTTTGAGAATCTCTCCCGGAGTTTGAGAGATTTGGACGTGAAAGGGTACCAGTCTTGTCGGGGATTGGGAACCCCTCGTGAGAATGTCCAAGGATTCAGCAGGATTTCCAAAATGTTGAGAGGAACTCGAAACATGTCAACCTTGGTTTTGAGAATCTCTCCCGGAGTTTGAGAGATTTGGACGTGAAAGGGTACCAGTCTTGTCGGGGATTGGGAACCCTTCGCGAGAATGCCCAAGGTTTCAGGGGGATTTCCAAAATGTTGAGAGGAACTCGAAACATGTCAACCTTGGTTTTGAGAATCTCTCCCGGAGTTTGAGAGATTTGGACGTGAAAGGGTACCAGTCTTGTCGGGGATTGGGAACCCTTCGCGAGAATGTCCAAAGTTTCAGCGGGATTTCCAAAATGTTGAGAGGAACTCGAAACATGTCAACCTTGGTTTTGAGAATCTCTCCCGGAGTTTGAGAGATTTGGACGTGAAAGGGTACCAGTCTTGTCAGGGATTGGGAACCCTTCGCGAGAATGTCCAAAGTTTCAGCGGGATTTCCAAAATGTTGAGAGGAACTCGAAACATGTCAACCTTGGTTTTGAGAATCTCTCCCGGAGTTTGAGAGATTTGGATGTGAAAGGGTACCAGTCTTGTCGGGGATTGGGAACCCTTTGCGAGAATGTCCAAAGTTTCAGCGGGATTTCCAAAATGTTGAGAGGAACTCGAAACATGTCAACCTTGGTTTTGAGAATCTCTCCCGGAGTTTGAGAGATTTGGACGTGAAAGGGTACCAGTCTTGTCGGGGATTGGGAACCCTTCGCGAGAATGCCCAAGGTTTCAGCGGGATTTCCAAAATGTTGAGAGGAACTCGAAACATGTCAACCTTGGTTTTGAGAATCTCTCCCGGAGTTTGAAAGATTTGGACGTGAAAGGGTACCAGTCTTGTCGGGGATTGGGAACCCTTTGCGAGAATGTCCAAAGTTTCAGCGGGATTTCCAAAATGTTGAGAGGAACTCGAAACATGTCAACCTTGGTTTTGAGAATCTCTCCCGGAGTTTGAGAGATTTGGACGTGAAAGTGTACCAGTCTTGTCTGGGATTGGGAACCCTTCGCGAGAATGTCCAAAGTTTCAGCGGGATTTCCAAAATGTTGAGAGGAACTCGAAACATGTCAACCTTGGTTTTGAGAATCTCTCCCGGAGTTTGAGAGATTTGGACGTGAAAGGGTACCAGTCTTGTCGGGGATTGGGAACCCTTCGCGAGAATGTCCAGAGTTTCAGCGGGATTTCCAAAATGTTGAAAGGAACTTGAAACATGTCAACCTTGGTTTTGAGAATCTCTCCCGGAGTTTGAGAGATTTGGACGTGAAAGGGTACCAGTCTTGTCGGGGATTGGGAACCCTTCGCCAGAATGTCCAAAGTTTCAGCGGGATTTCCAAAATGTTGAGAGGAACTCGAAACATGTCAACCTTGGTTTTGAGAATCTCTTCCGGAGTTTGAGAGATTTGGACGTGAAAGGGTACCAGTCTTGTCGGGGATTGGGAAGCCTTCGCGAGAATGTCCAAAGTTTCAGCGGGATTTCCAAAATGTTGAGAGGAACTCGAAACATGTCAACCTTGGTTTTGAGAATCTCTCCCGGAGTTTGAGAGATTTGGACGTGAAAGGGTACCAGTCTTGTCGGGGATTGGGAACCCTTCGCGAGAATGTCCAAAGTTTCAGCGGGATTTCCAAAATGTTGAGAGGAACTCGAAACATGTCAACCTTGGTTTTGAGAATCTCTCCCGGAGTTTGAGAGATTTGGACGTGAAAAGGTACCAGTCTTGTCGGGGATTGGGAACCCTTTGCGAGAATGTCCAAAGTTTCAGCGGGATTTCCAAAATGTTGAGAGGAACTCGAAACATGTCAACCTTGGTTTTGAGAATCTCTCCCGGAGTTTGAGAGATTTGGACGTGAAAGGGTACCAGTCTTGTCGGGGATTGGGAACCCTTCGCCAGAATGTCCAAAGTTTCAGCGGGATTTCCAAAATGTTGAGAGGAACTCGAAACATGTCAACCTTGGTTTTGAGAATCTCTCCCGGAGTTTGAAAGATTTGGACGTGAAAGGGTACCAGTCTTGTCGGGGATTGGGAACCCTTTGCGAGAATGTCCAAAGTTTCAGCGGGATTTCCAAAATGTTGAGAGGAACTCGAAACATGTCAACCTTGGTTTTGAGAATCTCTCCCGGAGTTTGAGAGATTTGGACGTGAAAGTGTACCAGTCTTGTCGGGGATTGGGAACCCTTCGCGAGAATGTCCAAAGTTTCAGCGGGATTTCCAAAATGTTGAAAGGAACTCGAAACATGTCAACCTTGGTTTTGAGAATCTCTCCCGGAGTTTGAGAGATTTGGACGTGAAAAGGTACCAGTCTTGTCGGGGATTGGGAACCCTTTGCGAGAATGTCCAAAGTTTCAGCGGGATTTCCAAAATGTTGAGAGGAACTCGAAACATGTCAACCTTGGTTTTGAGAATCTCTCCCGGAGTTTGAGAGATTTGGACGTGAAAGGGTACCAGTCTTGTCGGGGATTGGGAACCCTTCGCCAGAATGTCCAAAGTTTCAGCGGGATTTCCAAAATGTTGAAAGGAACTTGAAACATGTCAACCTTGGTTTTGAGAATCTCTCCCGGAGTTTGAGAGATTTGGACGTGAAAGGGTACCAGTCTTGTCTGGGATTGGGAACCCTTCGCGAGAATGTCCAAAGTTTCAGCGGGATTTCCAAAATGTTGAGAGGAACTCGAAACATGTCAACCTTGGTTTTGAGAATCTCTCCCGGAGTTTGAGAGATTTGGACGTGAAAGGGTACCAGTCTTGTCGGGGATTGGGAACCCTTCGCGAGAATGTCCAAAGTTTCAGCGGGATTTCCAAAATGTTCAGAGGAACTCGAAACATGTCAACCTTGGTTTTGAGAATCTCTCCCGGAGTTTGAGAGATTTGGACGTGAAAGGGTACCAGTCTTGTCGGGGATTGGGAACCCTTCGCGAGAATGTCCAGAGTTTCAGCGGGATTTCCAAAATGTTGAAAGGAACTTGAAACATGTCAACCTTGGTTTTGAGAATCTCTCCCGGAGTTTGAGAGATTTGGACGTGAAAGGGTACCAGTCTTGTCGGGGATTGGGAACCCTTCGCGAGAATGTCCAAAGTTTCAGCGGGATTTCCAAAATGTTGAGAGGAACTCGAAACATGTCAACCTTGGTTTTGAGAATCTCTCCCGGAGTTTGAGAGATTTGGACGTGAAAGGCTACCAGTCTTGTCGGGGATTGGGAACCCTTCGCGAGAATGTCGAAAGTTTCAGCGGGATTTCCAAAATGTTGAGAGGAACTCGAATCATGTCAACCTTGGTTTTGAGAATCTCTCCCGGAGTTTGAGAGATTTGGACGTGAAAGGGTACCAGTCTTGTCGGGGATTGGGAACCCTTCGCCAGAATGTCCAAAGTTTCAGCGGGATTTCCAAAATGTTGAAAGGAACTCGAAACATGTCAACCTTGGTTTTGAGAATCTCTCCCGGAGTTTGAGAGATTTGGACGTGAAAGGCTACCAGTCTTGTCTGGGATTGGGAACCCTTCGCGAGAATGTCCAAAGTTTCAGCGGGATTTCCAAAATGTTGAGAGGAACTCGAAACATGTCAACCTTGGTTTTGAGAATCTCTCCCGGAGTTTGAGAGATTTGGACGTGAAAGGGTACCAGTCTTGTCGGGGATTGGGAACCCTTCGCGAGAATGTCCAGAGTTTCAGCGGGATTTCCAAAATGTTGAAAGGAACTTGAAACATGTCAACCTTGGTTTTGAGAATCTATCCCGGAGTTTGAGAGATTTGGACGTGAAAGGGTACCAGTCTTGTCGGGGATTGGGAACCCTTCGCGAGAATGTCCAAAGTTTCAGCAGGATTTCCAAAATGTTGAGAGGAACTCGAAACATGTCAACCTTGGTTTTGAGAATCTCTCCCGGAGTTTGAGAGATTTGGACGTGAAAGGGTACCAGTCTTGTCGGGGATTGGGAACCCTTCGCGAGAATGTCCAAAGTTTCAGCAGGATTTCCAAAATGTTGAGAGGAACTCGAAACATGTCAACCTCGGTTTTGAGAATCTCTCCCGGAGTTTGAGAGATTTGGACGTGAAAGGGTACCAGTCTTGTCAGGGATTGGGAACCCTTCGCGAGAATGTCCAAAGTTTCAGCGGGATTTCCAAAATGTTGAGAGGAACTCGAAACATGTCAACCTTGGTTTTGAGAATCTCTCCCGGAGTTTGAGAGATCTGGACGTGAAAGGGTACCAGTCTTGTCGGGGAGTGGGAAGCCTTCGCGAGAATGTCGAAAGTTTCAGCGGGATTTCCAAAATGTTGCGAGGAACTCGAAACATGTCAACCTTGGTTTTGAGAATCTCTCCTGGAGTTTGAGAGATTTGGACGTGAAAGGGTACCAGTCTTGTCGGGGATTGGGAACCCTTCGCCAGAATGTCCAAAGTTTCAGCGGGATTTCCAAAATGTTGAAAGGAACTCGAAACATGTCAACCTTGGTTTTGAGAATCTCTCCCGGAGTTTGAGAGATTTGGACGTGAAAGGGTACCAGTCTTGTCGGGGATTGGGAACCCTTCGCCAGAATGTCCAAAGTTTCAGCGGGATTTCCAAAATGTTGAGAGGAACTCGAAACATGTCAACCTTGGTTTTGAGAATCTCTCCCGGAGTTTGAGAGATTTGGACGTGAAAGGGTACCAGTCTTGTCGGGGATTGGGAACCCTTCGCCAGAATGTCCAAAGTTTCAGCGGGATTTCCAAAATGTTGAGAGGAACTCGAATCATGTCAACCTTGGTTTTGAGAATCTCTCCCGGAGTTTGAGAGATTTGGACGTGAAAGGCTACCAGTCTTGTCGGGGATTGGGAACCCTTCGCGAGAATGTCCAAAGTTTCAGCGGGATTTCCAAAATGTTGAGAGGAACTCGAAACATGTCAGCCTTGGTTTTGAGAATCTCTCCCGGAGTTTGAGAGATTTGGACGTGAAAGGGTACCAGTCTTGTCGGGGATTGGGAACCCTTCGCGAGAATGTCCAAAGTTTCAGCGGGATTTCCAAAATGTTGAGAGGAACTCGAAACATGTCAACCTTGGTTTTGAGAATCTCTCCCAGAGTTTGAGAGATTTGGACGTGAAAGGGTACCAGTCTTGTCGGGGATTGGGAACCTTCGCCAGAATGTCCAAAGTTTCAGCGGGATTTCCAAAATGTTGAGAGGAACTCGAAACATGTCAACCTTGGTTTTGAGAATCTCTCCCGGAGTTTGAGAGATTTGGACGTGAAAGGGTACCAGTCTTGTCGGGGATTGGGAACCCTTCGCGAGAATGTCCAAAGTTTCAGCGGGATTTCCAAAATGTTGAGAGGAACTCGAAACATGTCAACCTTGGTTTTGAGAATCTCTCCCGGAGTTTGAAAGATTTGGACGTGAAAGGGTACCAGTCTTGTCGGGGATTGGGAACCCTTTGCGAGAATGTCCAAAGTTTCAGCGGGATTTCCAAAATGTTGAGAGGAACTCGAAACATGTCAACCTTGGTTTTGAGAATCTCTCCCGGAGTTTGAGAGATTTGGACGTGAAAGTGTACCAGTCTTGTCTGGGATTGGGAACCCTTCGCGAGAATGTCCAAAGTTTCAGCGGGATTTCCAAAATGTTGAGAGGAACTCGAAACATGTCAACCTTGGTTTTGAGAATCTCTCCCGGAGTTTGAGAGATTTGGACGTGAAAGGGTACCAGTCTTGTCGGGGATTGGGAACCCTTCGCGAGAATGTCCAGAGTTTCAGCGGGATTTCCAAAATGTTGAAAGGAACTTGAAACATGTCAACCTTGGTTTTGAGAATCTCTCCCGGAGTTTGAGAGATTTGGACGTGAAAGGGTACCAGTCTTGTCGGGGATTGGGAACCCTTCGCGAGAATGTCCAAAGTTTCAGCGGGATTTCCAAAATGTTGAGAGGAACTCGAATCATGTCAACCTTGGTTTTGAGAATCTCTTCCGGAGTTTGAGAGATTTGGACGTGAAAGGGTACCAGTCTTGTCGGGGATTGGGAAGCCTTCGCGAGAATGTCCAAAGTTTCAGCGGGATTTCCAAAATGTTGAGAGGAACTCGAAACATGTCAACCTTGGTTTTGAGAATCTCTCCCGGAGTTTGAGAGATTTGGACGTGAAAGGGTACCAGTCTTGTGTGGGATTGGGAACCCTTCGCGAGAATGTCCAAAGTTTCAGCGGGATTTCCAAAATGTTGAGAGGAACTCGAAACATGTCAACCTTGGTTTTGAGAATCTCTCCCGGAGTTTGAGAGATTTGGACGTGAAAAGGTACCAGTCTTGTCGGGGATTGGGAACCCTTTGCGAGAATGTCCAAAGTTTCAGCGGGATTTCCAAAATGTTGAGAGGAACTCGAAACATGTCAACCTTGGTTTTGAGAATCTCTCCCGGAGTTTGAGAGATTTGGACGTGAAAGGGTACCAGTCTTGTCGGGGATTGGGAACCCTTCGCCAGAATGTCCAAAGTTTCAGCGGGATTTCCAAAATGTTGAGAGGAACTCGAAACATGTCAACCTTGGTTTTGAGAATCTCTCCCGGAGTTTGAAAGATTTGGACGTGAAAGGGTACCAGTCTTGTCGGGGATTGGGAACCCTTTGCGAGAATGTCCAAAGTTTCAGCGGGATTTCCAAAATGTTGAGAGGAACTCGAAACATGTCAACCTTGGTTTTGAGAATCTCTCCCGGAGTTTGAGAGATTTGGACGTGAAAGTGTACCAGTCTTGTCGGGGATTGGGAACCCTTCGCGAGAATGTCCAAAGTTTCAGCGGGATTTCCAAAATGTTGAAAGGAACTCGAAACATGTCAACCTTGGTTTTGAGAATCTCTCCCGGAGTTTGAGAGATTTGGACGTGAAAAGGTACCAGTCTTGTCGGGGATTGGGAACCCTTTGCGAGAATGTCCAAAGTTTCAGCGGGATTTCCAAAATGTTGAGAGGAACTCGAAACATGTCAACCTTGGTTTTGAGAATCTCTCCCGGAGTTTGAGAGATTTGGACGTGAAAGGGTACCAGTCTTGTCGGGGATTGGGAACCCTTCGCCAGAATGTCCAAAGTTTCAGCGGGATTTCCAAAATGTTGAGAGGAACTCGAATCATGTCAACCTTGGTTTTGAGAATCTCTCCCGGAGTTTGAGAGATTTGGACGTGAAAGGGTACCAGTCTTGTCGGGGATTGGGAACCCTTCGCCAGAATGTCCAAAGTTTCAGCGGGATTTCCAAAATGTTGAAAGGAACTCGAAACATGTCAACCTTGGTTTTGAGAATCTCTCCCGGAGTTTGAGAGATTTGGACGTGAAAGGCTACCAGTCTTGTCTGGGATTGGGAACCCTTCGCGAGAATGTCCAAAGTTTCAGCGGGATTTCCAAAATGTTGAGAGGAACTCGAAACATGTCAACCTTGGTTTTGAGAATCTCTCCCGGAGTTTGAGAGATTTGGACGTGAAAGGGTACCAGTCTTGTCGGGGATTGGGAACCCTTCGCGAGAATGTCCAGAGTTTCAGCGGGATTTCCAAAATGTTGAAAGGAACTTGAAACATGTCAACCTTGGTTTTGAGAATCTATCCCGGAGTTTGAGAGATTTGGACGTGAAAGGGTACCAGTCTTGTCGGGGATTGGGAACCCTTCGCGAGAATGTCCAAAGTTTCAGCGGGATTTCCAAAATGTTGAGAGGAACTCGAAACATGTCAACCTTGGTTTTGAGAATCTCTCCCGGAGTTTGAGAGATTTGGACGTGAAAGGCTACCAGTCTTGTCGGGGATTGGGAACCCTTCGCGAGAATGTCCAAAGTTTCAGCGGGATTTCCAAAATGTTGAGAGGAACTCGAAACATGTCAACCTTGGTTTTGAGAATCTCTCCCGGAGTTTGAGAGATTTGGACGTGAAAGGGTACCAGTCTTGTCGGGGATTGGGAACCCTTCGCCAGAATGTCCAAAGTTTCAGCGGGATTTCCAAAATGTTGAAAGGAACTCGAAACATGTCAACCTTGGTTTTGAGAATCTCTCCCGGAGTTTGAGAGATTTGGACGTGAAAGTGTACCAGTCTTGTCGGGGATTGGGAACCCTTCGCCAGAATGTCCAAAGTTTCAGCGGGATTTCCAAAATGTTGCGAGGAACTCGAAACATGTCAACCTTGGTTTTGAGAATCTCTCCCGGAGTTTGAGAGATTTGGACGTGAAAGGGTACCAATCTTGTCGGGGATTGGGAACTTTTCGCAAGAATGTTCAAAGTTTCAGCGGGATTTCCAAAATGTTGAAAGGAACTCGAAACATGTCAACCTTGGTTTTGAGAATCTCTCCCGGAGTTTGAGAGATCTGGACGTGAAAGGGTACCAGTCTTGTCGGGGATTGGGAACCCCTCGCGAGAATGTCCAAAGTTTCAGCGGGATTTCCAAAATGTTGAGAGGAACTCGAAACATGTCAACCTTGGTTTTGAGAATCTCTCCCGGAGTTTGAGAGATTTGGACGTGAAAGGGTACCCGTCCTGTCGGGGATTGGGAACTTTTCGCGAGAATGTTCAAAGTTTCAGCGGGATTTCCAAAATGTTGAAAGGAACTCGAAACATGTCAACCTTGGTTTTGAGAATCTCTCCCGGAGTTTGAGAGATTTGGACGTGAAAGGGTACCAGTCTTGTCGGGGATTGGGAACCCTTCGCGAGAATGTCCAAAGTTTCAGCGGGATTTCCAAAATGTTGAAAGGAACTCGAAACATGTCAACCTTGGTTTTGAGAATCTCTCCCGGAGTTTGAGAGATTTGGACGTGAAAGGGTACCAGTCTTGTCGGGGATTGGGAACCCTTCGCGAGAATGCCCAAAGTTTCAGCGGGATTTCCAAAATGTTGAAAGGAACTCGAAACATGTCAGCCTTGGTTTTGAGAATCTCTCCCGGAGTTAGAGAGATCTGGACGTGAAAGGGTACCAGTCTTGTCGGGGATTGGGAACCCTTCGCAAGAATGTCCAAAGTTTCAGCGGGATTTCCAAAATGTTGAAAGGAACTCGAAACATGTCAACCTTGGTTTTGAGAATCTCTCCCGGAGTTTGAGAGATCTGGACGTGAAAGGGTACCAGTCTTGTCGGGGATTGGGAACCCTTCGCCAGAATGTCCAAAGTTTCAGCGGGATTTCCAAAATGTTGAGAGGAACTCGAAACATGTCAACCTTGGTTTTGAGAATCTCTCCCGGAGTTTGAGAGATTTGGACGTGAAAGGGTACCAGTCTTGTCGGGGATTGGGAACCCTTCGCGAGAATGTCCAAAGTTTCAGCGGGATTTCCAAAATGTTGAAAGGAACTCGAAACATGTCAACCTTGGTTTTGAGAATCTCTCCCGGAGTTTGAGAGATCTGGACGTGAAAGGGTACCAGTCTTGTCGGGGATTGGGAAGCCTTCGCGAGAATGTCGAAAGTTTCAGCGGGATTTCCAAAATGTTGCGAGGAACTCGAAACATGTCAACCTTGGTTTTGAGAATCTCTCCCGGAGTTTGAGAGATCTGGACGTGAAAGGGTACCAGTCTTGTCAAGGATTGGGAACCCTTCGCGAGAATGTCCAAAGTTTCAGCGGGATTTCCAAAACGTTGAGAGGAACTCGAATCATGTCAACCTTGGTTTTGAGAATCTCTCCCGGAGTTTGAGAGATTTGGACGTGAAAGTGTACCAGTCTTGTCGGGGATTGGGAACCCTTCGCCAGAATGTCCAAAGTTTCAGCGGGATTTCCAAAATGTTGAGAGGAACTCGAAACATGTCAACCTCGGTTTTGAGAATCTCTCCCGGAGTTTGAGAGATTTGGATGTGAAAGGGTACCAGTCTTGTCGGGGATTGGGAACCCTTCGCGAGAATGTCCAAAGTTTCAGCGGGATTTCCAAAATGTTGAGAGGAACTCGAAACATGTCAACCTTGGTTTTGAGAATCTCTCCCGGAGTTTGAGAGATTTGGACGTGAAAGGGTACCAGTCTTGTCGGGGATTGGGAACCCTTCGCCAGAATGTCCAAAGTTTCAGCGGGATTTCCAAAATGGTGAGAGGAACTCGAAACATGTCAGCCTTGGTTTTGAGAATCTCTCCCGGAGTTTGAGAGATTTGGACGTGAAAGGGTACCAGTCTTGTCGGGGATTGGGAACCCTTCGCGAGAATGCCCAAAGTTTCAGCGGGATTTCCAAAATGTTGAGAGGAACTCGAAACATGTCAAACTTGGTTTTGAGAATCTCTCCCGGAGTTTGAGAGATTTGGACGTGAAAGGGTACCAGTCTTGTCGGGGATTGGGAACCCTTCGCGAGAATGTCCAAAGTTTCAGCGGGATTTCCAAAATGTTGAGAGGAACTCGAAACATGTCAACCTTGGTTTTGAGAATCTCTCCCGGAGTTTGAGAGATTTGGACGTGAAAGGGTACCAGTCTTGTCGGGGATTGGGAACCCTTCGCGAGAATGTCCAAAGTTTCAGCGGGATTTCCAAAATGTTGAGAGGAACTCGAAACATGTCAACCTTGGTTTTGAGAATCTCTCCCGGAGTTTGAGAGATCTGGACGTGAAAGGGTACCAGTCTTGTCGGGGAGTGGGAAGCCTTCGCGAGAATGTCGAAAGTTTCAGCGGGATTTCCAAAATGTTGCGAGGAACTCGAAACATGTCAACCTTGGTTTTGAGAATCTCTCCTGGAGTTTGAGAGATTTGGACGTGAAAGGGTACCAGTCTTGTCGGGGATTGGGAACCCTTCGCCAGAATGTCCAAAGTTTCAGCGGGATTTCCAAAATGTTGAAAGGAACTCGAAACATGTCAACCTTGGTTTTGAGAATCTCTCCCGGAGTTTGAGAGATTTGGACGTGAAAGGGTACCAGTCTTGTCGGGGATTGGGAACCCTTCGCGAGAATGTCCAAAGTTTCAGCGGGATTTCCAAAATGTTGAAAGGAACTCGAAACATGTCAACCTTGGTTTTGAGAATCTCTCCCGGAGTTTGAGAGATCTGGACGTGAAAGGGTACCAGTCTTGTCGGGGATTGGGAAGCCTTCGCGAGAATGTCGAAAGTTTCAGCGGGATTTCCAAAATGTTGCGAGGAACTCGAAACATGTCAACCTTGGTTTTGAGAATCTCTCCTGGAGTTTGAGAGATTTGGACGTGAAAGGCTACCAGTCTTGTCGGGGATTGGGAAGCCTTCGCGAGAATGTCGAAAGTTTCAGCGGGATTTCCAAAATGTTGCGAGGAACTCGAAACATGTCAACCTTGGTTTTGAGAATCTCTCCTGGAGTTTGAGAGATTTGGACGTGAAAGGGTACCAGTCTTGTCGGGGATTGGGAACCCTTCGCCAGAATGTCCAAAGTTTCAGCGGGATTTCCAAAATGTTGAAAGGAACTCGAAACATGTCAACCTTGGTTTTGAGAATCTCTCCCGGAGTTTGAGAGATTTGGACGTGAAAGGGTACCAGTCTTGTCGGGGATTGGGAACCCTTCGCCAGAATGTCCAAAGTTTCAGCGGGATTTCCAAAAGGTTGAGAGGAACTCGAAACATGTCAACCTTGGTTTTGAGAATCTCTCCCGGAGTTTGAGAGATTTGGATGTGAAAGGGTACCAGTCTTGTCAAGGATTGGGAACCCTTCGCGAGAATGTCCAAAGTTTCAGCGGGATTTCCAAAACGTTGAGAGGAACTCGAATCATGTCAACCTTGGTTTTGAGAATCTCTCCCGGAGTTTGAGAGATTTGGACGTGAAAGTGTACCAGTCTTGTCGGGGATTGGGAACCCTTCGCCAGAATGTCCAAAGTTTCAGCGGGATTTCCAAAATGTTGAGAGGAACTCGAAACATGTCAACCTCGGTTTTGAGAATCTCTCCCGGAGTTTGAGAGATTTGGATGTGAAAGGGTACCAGTCTTGTCGGGGATTGGGAACCCTTCGCGAGAATGTCCAAAGTTTCAGCGGGATTTCCAAAATGTTGAGAGGAACTCGAAACATGTCAACCTTGGTTTTGAGAATCTCTCCCGGAGTTTGAGAGATTTGGACGTGAAAGGGTACCAGTCTTGTCGGGGATTGGGAACCCTTCGCCAGAATGTCCAAAGTTTCAGCGGGATTTCCAAAATGGTGAGAGGAACTCGAAACATGTCAGCCTTGGTTTTGAGAATCTCTCCCGGAGTTTGAGAGATTTGGACGTGAAAGGGTACCAGTCTTGTCGGGGATTGGGAACCCTTCGCGAGAATGTCCAAAGTTTCAGCAGGATTTCCAAAATGTTGAGAGGAACTGGAAACATGTCAACCTTGGTTTTGAGAATCTCTCCCGGAGTTTGAGAGATTTGGACGTGAAAGGGTACCAGTCTTGTCGGGGATTGGGAACCCTTTGCGAGAATGTCCAAAGTTTCAGCGGGATTTCCAAAATGTTGAGAGGAACTCGAAACATGTCAACCTTGGTTTTGAGAATCTCTCCCGGAGTTTGAGAGATTTGGACGTGAAAGGGTACCAGTCTTGTCGGGGATTGGGAACCCTTCGCGAGAATGTCCAAAGTTTCAGCGGGATTTCCAAAATGTTGAGAGGAACTCGAAACATGTCAACCTTGGTTTTGAGAATCTCTCCCGGAGTTTGAGAGATTTGGACGTGAAAGGGTACCAGTCTTGTCGGGGATTGGGAACCCTTCGCGAGAATGTCCAAAGTTTCAGCGGGATTTCCAAAATGTTGAGAGGAACTCGAAACATGTCAACCTCGGTTTTGAGAATCTCTCCCGGAGTTTGAGAGATTTGGACGTGAAAGGGTACCAGTCTTGTCAGGGATTGGGAACCCTTCGCGAGAATGTCCAAAGTTTCAGCGGGATTTCCAAAATGTTGAGAGGAACTCGAAACATGTCAACCTTGGTTTTGAGAATCTCTCCCGGAGTTTGAGAGATCTGGACGTGAAAGGGTACCAGTCTTGTCGGGGAGTGGGAAGCCTTCGCGAGAATGTCGAAAGTTTCAGCGGGATTTCCAAAATGTTGCGAGGAACTCGAAACATGTCAACCTTGGTTTTGAGAATCTCTCCTGGAGTTTGAGAGATTTGGACGTGAAAGGGTACCAGTCTTGTCGGGGATTGGGAACCCTTCGCCAGAATGTCCAAAGTTTCAGCGGGATTTCCAAAATGTTGAGAGGAACTCGAAACATGTCAACCTTGGTTTTGAGAATCTCTCCCAGAGTTTGAGAGATTTGGACGTGAAAGGGTACCAGTCTTGTCGGGGATTGGGAACCTTCGCCAGAATGTCCAAAGTTTCAGCGGGATTTCCAAAATGTTGAGAGGAACTCGAAACATGTCAACCTTGGTTTTGAGAATCTCTCCCGGAGTTTGAGAGATTTGGACGTGAAAGGGTACCAGTCTTGTCGGGGATTGGGAACCCTTCGCGAGAATGTCCAAAGTTTCAGCGGGATTTCCAAAATGTTGAGAGGAACTCGAAACATGTCAACCTTGGTTTTGAGAATCTCTCCCGGAGTTTGAAAGATTTGGACGTGAAAGGGTACCAGTCTTGTCGGGGATTGGGAACCCTTTGCGAGAATGTCCAAAGTTTCAGCGGGATTTCCAAAATGTTGAGAGGAACTCGAAACATGTCAACCTTGGTTTTGAGAATCTCTCCCGGAGTTTGAGAGATTTGGACGTGAAAGGGTACCAGTCTTGTCGGGGATTGGGAACCCTTCGCGAGAATGTCCAAAGTTTCAGCGGGATTTCCAAAATGTTGAAAGGAACTTGAAACATGTCAACCTTGGTTTTGAGAATCTCTCCCGGAGTTTGAGAGATTTGGACGTGAAAGGCTACCAGTCTTGTCTGGGATTGGGAACCCTTCGCGAGAATGTCCAAAGTTTCAGCGGGATTTCCAAAATGTTGAGAGGAACTCGAAACATGTCAACCTTGGTTTTGAGAATCTCTCCCGGAGTTTGAGAGATTTGGACGTGAAAGGGTACCAGTCTTGTCGGGGATTGGGAACCCTTCGCGAGAATGTCCAGAGTTTCAGCGGGATTTCCAAAATGTTGAAAGGAACTTGAAACATGTCAACCTTGGTTTTGAGAATCTCTCCCGGAGTTTGAGAGATTTGGACGTGAAAGGGTACCAGTCTTGTCGGGGATTGGGAACCCTTCGCGAGAATGTCCAAAGTTTCAGCGGGATTTCCAAAATGTTGAGAGGAACTCGAAACATGTCAACCTTGGTTTTGAGAATCTCTCCCGGAGTTTGAGAGATTTGGACGTGAAAGGCTACCAGTCTTGTCGGGGATTGGGAACCCTTCGCGAGAATGTCCAAAGTTTCAGCGGGATTTCCAAAATGTTGAGAGGAACTCGAATCATGTCAACCTTGGTTTTGAGAATCTCTTCCGGAGTTTGAGAGATTTGGACGTGAAAGGGTACCAGTCTTGTCGGGGATTGGGAAGCCTTTGCGAGAATGTCCAAAGTTTCAGCGGGATTTCCAAAATGTTGAGAGGAACTCGAAACATGTCAACCTTGGTTTTGAGAATCTCTCCCGGAGTTTGAGAGATTTGGACGTGAAAGGGTACCAGTCTTGTGTGGGATTGGGAACCCTTCGCGAGAATGTCCAAAGTTTCAGCGGGATTTCCAAAATGTTGAGAGGAACTCGAAACATGTCAACCTTGGTTTTGAGAATCTCTCCCGGAGTTTGAGAGATTTGGACGTGAAAAGGTACCAGTCTTGTCGGGGATTGGGAAGCCTTCGCGAGAATGTCCAAAGTTTCAGCGGGATTTCCAAAATGTTGAGAGGAACTCGAAACATGTCAACCTTGGTTTTGAGAATCTCTCCCGGAGTTTGAGAGATTTGGACGTGAAAGGGTACCAGTCTTGTCGGGGATTGGGAACCCTTCGCCAGAATGTCCAAAGTTTCAGCGGGATTTCCAAAATGTTGAAAGGAAATTGAAACATGTCAACCTTGGTTTTGAGAATCTCTCCCGGAGTTTGAGAGATTTGGACGTGAAAGGGTACCAGTCTTGTCTGGGATTGGGAACCCTTCGCGAGAATGTCCAAAGTTTCAGCGGGATTTCCAAAATGTTGAGAGGAACTCGAAACATGTCAACCTTGGTTTTGAGAATCTCTCCCGGAGTTTGAGAGATTTGGACGTGAAAGGCTACCAGTCTTGTTGGGGATTGGGAACCCTTCGCGAGAATGTCCAAAGTTTCAGCGGGATTTCCAAAATGTTGAAAGGAACTTGAAACATGTCAACCTTGGTTTTGAGAATCTCTCCCGGAGTTTGAGAGATTTGGACGTGAAAGGGTACCAGTCTTGTCGGGGATTGGGAACCCTTTGCGAGAATGTCCAAAGTTTCAGCGGGATTTCCAAAATGTTGAGAGGAACTCGAAACATGTCAACCTTGGTTTTGAGAATCTCTCCCGGAGTTTGAGAGATTTGGACGTGAAAGGCTACCAGTCTTGTCGGGGATTGGGAACCCTTCGCGAGAATGTCCAAAGTTTCAGCGGGATTTCCAAAATGTTGAGAGGAACTCGAAACATGTGAACCTTGGTTTTGAGAATGTCTCCCAGAGTTTGAGAGATTTGGACGTGAAAGGGTACCAATCTTGTCGGGGATTGGGAACTTTTCGCGAGAATGTTCAAAGTTTCAGCGGGATTTCCAAAATGTTGAGAGGAACTCGAAACATGTCAACCTTCGTTTTGAGAATCTCTCCCGGAGTTTGAGAGATCTGGACGTGAAAGGGTACCAGTCTTGTCGGGGATTGGGAACCCCTCGCGAGAATGTCCAAAGTTTCAGCGGGATTTCCAAAATGTTGAGAGGAACTCGAAACATGTCAACCTTGGTTTTGAGAATCTCTCCCGGAGTTTGAGAGATTTGGACGTGAAAGGGTACCCGTCCTGTCGGGGATTGGGAACCCTTCGCGAGAATGTTCAAAGTTTCAGCGGGATTTCCAAAATGTTGAAAGGAACTCGAAACATGTCAACCTTGGTTTTGAGAATCTCTCCCGGAGTTTGAGAGATTTGGATGTGAAAGGGTACCAGTCTTGTCGGGGATTGGGAACCCTTCGCGAGAATGTCCAAAGTTTCAGCGGGATTTCCAAAATGTTGAAAGGAACTCGAAACATGTCAACCTTGGTTTTGAGAATCTCTCCCGGAGTTTGAGAGATTTGGACGTGAAAGGGTACCAGTCTTGTCGGGGATTGGGAACCCTTCGCGAGAATGCCCAAAGTTTCAGCGGGATTTCCAAAATGTTGAAAGGAACTCGAAACATGTCAGCCTTGGTTTTGAGAATCTCTCCCGGAGTTAGAGAGATCTGGACGTGAAAGGGTACCAGTCCTGTCGGGGATTGGGAACCCTTCGCGAGAATGTCCAAAGTTTCAGCGGGATTTCCAAAATGTTGAAAGGAACTCGAAACATGTCAACCTTGGTTTTGAGAATCTCTCCCGGAGTTTGAGAGATCTGGACGTGAAAGGGTACCAGTCTTGTCGGGGATTGGGAGCCCTTCGCGAGAATGTCCAAAGTTTCAGCGGGATTTCCAAAATGTTGAGAGGAACTCGAAACATGTCAACCTTGGTTTTGAGAATCTCTCCCGGAGTTTGAGAGATTTGGACGTGAAAGGGTACCCGTCCTGTCGGGGATTGGGAACTTTTCGCGAGAATGTTCAAAATTTCAGCGGTATTTCCAAAATGTTGAAAGGAACTCGAAACATGTCAACCTTGGTTTTGAGAATCTCTCCCGGAGTTTGAGAGATTTGGACGTGAAAGGGTACCAGTCTTGTCGGGGATTGGGAACCCTTCGCCAGAATGTCCAAAGTTTCAGCGGGATTTCCAAAATGTTGAGAGGAACTCGAAACATGTCAACCTTGGTTTTGAGAATCTCTCCCGGAGTTTGAGAGATTTGGACGTGAAAGGGTACCAGTCTTGTCGGGGATTGGGAACCCTTCGCCAGAATGTCCAAAGTTTCAGCGGGATTTCCAAAATGTTGAAAGGAACTCGAAACATGTCAACCTTGGTTTTGAGAATCTCTCCCGGAGTTTGAGAGATCTGGACGTGAAAGGGTACCAGTCTTGTCGGGGATTGGGAAGCCTTCGCGAGAATGTCGAAAGTTTCAGCGGGATTTCCAAAATGTTGCGAGGAACTCGAAACATGTCAACATTGGTTTTGAGAATCTCTCCCGGAGTTTGAGAGATTTGGACGTGAAAGGGTACCAGTCTTGTCGGGGATTGGGAACCCTTCGCGAGAATGTCCAAAGTTTCAGCGGGATTTCCAAAATGTTGAGAGGAACTCGAAACATGTCAACCTTGGTTTTGAGAATCTCTCCCGGAGTTTGAGAGATTTGGACGTGAAAGGGTACCAGTCTTGTCGGGGATTGGGAACCCTTCGCCAGAATGTCCAAAGTTTCAGCGGGATTTCCAAAATGTTGAGAGGAACTCGAAACATGTCAACCTTGGTTTTGAGAATCTCTCCCGGAGTTTGAGAGATTTGGACGTGAAAGGGTACCAGTCTTGTCGGGGATTGGGAACCCTTTGCGAGAATGTCTGAAGTTTCAGCGGGATTTCCAAAATGTTGAGAGGAACTCGAAACATGTCAACCTTGGTTTTGAGAATCTCTCCCGGAGTTTGAGAGATTTGGACGTGAAAGGGTACCAGTCTTGTCAAGGATTCGGAACCCTTCGCGAGAATGTCCAAAGTTTCAGCGGGATTTCCAAAACGTTGAGAGGAACTCGAATCATGTCAACCTTGGTTTTGAGAATCTCTCCCGGAGTTTGAGAGATTTGGACGTGAAAGGGTACCAGTCTTGTCGGGGATTGGGAACCCTTCGCCAGAATGTCCAAAGTTTCAGCGGGATTTCCAAAATGTTGAGAGGAACTCGAAACATGTCAAGCTTGGTTTTGAGAATCTCTTCCGGAGTTTGAGAGATTTGGATGTGAAAGGGTACCAGTCTTGTCGGGGATTGGGAACCCTTCGCGAGAATGTCCAAAGTTTCAGGGGGATTTCCAAAATGTTGAGAGGAACTCGAAACATGTCAACCTTGGTTTTGAGAATCTCTCCCGGAGTTTGAGAGATTTGGACGTGAAAGGGTACCAGTCTTGTCGGGGATTGGGAACCCTTCGCGAGAATGTCCAAAGTTTCAGCGGGATTTCCAAAATGTTGAAAGGAACTCGAAACATGTCAACCTTGGTTTTGAGAATCTCTCCCGGAGTTTGAGAGATTTGGACGTGAAAGGGTACCAGTCTTGTCGGGGATTGGGAACCCTTCGCGAGAATGTCCAAAGTTTCAGCGGGATTTCCAAAATGTTGAGAGGAACTCGAAACATGTCAACCTTGGTTTTGAGAATCTCTCCCGGAGTTTGAGAGATTTGGACGTGAAAGGGTACCAGTCTTGTCGGGGATTGGGAACCCTTCGCGAGAATGTCCAAAGTTTCAGCAGGATTTCCAAAATGTTGAGAGGAACTCGAAACATGTCAACCTTGGTTTTGAGAATCTCTCCTGGAGTTTGAGAGATTTGGACGTGAAAGGGTACCAGTCTTGTCGGGGATTGGGAACCCTTCGCGAGAATGTCCAAAGTTTCAGCGGGATTTCCAAAATGTTGAGAGGAACTCGAAACATGTCAACCTTGGTTTTGAGAATCTCTCCCGGAGTTTGAGAGATTTGGACGTGAATGTCTACCAGTCTTGTCGGGGATTGAGAACCCTTCGCGAGAATGTCCAAAGTTTCAGCGGGATTTCCAAAATGTTGAAAGGAACTCGAAACATGTCAACCTTGGTTTTGAGAATCTCTCCCACAGTTTGAGAGATTTGGACGTGAAAGGGTACCAGTCTTGTCGGGGATTGGGAACCCTTCGCCAGAATGTCCAAAGTTTCAGCGGGATTTCCAAAATGTTGAAAGGAACTCGAAACATGTCATCCTTGCTTTTGAGAATCTCTCCCGGAGTTTGAGAGATTTGGACGTGAAAGGGTACCAGTCTTGTCGGGGATTGGGAACCCTTCGCGAGAATGTCCAAAGTTTCAGCGGGATTTCCAAAATGTTGAAAGGAACTCGGAACATGTGAACCTTGGTTTTTTTAGAATCTCTCCCGGAGTTTGAGAGATTTGGACGTGAAAGGGTACCAGTCTTGTCGGGGATTGGGAACCCTTCGCGAGAATGTCCAAAGTTTCAGCGGGATTTCCAAAATGTTGAGAGGAACTCGAAACATGTCAACCTTGGTTTTGAGAATCTCTCCCGGAGTTTGAGAGATTTGGACGTGAAAGGCTACCAGTCTTGTCGGGGATTGGGAACCCTTCGCGAGAATGTCCAAAGTTTCAGCGGGATTTCCAAAATGTTGAGAGGAACTCGAAACATGTCAACCTTGGTTTTGAGAATCTCTCCCGGAGTTTGAGAGATTTGGACGTGAAAGGGTACCAGTCTTGTCGGGGATTGGGAACCCTTTGCGAGAATGTCCAAAGTTTCAGCGGGATTTCCAAAATGTTGAGAGGAACTCGAAACATGTCAACCTTGGTTTTGAGAATCTCTCCCGGAGTTTGAGAGATTTGGACGTGAAAGGGTACCAGTCTTGTCGGGGATTGGGAACCCTTCGCGAGAATGTCCAAAGTTTCAGCGGGATTTCCAAAATGTTCAGAGGAACTCGAAACATGTCAACCTTGGTTTTGAGAATCTCTCCCGGAGTTTGAGAGATTTGGACGTGAAAGGGTACCAGTCTTGTCGGGGATTGGGAACCCTTCGCGAGAATGTCCAAAGTTTCAGCGGGATTTCCAAAATGTTGAGAGGAACTCGAAACATGTCAACCTCGGTTTTGAGAATCTCTCCCGGAGTTTGAGAGATTTGGACGTGAAAGGGTACCAGTCTTGTCAGGGATTGGGAACCCTTCGCGAGAATGTCCAAAGTTTCAGCGGGATTTCCAAAATGTTGAGAGGAACTCGAAACATGTCAACCTTGGTTTTGAGAATCTCTCCCGGAGTTTGAGAGATTTGGACGTGAAAGGGTACCAGTCTTGTAGGGGATTGGGAACCCTTCGCCAGAATGTCCAAAGTTTCAGCGGGATTTCCAAAATGTTGAAAGGAACTCGAAACATGTCAACCTTGGTTTTGAGAATCTCTCCCGGAGTTTGAGAGATCTGGACGTGAAAGGGTACCAGTCTTGTCGGGGATTGGGAAGCCTTCGCGAGAATGTCCAAAGTTTCAGCAGGATTTCCAAAATGTTGCGAGGAACTCGAAACATGTCAACATTGGTTTTGAGAATCTCTCCCGGAGTTTGAGAGATTTGGACGTGAAAGGGTACCAGTCTTGTCGGGGATTGGGAACCCTTCGCCAGAATGTCCAAAGTTTCAGCGGGATTTCCAAAATGTTGAGAGGAACTCGAAACATGTCAACCTTGGTTTTGAGAATCTCTCCCGGAGTTTGAGAGATTTGGACGTGAAAGGGTACCAGTCTTGTCGGGGATTGGGAACCCTTCGCCAGAATGTCCAAAGTTTCAGCGGGATTTCCAAAATGTTGAGAGGAACTCGAAACATGTCAACCTTGGTTTTGAGAATCTCTCCCGGAGTTTGAGAGATTTGGACGTGAAAGGGTACCAGTCTTGTCGGGGATTGGGAACCCTTCGCCAGAATGTCCAAAGTTTCAGCGGGATTTCCAAAATGTTGAGAGGAACTCGAAACATGTCAACCTCGGTTTTGAGAATCTCTCCCGGAGTTTGAGAGATTTGGACGTGAAAGGGTACCAGTCTTGTCAAGGATTGGGAACCCTTCGCGAGAATGTCCAAAGTTTCAGCGGGATTTCCAAAACGTTGAGAGGAACTCGAATCATGTCAACCTTGGTTTTGAGAATCTCTCCCGGAGTTTGAGAGATTTGGACGTGAAAGTGTACCAGTCTTGTCGGGGATTGGGAACCCTTCGCCAGAATGTCCAAAGTTTCAGCGGGATTTCCAAAATGTTGAGAGGAACTCGAAACATGTCAACCTTGGTTTTGAGAATCTCTTCCGGAGTTTGAGAGATTTGGATGTGAAAGGGTACCAGTCTTGTCGGGGATTGGGAACCCTTCGCGAGAATGTCCAAAGTTTCAGCGGGATTTCCAAAATGTTGAGAGGAACTCGAAACATGTCAACCTTGGTTTTGAGAATCTCTCCCGGAGTTTGAGAGATTTGGACGTGAAAGGGTACCAGTCTTGTCGGGGATTGGGAACCCTTCGCCAGAATGTCCAAAGTTTCAGCGGGATTTCCAAAATGGTGAGAGGAACTCGAAACATGTCAGCCTTGGTTTTGAGAATCTCTCCCGGAGTTTGAGAGATTTGGACGTGAAAGGGTACCAGTCTTGTCGGGGATTGGGAACCCTTCGCGAGAATGTCCAAAGTTTCAGCGGGATTTCCAAAATGTTGAGAGGAACTCGAAACATGTCAACCTTGGTTTTGAGAATCTCTCCCGGAGTTTGAGAGATTTGGACGTGAAAGGGTACCAGTCTTGTCGGGGATTGGGAACCCTTCGCGAGAATGTCCAAAGTTTCAGTGGGATTTCCAAAATGTTGAGAGGAACTCGAAACATGTCAACCTTGGTTTTGAGAATCTCTCCTGGAGTTTGAGAGATTTGGACGTGAAAGGGTACCAGTCTTGTCGGGGATTGGGAACCCTTCGCGAGAATGTCCAAAGTTTCAGCGGGATTTCCAAAATGTTGAGAGGAACTCGAAACATGTCAACCTTGGTTTTGAGAATCTCTCCCGGAGTTTGAGAGATTTGGACGTGAAAGGGTACCAGTCTTGTCGGGGATTGGGAACCCTTCGCCAGAATGTCCAAAGTTTCAGCGGGATTTCCAAAATGGTGAGAGGAACTCGAAACATGTCAGCCTTGGTTTTGAGAATCTCTCCCGGAGTTTGAGAGATTTGGACGTGAAAGGGTACCAGTCTTGTCGGGGATTGGGAACCCTTCGCGAGAATGTCCAAAGTTTCAGCGGGATTTCCAAAATGTTGAGAGGAACTCGAAACATGTCAACCTTGGTTTTGAGAATCTCTCCCGGAGTTTGAGAGATTTGGACGTGAAAGGGTACCAGTCTTGTCGGGGATTGGGAACCCTTCGCGAGAATGTCCAAAGTTTCAGTGGGATTTCCAAAATGTTGAGAGGAACTCGAAACATGTCAACCTTGGTTTTGAGAATCTCTCCTGGAGTTTGAGAGATTTGGACGTGAAAGGGTACCAGTCTTGTCGGGGATTGGGAACCCTTCGCGAGAATGTCCAAAGTTTCAGCGGGATTTCCAAAATGTTGAGAGGAACTCGAAACATGTCAACCTTGGTTTTGAGAATCTCTCCCGGAGTTTGAGAGATTTGGACGTGAAAGGCTACCAGTCTTGTCGGGGATTGAGAACCCTTCGCGAGAATGTCCAAAGTTTCAGCGGGATTTCCAAAATGTGGAAAGGAACTCGAAACATGTCAACCTTGGTTTTGAGAATCTCTCCCACAGTTTGAGAGATTTGGACGTGAAAGGGTACCAGTCTTGTCGGGGATTGGGAACCCTTCGCGAGAATGTCCAAAGTTTCAGCGGGATTTCCAAAATGTTGAGAGGAACTCGAAACATGTCATCCTTGCTTTTGAGAATCTCTCCCGGAGTTTGAGAGATTTGGACGTGAAAGGGTACCAGTCTTGTCGGGGATTGGGAACCCTTCGCGAGAATGTCCAAAGTTTCAGCGGGATTTCCAAAATGTTGAAAGGAACTCGGAACATGTGAACCTTGGTTTTTTTAGAATCTCTCCCGGAGTTTGAGAGATTTGGACGTGAAAGGGTACCAGTCTTGTCGGGGATTGGGAACCCTTCGCGAGAATGTCCAAAGTTTCAGCGGGATTTCCAAAATGTTGAGAGGAACTCGAAACATGTCAACCTTGGTTTTGAGAATCTCTCCTGGAGTTTGAGAGATTTGGACGTGAAAGGGTACCAGTCTTGTCGGGGATTGGGAACCCTTCGCGAGAATGTCCAAAGTTTCAGCGGGATTTCCAAAATGTTGAGAGGAACTCGAAACATGTCAACCTTGGTTTTGAGAATCTCTCCCGGAGTTTGAGAGATTTGGACGTGAAAGGGTACCAGTCTTGTCGGGGATTGGGAACCCTTCGCGAGAATGTCCAAAGTTTCAGCGGGATTTCCAAAATGTTGAGAGGAACTCGAAACATGTCAACCTCGGTTTTGAGAATCTCTCCCGGAGTTTGAGAGATTTGGACGTGAAAGGGTACCAGTCTTGTCAGGGATTGGGAACCCTTCGCGAGAATGTCCAAAGTTTCAGCGGGATTTCCAAAATGTTGAGAGGAACTCGAAACATGTCAACCTTGGTTTTGAGAATCTCTCCCGGAGTTTGAGAGATTTGGACGTGAAAGGGTACCAGTCTTGTCGGGGATTGGGAACCCTTCGCGAGAATGTCCAAAGTTTCAGCGGGATTTCCAAAATGTTGAGAGGAACTCGAATCATGTCAACCTTGGTTTTGAGAATCTCTCCCGGAGTTTGAGAGCTTTGGACGTGAAAGGGTACCAGTCTTGTCGGGGATTGGGAACCCTTCGCGAGAATGTCCAAAGTTTCAGCGGGATTTCTAAAATGTTGAGAGGAACTCGAAACATGTCAGCCTTGGTTTTGAGAATCTCTCCCACAGTTTGAGAGATTTGGACGTGAAAGGGTACCAGTCTTGTCGGGGATTGGGAACCCTTCGCGAGAATGTCCAAAGTTTCAGCGGGATTTCCAAAATGTTGAGAGGAACTCGAAACATGTCAACCTTGGTTTTGAGAATCTCTCCCAGAGTTTGAGAGATTTGGACGTGAAAGGGTACCAGTCTTGTCGGGGATTGGGAACCCTTCGCGAGAATGTCCAAAGTTTCAGCGGGATTTCCAAAATGTTGAGAGGAACTCGAAACATGTCAACCTTGGTTTTGAGAATCTCTCCCGGAGTTTGAGAGATTTGGACGTGAAAGTGTACCAGTCTTGTCGGGGATTGAGAACCCTTCGCGAGAATGTCCAAAGTTTCAGCGGGATTTCCAAAATGTTGAGAGGAACTCGAAACATGTCAACCTTGGTTTTGAGAATCTCTCCCGGAGTTTGAGAGATTTGGACGTGAAAGGGTACCAGTCTTGTCGGGGATTGGGAACCCTTTGCGAGAATGTCCAAAGTTTCAGCGGGATTTCCAAAATGTTGAGAGGAACTCGAAACATGTCAACCTTGGTTTTGAGAATCTCTCCCGGAGTTTGAGAGATTTGGACGTGAAAGGGTACCAGTCTTGTCGGGGATTGGGAACCCTTTGCGAGAATGTCCAAAGTTTCAGCGGGATTTCCAAAATGTTGAGAGGAACTCGAAACATGTCAACCTTGGTTTTGAGAATCTCTCCCGGAGTTTGAGAGATTTGGACGTGAAAGGGTACCAGTCTTGTCGGGGATTGGGAACCCTTCGCCAGAATGTCCAAAGTTTCAGCGGGATTTCCAAAATGTTGAGAGGAACTCGAAACATGTCAACCTTGGTTTTGAGAATCTCTCCCGGAGTTTGAGAGATTTGGACGTGAAAGGGTACCAGTCTTGTCTGGGATTGGGAACCCTTTGCGAGAATGTCCAAAGTTTCAGCGGGATTTCCAAAATGTTGAGAGGAACTCGAAACATGTCAACCTTGGTTTTGAGAATCTCTCCCGGAGTTTGAGAGATTTGGACGTGAAAGTGTACCAGTCTTGTCGGGGATTGGGAACCCTTCGCGAGAATGTCCAAAGTTTCAGCGGGATTTCCAAAATGTTGAAAGGAACTTGAAACATGTCAACCTTGGTTTTGAGAATCTCTCCCGGAGTTTGAGAGATTTGAACGTGAAAGCGTACCAGTCTTGTCTGGGATTGGGAACCCTTTGCGAGAATGTCCAAAGTTTCAGCGGGATTTCCAAAATGTTGAGAGGAACTCGAAACATGTCAACCTTGGTTTTGAGAATCTCTCCCGGAGTTTGAGAGATTTGGACGTGAAAGGCTACCAGTCTTGTCGGGGATTGGGAACCCTTCGCGAGAATGTCCAAAGTTTCAGCGGGATTTCCAAAATGTTGAGAGGAACTCGAAACATGTCAACCTTGGTTTTGAGAATCTCTCCCGGAGTTTGAGAGATTTGGACGTGAAAGGCTACCAGTCTTGTCGGGGATTGGGAACCCTTCGCGAGAATGTCCAAAGTTTCAGCGGGATTTCCAAAATGTTGAGAGGAACTCAAATCATGTCAACCTTGGTTTTGAGAATCTCTTCCGGAGTTTGAGAGATTTGGACGTGAAAGGGTACCAGTCTTGTCGGGGATTGGGAAGCCTTCGCGAGAATGTCCAAAGTTTCAGCGGGATTTCCAAAATGTTGAGAGGAACTCGAAACATGTCAACCTTGGTTTTGAGAATCTCTCCCGGAGTTTGAGAGATTTGGACGTGAAAGGGTACCAGTCTTGTGTGGGATTGGGAACCCTTCGCGAGAATGTCCAAAGTTTCAGCGGGATTTCCAAAATGTTGAGAGGAACTTGAAACATGTCAACCTTGGTTTTGAGAATCTCTCCCAGAGTTTGAGAGATTTGGACGTGAAAGTGTACCAGTCTTGTCGGGGATTGGGAACCCTTCGCGAGAATGTCCAAAGTTTCAGCGGGATTTCCAAAATGTTGAGAGGAACTCGAAACATGTCAACCTTGGTTTTGAGAATCTCTCCCAGAGTTTGAGAGATTTGGACGTGAAAGGGTACCAGTCTTGTCGGGGATTGGGAACCCTTCGCCAGAATGTCCAAAGTTTCAGCGGGATTTCCAAAATGTTGAGAGGAACTCGAAACATGTCAACCTTGGTTTTGAGAATCTCTCCCGGAGTTTGAGAGATTTGGACGTGAAAGTGTACCAGTCTTGTCGGGGATTGAGAACCCTTCGCGAGAATGTCCAAAGTTTCAGCGGGATTTCCAAAATGTTGAGAGGAACTCGAAACATGTCAACCTTGGTTTTGAGAATCTCTCCCGGAGTTTGAGAGATTTGGACGTGAAAGGGTACCAGTCTTGTCGGGGATTGGGAACCCTTTGCGAGAATGTCCAAAGTTTCAGCGGGATTTCCAAAATGTTGAGAGGAACTCGAAACATGTCAACCTTGGTTTTGAGAATCTCTCCCGGAGTTTGAGAGATTTGGACGTGAAAGGCTACCAGTCTTGTCGGGGATTGGGAACCCTTCGCGAGAATGTCCAAAGTTTCAGCGGGATTTCCAAAATGTTGAGAGGAACTCGAAACATGTCAACCTTGGTTTTGAGAATCTCTCCCGGAGTTTGAGAGATTTGGACGTGAAAGGGTACCAGTCTTGTCGGGGATTGGGAACCCTTCGCCAGAATGTCCAAAGTTTCAGCGGGATTTCCAAAATGTTGAGAGGAACTCGAAACATGTCAACCTTGGTTTTGAGAATCTCTCCCGGAGTTTGAGAGATTTGGACGTGAAAGGGTACCAGTCTTGTCGGGGATTGGGAACCCTTTGCGAGAATGTCCAAAGTTTCAGCGGGATTTCCAAAATGTTGAGAGGAACTTGAAACATGTCAACCTTGGTTTTGAGAATCTCTCCCGGAGTTTGAGAGATTTGGACGTGAAAGGGTACCAGTCTTGTCGGGGATTGGGAACCCTTCGCGAGAATGTCCAAAGTTTCAGCGGGATTTCCAAAATGTTGAAAGGAACTTGAAACATGTCAACCTTGGTTTTGAGAATCTCTCCCGGAGTTTGAGAGATTTGAACGTGAAAGGGTACCAGTCTTGTCTGGGATTGGGAACCCTTCGCGAGAATGTCCAAAGTTTCAGCGGGATTTCCAAAATGTTGAGAGGAACTCGAAACATGTCAACCTTGGTTTTGAGAATCTCTCCCGGAGTTTGAGAGATTTGGACGTGAAAGGCTACCAGTCTTGTCGGGGATTGGGAACCCTTCGCGAGAATGTCCAAAGTTTCAGCGGGATTTCCAAAATGTTGAGAGGAACTCGAAACATGTCAACCTTGGTTTTGAGAATCTCTCCCGGAGTTTGAGAGATTTGGACGTGAAAGGCTACCAGTCTTGTCGGGGATTGGGAACCCTTCGCGAGAATGTCCAAAGTTTCAGCGGGATTTCCAAAATGTTGAGAGGAACTCAAATCATGTCAACCTTGGTTTTGAGAATCTCTTCCGGAGTTTGAGAGATTTGGACGTGAAAGGGTACCAGTCTTGTCGGGGATTGGGAAGCCTTCGCGAGAATGTCCAAAGTTTCAGCGGGATTTCCAAAATGTTGAGAGGAACTCGAAACATGTCAACCTTGGTTTTGAGAATCTCTCCCGGAGTTTGAGAGATTTGGACGTGAAAGGGTACCAGTCTTGTGTGGGATTGGGAACCCTTCGCGAGAATGTCCAAAGTTTCAGCGGGATTTCCAAAATGTTGAGAGGAACTTGAAACATGTCAACCTTGGTTTTGAGAATCTCTCCCGGAGTTTGAGAGATTTGGACGTGAAAGGCTACCAGTCTTGTCGGGGATTGGGAACCCTTCGCGAGAATGTCCAAAGTTTCAGCGGGATTTCCAAAATGTTGAGAGGAACTCGAAACATGTCAACCTTGGTTTTGAGAATCTCTCCCGGAGTTTGAGAGATTTGGACGTGAAAGGGTACCAGTCTTGTCGGGGATTGGGAACCCTTCGCGAGAATGTCCAAAGTTTCAGCGGGATTTCCAAAATGTTGAGAGGAACTCGAAACATGTCAACCTTGGTTTTGAGAATCTTTCCCGGAGTTTGAGAGATTTGGACGTGAGAGGGTACCAGTCTTGTCGGGGATAGGGAACCCTTCGCGAGAATGTCCAAAGTTTCAGCGGGATTTCCAAAATGTTGAGAGGAACTCGAAACATGTCAGCCTTGGTTTTGAGAATCTCTCCCAGAGTTTGAGAGATTTGGACGTGAAAGGGTACCAGTCTTGTCGGGGATTGGGAACCTTCGCCAGAATGTCCAAAGTTTCAGCGGGATTTCCAAAATGTTGAGAGGAACTCGAAACATGTCAACCTTGGTTTTGAGAATCTCTCCCGGAGTTTGAGAGATTTGGACGTGAAAGGCTACCAGTCTTGTCGGGGATTGAGAACCCTTCGCGAGAATGTCCAAAGTTTCAGCGGGATTTCCAAAATGTTCAGAGGAACTCGAAACATGTCAACCTTGGTTTTGAGAATCTCTCCCGGAGTTTGAGAGATTTGGACGTGAAAGGGTACCAGTCTTGTCGGGGATTGGGAACCCTTCGCGAGAATGTCCAAAGTTTCAGTGGGATTTCCAAAATGTTGAGAGGAACTCGAAACATGTCAACCTTGGTTTTGAGAATCTCTCCCGGAGTTTGAGAGATTTGGACGTGAAAGGGTACCAGTCTTGTCGGGGATTGGGAACCCTTTGCGAGAATGTCCAAAGTTTCAGCGGGATTTCCAAAATGTTGAGAGGAACTCGAAACATGTCAACCTTGGTTTTGAGAATCTCTCCCAGAGTTTGAGAGATTTGGACGTGAAAGGGTACCAGTCTTGTCGGGGATTGGGAACCTTCGCCAGAATGTCCAAAGTTTCAGCGGGATTTCCAAAATGTTGAGAGGAACTCGAAACATGTCAACCTTGGTTTTGAGAATCTCTCCCGGAGTTTGAGAGATTTGGACGTGAAAGGGTACCAGTCTTGTCGGGGATTGAGAACCCTTCGCGAGAATGTCCAAAGTTTCAGCGGGATTTCCAAAATGTTGAGAGGAACTCGAAACATGTCAACCTTGGTTTTGAGAATCTCTCCCGGAGTTTGAGAGATTTGGACGTGAAAGGGTACCAGTCTTGTCGGGGATTGGGAACCCTTCGCGAGAATGTCCAAAGTTTCAGCGGGATTTCCAAAATGTTGAGAGGAACTCGAAACATGTCAGCCTTGGTTTTGAGAATCTCTCCCACAGTTTGAGAGATTTGGACGTGAAAGGTTACCAGTCTTGTCGGGGATTGGGAACCCTTCGCGAGAATGTCCAAAGTTTCAGCGGGATTTCCAAAATGTTGAGAGGAACTCGAAACATGTCAACCTTGGTTTTGAGAATCTCTCCCGGAGTTTGAGAGATTTGGACGTGAAAGGGTACCAGTCTTGTCGGGGATTGGGAACCCTTCGCCAGAATGTCCAAAGTTTCAGCGGGATTTCCAAAATGTTGAGAGGAACTCGAAACATGTCAACCTTGGTTTTGAGAATCTCTCCCGGAGTTTGAGAGATTTGGACGTGAAAAGGTACCAGTCTTGTCGGGGATTGGGAACCCTTTGCGAGAATGTCCAAAGTTTCAGCGGGATTTCCAAAATGTTGAGAGGAACTCGAAACATGTCAACCTTGGTTTTGAGAATCTCTCCCGGAGTTTGAGAGATTTGGACGTGAAAGGGTACCAGTCTTGTCGGGGATTGGGAACCCTTCGCCAGAATGTCCAAAGTTTCAGCGGGATTTCCAAAATGTTGAAAGGAACTTGAAACATGTCAACCTTTGTTTTGAGAATCTCTCCCGGAGTTTGAGAGATTTGGACGTGAAAGGGTACCAGTCTTGTCGGGGATTGGGAACCCTTCGCGAGAATGTCCAAAGTTTCAGCGGGATTTCCAAAATGTTGAGAGGAACTCGAAACATGTCAACCTTGGTTTTGAGAATCTCTCCCGGAGTTTGAGAGATTTGGACGTGAAAGGGTACCAGTCTTGTCGGGGATTGGGAACCCTTTGCGAGAATGTCCAAAGTTTCAGCGGGATTTCCAAAATGTTGAAAGGAACTTGAAGCATGTCAACCTTGGTTTTGAGAATCTCTCCCGGAATTTGAGAGATTTGGACGTGAAAGGGTACCAGTCTTGTCGGGGATTGGGAACCCTTCGCGAGAATGTCCAAAGTTTCAGCGGGATTTCCAAAATGTTGAGAGGAACTCGAAACATGTCAGCCTTGGTTTTGAGAATCTCTCCCACAGTTTGAGAGATTTGGACGTGAAAGGGTACCAGTCTTGTCGGGGATTGGGAACCCTTCGCGAGAATGTCCAAAGTTTCAGCGGGATTTCCAAAATGTTGAGAGGAACTCGAAACATGTCAACCTTGGTTTTGAGAATCTCTCCCAGAGTTTGAGAGATTTGGACGTGAAAGGGTACCAGTCTTGTCGGGGATTGGGAACCTTCGCGAGAATGTCCAAAGTTTCAGCGGGATTTCCAAAATGTTGAGAGGAACTCAAAACATGTCAACCTTGGTTTTGAGAATCTCTCCCGGAGTTTGAGAGATTTGGACGTGAAAGGGTACCAGTCTTGTCAGGGATTGAGAACCCTTCGCGAGAATGTCCAAAGTTTCAGCGGGATTTCCAAAATGTTGAGAGGAACTCGAAACATGTCAACCTTGGTTTTGAGAATGTCTCCCGGAGTTTGAGAGATTTGGACGTGAAAGGGTACCAGTCTTGTTGGGGATTGGGAACCGTTCGCGAGAATGTCCAAAGTTTCAGCGGGATTTCCAAAATGTTGAGAGGAACTCGAAACATGTCAACCTTGGTTTTGAGAATCTCTCCCGGAGTTTGAGAGATTTGGACGTGAAAGGGTACCAGTCTTGTCGGGGATTGGGAACCCTTCGCCAGAATGTCCAAAGTTTCAGCGGGATTTCCAAAATGTTGAGAGGAACTCGAAACATGTCAACCTTGGTTTTGAGAATCTCTCCCGGAGTTTGAGAGATTTGGACGTGAAAAGGTACCAGTCTTGTCGGGGATTGGGAACCCTTTGCGAGAATGTCCAAAGTTTCAGCGGGATTTCCAAAATGTTGAGAGGGACTCGAAACATGTCAACCTTAGTTTTGAGAATCTCTCCCGGAGTTTGAGAGATTTGGACGTGAAAGGGTAGCAGTCTTGTCGGGGATTGGGAACCCTTCGCGAGATCGTCCAAAGTTTCAGCGGTATTTCCAAAATGTTGAGAGGAACTCGAAACATGTCAACCTTGGTTTTGAGAATCTCTCCCGGAGTTTGAGAGATTTGGACGTGAAAGGGTACCAGTCTTGTCGGGGATTGGGAACCCTTCGCGAGAATGTCCAAAGTTTCAGCGGGATTTCCAAAATGTTGAGAGGAACTCGAAACATGTCAACCTTGGTTATGAGAATCTCTCCCGCAGTTTGAGAGATTTGGACGTGAAAGGGTACCAGTCTTGTCGGGGATTGGGAACCCTTCGCGAGAATGTCCAAAGTTTCAGCGGGATTTCCAAAATGTTGAGAGGAACTCGAAACATGTCAACCTTGGTTTTGAGAATCTCTCCCGGAGTTTGAGAGATTTGGACGTGAAAGGGTACCAGTCTTGTCGGGGATTGGGAACCCTTCGCCAGAATGTCCCAAGTTTCAGCGGGATTTCCAAAATGTTGAGAGGAACTCGAAACATGTCAACCTTGGTTTTGAGAATCTCTCCCGGAGTTTGAGAGATTTGGACGTGAAAGGGTACCAGTCTTGTCGGGGATTGGGAACCCTTCGACAGAATGTCCAAAGTTTCAGCGGGATTTCCAAAATGTTGAGAGGAACTCGAAACATGTCAACCTTGGTTTTTAGAATCTCTCCCAGAGTTTGAGAGATTTGGACGTGAAAGGGTACCAGTCTTGTCGGGGATTGGGAACCCTTCGCGAGAATGTCCAGAGTTTCAGCGGGATTTCCAAAATGTTGAGAGGAACTCGAAACATGTCAACCTTGGTTTTGAGAATCTCTCCCGGAGTTTGAGAGATTTGGACGTGAAAGGGTACCAGTCTTGTCGGGGATTGGGAACCCTTCGCGAGAATGTCCAAAGTTTCAGCGGGATTTCCAAAATGTTGAGAGGAACTCGAAACATGTCAACCTTGGTTTTGAGAATCTCTTCCGGAGTTTGAGAGATTTGGACGTGAAAGGGTAAAAGTCTTGTCGGGGATTGGGAACCCTTTGCGACAATGTCCAAAGTTTCAGCGGGATTTCCAAAATGTTGAGAGGAACTCAAAACATGTCAACCTTGGTTTTGAGAATCTCTCCCGGAGTTTGAGAGATTTGGACGTGAAAGGGTACCAGTCTTGTCGGGGATTGGGAACCCTTCGCCAGAATGTCCAAAGTTTCAGCGGGATTTCCAAAATGTTGAAAGGAACTCGAAACATGTCAACCTTGGTTTTGAGAATCTCTCCCGGAGTTTGAGAGATTTGGACGTGAAAGGGTACCAGTCTTGTCGGGGATTGGGAACCCTTCGCGAGAATGTCCAAAGTTTCAGCGGGATTTCCAAAATGTTGAGAGGAACTCGAAACATGTCAACCTTGGTTTTGAGAATCTCTCCCGGAGTTTGAGAGATTTGGACGTGAAAGGCTACCAGTCTTGTCGGGGATTGGGAACCCTTCGCGAGAATGTCCAGAGTTTCAGCGGGATTTCCAAAATGTTGAGAGGAACTCGAAACATGTCAACCTTGGTTTTGAGAATCTCTCCCGGAGTTTGAGAGATTTGGACGTGAAAGGGTACCAGTCTTGTCGGGGATTGGGAACCCTTTGCGAGAATGTCCAAAGTTTCAGCGGGATTTCCAAAATGTTGAGAGGAACTCGAAACATGTCAACCTTGGTTTTGAGAATCTCTCCCGGAGTTTGAGAGATTTGGACGTGAAAGGGTACCAGTCTTGTCGGGGATTGGGAGCCCTTCGCGAGAATGTCCAAAGTTTCAGCGCGATTTCCAAAATGTTGAAAGGAACTCGAAACATGTCAACCTTGGTTTTGAGAATCTCTCCCGGAGTTTGAGAGATTTGGACGTGAAAGGGTACCAGTCTTGTCGGGGATTGGGAACCCTTCGCGAGAATGTCCAAAGTTTCAGCGGGATTTCCAAAATGTTGAGAGGAACTCAAAACATGTCAACCTTGGTTTTGAGAATCTCTCCCGGAGTTTGAGAGATTTGGACGTGAAAGGGTACCAGTCTTGTCGGGGATTGGGAACCCTTCGCCAGAATGTCCAAAGTTTCAGCGGGATTTCTAAAATGTTGAGAGGAACTCGAAACATGTCAACCTTGGTTTTGAGAATCTCTCCCGGAGTTTGAGAGATTTGGACGTGAAAGGGTACCAGTCTTGTCGGGGATTGGGAACCCTTCGCGAGAATGTCCAAAGTTTCAGCGGGATTTCCAAAATGTTGAAAGGAACTCGAAACATGTCAACCTTGGTTTTGAGAATCTCTCCCGGAGTTTGAGAGATTTGGACGTGAAGGGGTACCAGTCTTGTCGGGGATCGGAACCCTTCGCGAGAATGTCCAAAGTTTCAGCGGGATTTCCAAAATGTTGAGAGGAACTCGAAACATGTCAACCTTGGTTTTGAGAATCTCTCCCGGAGTTTGAGAGATTTGGACGTGAAAGGGTACCAGTCTTGTCGGGGATTGGGAACCCTTCGCCAGAATGTCCAAAGTTTCAGCGGGATTTCCAAAATGTTGAAAGGAACTTGAAACATGTCAACCTTGGTTTTGAGAATCTCTCCCGGAGTTTGAGAGATTTGGACATGAAAGGGTACCAGTCTTGTCGGGGATTGGGAACCCTTCGCGAGAATGTCCAAAGTTTCAGCGGGATTTCCAAAATGTTGAGAGGAACTCGAAACATGTCAACCTTGGTTTTGAGAATCTCTCCCGGAGTTTGAGAGATTTGGACGTGAAAGGGTACCAGTCTTGTCGGGGATTGGGAACCCTTCGCGAGAATGTCCAACGTTTCAGCGGGATTTCCAAAATGTTGAGAGGAACTCGAAACATGTCAACCTTGGTTTTGAGAATCTCTCCCGGAGTTTGAGAGATTTGGACGTGAAAGGGTACCAGTCTTGTCGGGGATTGGGAACCCTTCGCCAGAATGTCCAAAGTTTCAGCGGGATTTCCAAAATGTTGAGAGGAACTCGAAACATGTCAACCTTGGTTTTGAGAATCTCTCCCGGAGTTTGAGAGATTTGGACGTGAAAGGGTACCAGTCTTGTCGGGGATTGGGAACCCTTCGCGAGAATGTCCAGAGTTTCAGCGGGATTTCCAAAATGTTGAGAGGAACTCGAAACATGTCAACCTTGGTTTTGAGAATCTCTCCCGGAGTTTGAGAGATTTGGACGTGAAAGGGTACCAGTCTTGTCGGGGATTGGGAACCCTTTGCGAGAATGTCCAAAGTTTCAGCGGGATTTCCAAAATGTTGAGAGGAACTCGAAACATGTCAACCTTGGTTTTGAGAATCTCTTCCGGAGTTTGAGAGATTTGGACGTGAAAGGGTACCAGTCTTGTCGGGGATTGGGAACCCTTTGCGAGAATGTCCAAAGTTTCAGCGGGATTTCCAAAATGTTGAGAGGAACTCGAAACATGTCAACCTTGGTTTTGAGAATCTCTCCCGGAGTTTGAGAGATTTGGACGTGAAAGGGTACCAGTCTTGTCGGGGATTGGGAACCCTTCGCGAGAATGTCCAAAGTTTCAGCGGGATTTCCAAAATGTTGAAAGGAACTTGAAACATGTCAACCTTGGTTTTGAGAATCTCTCCCGGAGTTTGAGAGATTTGGACGTGAAAGGGTACCAGTCTTGTCGGGGATTGGGAACCCTTCGCGAGAATGTCCAAAGTTTCAGCGGGATTTCCAAAATGTTGAGAGGAACTCGAAACATGTCAACCTTGGTTTTGAGAATCTCTCCCGGAGTTTGAGAGATTTGGACGTGAAAGGCTACCAGTCTTGTCGGGGATTGGGAACTCTTTGCGAGAATGTCCAACGTTTCAGCGGGATTTCCAAAATGTTGAGAGGAACTCGAAACATGTCAACCTTGGTTTTGAGAATCTCTCCCGGAGTTTGAGAGATTTGGACGTGAAAGGGTACCAGTCTTGTCGGGGATTGGGAACCCTTCGCCAGAATGTCCAGAGTTTCAGCGGGATTTCCAAAATGTTGAGAGGAACTCGAAACATGTCAACCTTGGTTTTGAGAATCTCTCCCGGAGTTTGAGAGATTTGGACGTGAAAGGGTACCAGTCTTGTCGGGGATTGGGAACCCTTTGCGAGAATGTCCAAAGTTTCAGCGGGATTTCCAAAATGTTGAGAGGAACTCGAAACATGTCAACCTTGGTTTTGAGAATCTCTTCCGGAGTTTGAGAGATTTGGACGTGAAAGGGTACCAGTCTTGTCGGGGATTGGGAACCCTTTGCGAGAATGTCCAAAGTTTCAGCGGGATTTCCAAAATGTTGAGAGGAACTCGAAACATGTCAACCTTGGTTTTGAGAATCTCTCCCGGAGTTTGAGAGATTTGGACGTGAAAGGGTACCAGTCTTGTCGGGGATTGGGAACCCTTCGCGAGAATGTCCAAAGTTTCAGCGGGATTTCCAAAATGTTGAAAGGAACTTGAAACATGTCAACCTTGGTTTTGAGAATCTCTCCCGGAGTTTGAGAGATTTGGACGTGAAAGGGTACCAGTCTTGTCGGGGATTGGGAACCCTTCGCGAGAATGTCCAAAGTTTCAGCGGGATTTCCAAAATGTTGAGAGGAACTCGAAACATGTCAACCTTGGTTTTGAGAATCTCTCCCGGAGTTTGAGAGATTTGGACGTGAAAGGCTACCAGTCTTGTCGGGGATTGGGAACTCTTTGCGAGAATGTCCAACGTTTCAGCGGGATTTCCAAAATGTTGAGAGGAACTCGAAACATGTCAACCTTGGTTTTGAGAATCTCTCCCGGAGTTTGAGAGATTTGGACGTGAAAGGGTACCAGTCTTGTCGGGGATTGGGAACCCTTCGCCAGAATGTCCAAAGTTTCAGCGGGATTTCCAAAATGTTTAGAGGAACTCGAAACATGTCAACCTTGGTTTTGAGAATCTCTCCCAGAGTTTGAGAGATTTGGACGTGAAAGGGTACCAGTCTTGTCGGGGATTGGGAACCCTTCGCGAGAATGTCCAGAGTTTCAGCGGGATTTCCAAAATGTTGAGAGGAACTCGAAACATGTGAACCTTGGTTTTGAGAATCTCTCCCGGAGTTTGAGAGATTTGGACGTGAAAGCGTACCAGTCTTGTCGGGGATTGGGAACCCTTTGCGAGAATGTCCAAAGTTTCAGCGGGATTTCCAAAATGTTGAGAGGAACTCGAAACATGTCAACCTTGGTTTTGAGAATCTCTTCCGGAGTTTGAGAGATTTGGACGTGAAAGGGTACCAGTCTTGTCGGGGATTGGGAACCCTTTGCGAGAATGTCTGAAGTTTCAGCGGGATTTCCAAAATGTTGAGAGGAACTCGAAACATGTCAACCTTGGTTTTGAGAATCTCTCCCGGAGTTTGAGAGATTTGGACGTGAAAGGGTACCAGTCTTGTCGGGGATTGGGAACCCTTCGCGAGAATGTCCAAAGTTTCAGCGGGATTTCCAAAATGTTGAGAGGAACTCGAAACATGTCAACCTTGGTTTTGAGAATCTCTCCCGGAGTTTGAGAGATTTGGACGTGAAAGGGTACCAGTCTTGTCGGGGATTGGGAACCCTTCGCGAGAATGTCCAGAGTTTCAGCGGGATTTCCAAAATGTTGAGAGGAACTCGAAACATGTCAACCTTGGTTTTGAGAATCTCTCCCGGAGTTTGAGAGATTTGGACGTGAAAGGGTACCAGTCTTGTCGGGGATTGGGAACCCTTCGCGAGAATGTCCAAAGTTTCAGGGGGATTTCCAAAATGTTGAGAGGAACTCGAAACATGTCAACCTTGGTTTTGAGAATCTTCTCCCGGAGTTTGAGAGATTTGGACGTGAAAGGGTACCAGTCTTGTCGGGGATTGGGAACCCTTCGCGAGAATGTCCAAAGTTTCAGCGGGATTTCCAAAATGTTGAAAGGAACTCGAAACATGTGAACCTTGGTTTTGAGAATCTCTCCCGGAGTTTGAGAGATTTGGACGTGAAAGGGTACCAGTCTTGTCGGGGATTGGGAACCCTTCGCGAGAATGTCCAAAGTTTCAGCGGGATTTCCAAAATGTTGAGAGGAACTCGAAACATGTCAACCTTGGTTTTGAGAATCTCTCCCGGAGTTTGAGAGATTTGGACGTGAAAGGGTACCAGTCTTGTCGGGGATTGGGAGCCCTTCGCGAGAATGTCCAAAGTTTCAGCGGGATTTCCAAAATGTTGAAAGGAACTCGAAACATGTCAACCTTGGTTTTGAGAATCTCTCCCGGAGTTTGAGAGATTTGGACGTGAAAGGCTACCAGTCTTGTCGGGGATTGGGAACCCTTCGCGAGAATGTCCAAAGTTTCAGCGGGATTTCCAAAATGTTGAGAGGAACTCAAAACATGTCAACCTTGGTTTTGAGAATCTCTCCCGGAGTTTGAGAGATTTGGACGTGAAAGGGTACCAGTCTTGTCGGGGATTGGGAACCCTTCGCGAGAATGTCCAAAGTTTCAGCGGGATTTCTAAAATGTTGAGAGGAACTCGAAACATGTCAACCTTGGTTTTGAGAATCTCTCCCGGAGTTTGAGAGATCTGGACGTGAAAGGGTACCAGTCTTGTCGGGGATTGGGAACCCTTCGCGAGAATGTCCAAAGTTTCAGCGGGATTTCCAAAATGTTGAAAGGAACTCGAAACATGTCAACCTTGGTTTTGAGAATCTCTCCCGGAGTTTGAGAGATTTGGACGTGAAGGGGTACCAGTCTTGTCGGGGATTGGGAAGCCTTCGCGAGAACCTCCAAAGTTTCAGCGGGATTTCCAAAATGTTGAAAGGAACTCGAAACATGTCAACCTTGGTTTTGAGAATCTCTCCCGGAGTTTGAGAGATTTGGACGTGAAAGGGTACCAGTCTTGTCGGGGATTGGGAACCCTTCGCGAGAATGCCCAAAGTTTCAGCGGGATTTCCAAAATGTTGAGAGGAACTCGAAACATGTCAACCTTGGTTTTGAGAATCTCTCCCGGAGTTTGAGAGATTTGGACGTGAAAGGGTACCAGTCTTGTCGGGGATTGGGAACCCTTCGTGAGAATGTCCAAAGTTTCAGCGGGATTTCCAAAATGTTGAGAGGAACTCGAAACATGTCAACCTTGGTTTTGAGAATCTCTCCCGGAGTTTGAGAGATTTGGACGTGAAAGGGTACCAGTCTTGTCGGGGATTGGGAACTCTTCGCGAGAATGTCCAAAGTTTCAGCGGGATTTCCAAAATGTTGAGAGGAACTCGAAACATGTCAACCTTGGTTTTGAGAATCTTCTCCCGGAGTTTGAGAGATTTGGACGTGAAAGGGTACCAGTCTTGTCGGGGATTGGGAACCCTTCGCCAGAATGGCCAAAGTTTCAGCGGGATTTCCAAAATGTTGAAAGGAACTCGAAACATGTAAACCTTGGTTTTGAGAATCTCTCCCGGAGTTTGAGAGATTTGGACGTGAAAGGGTACCAGTCTTGTCGGGGATTGGGAACCCTTCGCGAGAATGTCCAAAGTTTCAGCGGGATTTCCGAAATGTTGAGAGGAACTCGAAACATGTCAACCTTGGTTTTGAGAATCTCTCCCGGAGTTTGAGAGATTTGGACGTGAAAGGGTACCAGTCTTGTCGGGGATTGGGAACCCTTCGCCAGAATGTCCAAAGTTTCAGCGGGATTTCCAAAATGTTGCGAGGAACTCGAAACATGTCAACCTTGGTTTTGAGAATCTCTCCCGGAGTTTGAGAGATTTGGACGTGAAAGGGTACCAGTCTTGTCGGGGTTTGGGAACCCTTCGTGAGAATGTCCAAAGTTTCAGCGGGATTTCCAAAATGTTGAGAGGAACTCGAAACATGTCAACCTTGGTTTTGAGAATCTCTCCCGGAGTTTGAGAGATTTGGACGTGAAAGGGTACCAGTCTTGTCGGGGATTGGGAACTCTTCGCGAGAATGTCCAAAGTTTCAGCGGGATTTCCAAAATGTTGAGAGGAACTCGAAACATGTCAACCTTGGTTTTGAGAATCTTCTCCCGGAGTTTGAGAGATTTGGACGTGAAAGGGTACCAGTCTTGTCGGGGATTGGGAACCCTTCGCCAGAATGGCCAAAGTTTCAGCGGGATTTCCAAAATGTTGAAAGGAACTCGAAACATGTAAACCTTGGTTTTGAGAATCTCTCCCGGAGTTTGAGAGATTTGGACGTGAAAGGGTACCAGTCTTGTCGGGGATTGGGAACCCTTCGCGAGAATGTCCAAAGTTTCAGCGGGATTTCCAAAATGTTGAGAGGAACTCGAAACATGTCAACCTTGGTTTTGAGAATCTCTCCCGGAGTTTGAGAGATTTGGACGTGAAAGGGTACCAGTCTTGTCGGGGATTGGGAACCCTTCGCCAGAATGTCCAAAGTTTCAGCGGGATTTCCAAAATGTTGCGAGGAACTCGAAACATGTCAACCTTGGTTTTGAGAATCTCTCCCGGAGTTTGAGAGATTTGGACGTGAAAGGGTACCAGTCTTGTCGGGGATTGGGAACCCTTCGCGAGAATGTCCAAAGTTTCAGCGGGATTTCTAAAATGTTGAGAGGAACTCGAAACATGTCAACCTTGGTTTTGAGAATCTCTCCCGGAGTTTGAGAGATTTGGACGTGAAAGGGTACCAATCTTGTCGGGGATTGGGAACCCTTCGCGAGAATGTCCAAAGTTTCAGCGGGATTTCCAAAATGTTGAGAGGAACTCGAAACATGTCAACCTTGGTTTTGAGAATCTCTCCCGGAGTTTGAGAGATTTGGACGTGAAAGGGTACCAGTCTTGTCGGGGATTGGGAACCCTTCGCGAGAATGTCCAAAGTTTCAGCGGGATTTCCAAAATGTTGAGAGGAACTCGAAACATGTCAACCTTGGTTTTGAGAATCTCTCCCGGAGTTTGAGAGATTTGGACGTGAAAGGGTACCAGTCTTGTTGGGGATTGGGAGCCCTTCGCGAGAATGTCCAAAGTTTCAGCGGGATTTCCAAAATGTTGAAAGGAACTCGAAACATGTCAACCTTGGTTTTGAGAATCTCTCCCGGAGTTTGAGAGATTTGGACGTGAAAGGGTACCAGTCTTGTCGGGGATTGGGAACCCTTCGCGAGAATGTCCAAAGTTTCAGCGGGATTTCCAAAATGTTGAGAGGAACTCGAAACATGTCAACCTTGGTTTTGAGAATCTCTCCCGGAGTTTGAGAGATTTGGACGTGAAAGGGTACCAGTCTTGTCGGGGATTGGGAACCCTTCGCGAGAATGTCCAAAGTTTCAGCGGGATTTCCAAAATGTTGAGAGGAACTCGAAACATGTCAACCTTGGTTTTGAGAATCTCTCCCGGAGTTTGAGAGATTTGGACGTGAAAGTGTACCAGTCTTGTCGGGGATTGGGAACCCTTCGTGAGAATGTCCAAAGTTTCAGCGGGATTTCCAAAATGTTGAGAGGAACTCGAAACATGTCAACCTTGGTTTTGAGAATCTCTCCCGGAGTTTGAGAGATTTGGACGTGAAAAGGTACCAGTCTTGTCGGGGATTGGGAACCCTTCGCGAGAATGTCCAAAGTTTCAGCGGGATTTCCAAAATGTTGAGAGGAACTCGAAACATGTCAACCATGGTTTTGAGAATCTCTCCCGGAGTTTGAGAGATTTGGACGTGAAAGGGTACCAGTCTTGTCGGGGATTGGGAACCCTTCGCGAGAATGTCCAAAGTTTCAGCGGGATTTCCAAAATGTTGAAAGGAACTCGAAACATGTCAACCTTGGTTTTGAGAATCTCTCCCGGAGTTTGAGAGATTTGGACGTGAAAGGGTACCAGTCTTGTCGGGGATTGGGAACCCTTCGCGAGAATGTCCAAAGTTTCAGCGGGATTTCCAAAATGTTGAGAGGAACTCAAAACATGTCAACCTTGGTTTTGAGAATCTCTCCCGGAGTTTGAGAGATTTGGACGTGAAAGGGTACCAGTCTTGTCGGGGATTGGGAACCCTTCGCCAGAATGTCCAAAGTTTCAGCGGGATTTCCAAAATGTTGAGAGGAACTCGAAACATGTCAACCTTGGTTTTGAGAATCTCTCCCGGAGTTTGAGAGATTTGGACGTGAAAGGGTACCAGTCTTGTCGGGGATTGGGAACTCTTCGCGAGAATGTCCAAAGTTTCAGCGGGATTTCCAAAATGTTGAGAGGAACTCGAAACATGTCAACGTTGGTTTTGAGAATCTCTCCTGGAGTTTGAGAGATTTGGACGTGAAAGGGTATCAGTCTTGTCGGGGATTGGGAACCCTTCGCGAGAATGTCCAAAGTTTCAGCGGGATTTCCAAAATGTTGAGAGGAACTCGAAACATGTCAACCTTGGTTTTGAGAATCTCTCCCGGAGTTTGAGAGATTTGGACGTGAAAAGGTACCAGTCTTATCGGGGATTGGGAACCCTTCGCCAGAATGTCCAAAGTTTCAGCGGGATTTCCAAAATGTTGAGAGGAACTCGAAACATGTCAACCTTGGTTTTGAGAATCTCTCACGGAGTTTGAGAGATTTGGACGTGAAAGGGTACCAGTCTTGTCGGGGATTGGGAACCCTTCGCGAGAATGTCCAAAGTTTCAGCGGGATTTCCAAAATGTTGAGAGGAACTCGAAACATGTCAACCTTGGTTTTGAGAATCTCTCCCGGAGTTTGAGAGATTTGGACGTGAAAGGGTACCAGTCTTGTCGGGGTTTGGGAACCCTTCGCGAGAATGTCCAAAGTTTCAGTGGGATTTCCAAAATGTTGAAAGGAACTCGGAACATGTCAACCTTGGTTTTGAGAATCTCTCCCGGAGTTTGAGAGATTTGGACGTGAAAGGGTACCAGTCTTGTCGGGGATTGGGAACCCTTCGCGAGAATGTCCAAAGTTTCAGCGGGATTTCCAAAATGTTGAGAGGAACTCGAAACATGTCAACCTTGGTTTTGAGAATCTCTCCCGGAGTTTGAGAGATTTGGACGTGAAAGGGTACCAGTCTTGTCGGGGATTGGGAGCCCTTCGCGAGAATGTCCAAAGTTTCAGCGGGATTTCCAAAATGTTGAAAGGAACTCGAAACATGTCAACCTTGGTTTTGATAATCTCTCCAAGAGTTTGAGAGATTTGGACGTGAAAGGGTACCAGTCTTGTCGGGGATTGGGAGCCCTTCGCGAGAATGTCCAAAGTTTCAGCGGGATTTCCAAAATGTTGAACGGAACTCGAAACATGTGAACCTTGGTTTTGAGAATCTCTCCAAGAGTTTGAGAGATTTGGACGTGAAAGGGTACCAGTCTTGTCGGGGATTGGGAGCCCTTCGCGAGAATGTCCAAAGTTTCAGCGGGATTTCCAAAATGTTGAAAGGAACTCGAAACATGTCAACCTTGGTTTTGAGAATCTCTCCCGGAGTTTGAGAGATTTGGACGTGAAAGGGTACCAGTCTTGTCGGGGATTGGGAGCCCTTCGCGAGAATGTCCAAAGTTTCAGCGGGATTTCCAAAATGTTGAGAGGAACTCGAAACATGTCAACCTTGGTTTTGAGAATCTCTCCCGGAGTTTGAGAGATTTGGACGTGAAAGGGTACCAGTCTTGTCGGGGATTGGGAACCCTTCGCGAGAATGTCCCAAGTTTCAGCGGGATTTCCAAAATGTTGAGAGGAACTCGAAACATGTCAACCTTGGTTTTGAGAATCTCTCCCGGAGTTTGAGAGATTTGGACGTGAAAAGGTACCAGTCTTATCGGGGATTGGGAACCCTTCGCCAGAATGTCCAAAGTTTCAGCGGGATTTCCAAAATGTTGAGAGGAACTCGAAACATGTCAACCTTGGTTTTGAGAATCTCTCACGGAGTTTGAGAGATTTGGACGTGAAAGGGTACCAGTCTTGTCGGGGATTGGGAACCCTTCGCGAGAATGTCCAAAGTTTCAGCGGGATTTCCAAAATGTTGAGAGGAACTCGAAACATGTCAACCTTGGTTTTGAGAATCTCTCCCGGAGTTTGAGAGATTTGGACGTGAAAGGGTACCAGTCTTGTCGGGGATTGGGAACCCTTCGCGAGAATGTCCAAAGTTTCAGCGGGATTTCCAAAATTTTGAGAGGAACTCGAAACATGTCAGCCTTGGTTTTGAGAATCTCTCCCGGAGTTTGAGAGATTTGGACGTGAAAGGGTACCAGTCTTGTCGGGGATTGGGAACCCTTCGCCAGAATGTCCAAAGTTTCAGCGGGATTTCCAAAATGTTGAGAGGAACTCGAAACATGTCAACCTTGGTTTTGAGAATCTCTCCCTGAGTTTGAGAGATTTGGACGTGAAAGGGTACCAGTCTTGTCGGGGATTGGGAACCCTTCGCCAGAATGTCCAAAGTTTCAGCGGGATTTCCAAAATGTTGAGAGGAACTCGAAACATGTCAACCTTGGTTTTGAGAATCTCTCCCGGAGTTTGAGAGATTTGGACGTGAAAGGGTACCAGTCTTGTCGGGGATTGGGAACTCTTCGCGAGAATGTCCAAAGTTTCAGCGGGATTTCCAAAATGTTGAGAGGAACTCGAAACATGTCAACCTTGGTTTTGAGAATCTTCTCCCAGAGTTTGAGAGATTTGGACGTGAAAGGGTACCAGTCTTGTCGGGGATTGGGAACCCTTCGCGAGAATGTCCAAAGTTTCAGCGGGATTTCCAAAATGTTGAGAGGAACTCGAAACATGTGAACCTTGGTTTTGAGAATCTCTCCCGGAGTTTGAGAGATTTGGACGTGAAAGGGTACCAGTCTTGTCGGAGATTGGGAACCCTTCGCGAGAATGTCCAAAGTTTCAGTGGGATTTCCAAAATGTTGAAAGGAACTCGGAACATGTCAACCTTGGTTTTGAGAATCTCTCCCGGAGTTTGAGAGATTTGGACGTGAAAGGGTACCAGTCTTGTCGGGGATTGGGAACCCTTCGCGAGAATGTCCAAAGTTTCAGCGGGATTTCCAAAATGTTGAGAGGAACTCGAAACATGTCAACCTTGGTTTTGAGAATCTCTCCCGGAGTTTGAGAGATTTGGACGTGAAAGGGTACCAGTCTTGTCGGGGATTGGGAGCCCTTCGCGAGAATGTCCAAAGTTTCAGCGGGATTTCCAAAATGTTGAAAGGAACTCGAAACATGTCAACCTTGGTTTTGATAATCTCTCCCGGAGTTTGAGAGATTTGGACGTGAAAGTGTACCAGTCTGGTCGGGGATTGGGAACCCTTCGCGAGAATGTCCAAAGTTTCAGCGGGATTTCCAAAATGTTGAACGGAACTCGAAACATGTGAACCTTGGTTTTGAGAATCTCTCCCAGAGTTTGAGAGATTTGGACGTGAAAGGGTACCAGTCTTGTCGGGGATTGGGAGCCCTTCGCGAGAATGTCAAAAGTTTCAGCGGGATTTCCAAAATGTTGAAAGGAACTCGAAACATGTCAACCTTGGTTTTGAGAATCTCTCCCGGAGTTTGAGAGATTTGGACGTGAAAGGGTACCAGTCTTGTCGGGGATTGGGAACCCTTCGCGAGAATGTCCAAAGTTTCAGCGGGATTTCCAAAATGTTGAGAGGAACTCAAAACATGTCAACCTTGGTTTTGAGAATCTCTCCCGGAGTTTGAGAGATTTGGACGAGAAAGGGTACCAGTCTTGTCGGGGATTGGGAACCCTTCGCGAGAATGTCCAAAGTTTCAGCGGGATTTCCAAAATGTTGAGAGGAACTCGAAACATGTCAACCTTGGTTTTGAGAATCTCTCCCGGAGTTTGAGAGATTTGGACGTGAAAGGGTACCAGTCTTGTCGGGGATTGGGAGCCCTTCGCGAGAATGTCCAAAGTTTCAGCGGGATTTCCAAAATGTTGAGAGGAACTCGAAACATGTCAACCTTGGTTTTGAGAATCTCTCCCGGAGTTTGAGAGATTTGGACGTGAAAGGGTACCAGTCTTGTCGGGGATTGGGAACCCTTCGCGAGAATGTCCCAAGTTTCAGCGGGATTTCCAAAATGTTGAGAGGAACTCGAAACATGTCAACCTTGGTTTTGAGAATCTCTCCCGGAGTTTGAGAGATTTGGACGTGAAAAGGTACCAGTCTTATCGGGGATTGGGAACCCTTCGCGAGAATGTCCAAAGTTTCAGCGGGATTTCCAAAATGTTGAGAGGAACTCGAAACATGTCAACCTTGGTTTTGAGAATCTCTCCCGGAGTTTGAGAGATTTGGACGTGAAAGGGTACCAGTCTTGTCGGGGATTGGGAGCCCTTCGCGAGAATGTCCAAAGTTTCAGCGGGATTTCCAAAATGTTGAAAGGAACTCGAAACATGTCAACCTTGGTTTTGATAATCTCTCCCGGAGTTTGAGAGATTTGGACGTGAAAGTGTACCAGTCTGGTCGGGGATTGGGAACCCTTCGCGAGAATGTCCAAAGTTTCAGCGGGATTTCCAAAATGTTGAACGGAACTCGAAACATGTGAACCTTGGTTTTGAGAATCTCTCCCAGAGTTTGAGAGATTTGGACGTGAAAGGGTACCAGTCTTGTCGGGGATTGGGAGCCCTTCGCGAGAATGTCCAAAGTTTCAGCGGGATTTCCAAAATGTTGAAAGGAACTCGAAACATGTCAACCTTGGTTTTGAGAATCTCTCCCGGAGTTTGAGAGATTTGGACGTGAAAGGGTACCAGTCTTGTCGGGGATTGGGAACCCTTCGCGAGAATGTCCAAAGTTTCAGCGGGATTTCCAAAATGTTGAGAGGAACTCAAAACATGTCAACCTTGGTTTTGAGAATCTCTCCCGGAGTTTGAGAGATTTGGACGTGAAAGGGTACCAGTCTTGTCGGGGATTGGGAACCCTTCGCGAGAATGTCCAAAGTTTCAGCGGGATTTCCAAAATGTTGAGAGGAACTCGAAACATGTCAACCTTGGTTTTGAGAATCTCTCCCGGAGTTTGAGAGATTTGGACGTGAAAGGGTACCAGTCTTGTCGGGGATTGGGAGCCCTTCGCGAGAATGTCCAAAGTTTCAGCGGGATTTCCAAAATGTTGAGAGGAACTCGAAACATGTCAACCTTGGTTTTGAGAATCTCTCCCGGAGTTTGAGAGATTTGGACGTGAAAGGGTACCAGTCTTGTCGGGGATTGGGAACCCTTCGCGAGAATGTCCCAAGTTTCAGCGGGATTTCCAAAATGTTGAGAGGAACTCGAAACATGTCAACCTTGGTTTTGAGAATCTCTCCCGGAGTTTGAGAGATTTGGACGTGAAAAGGTACCAGTCTTATCGGGGATTGGGAACCCTTCGCGAGAATGTCCAAAGTTTCAGCGGGATTTCCAAAATGTTGAGAGGAACTCGAAACATGTCAACCTTGGTTTTGAGAATCTCTCCCGGAGTTTGAGAGATTTGGACGTGAAAGGGTACCAGTCTTGTCGGGGATTGGGAACCCTTCGCGAGAATGTCCAAAGTTTCAGCGGGATTTCCAAAATGTTGAGAGGAACTCGAAACATGTCAACCTTGGTTTTGAGAATCTCTCCCGGAGTTTGAGAGATTTGGACGTGAAAGGGTACCAGTCTTGTCGGGGATTGGGAACCCTTCGCCAGAATGTCCAAAGTTTCAGCGGGATTTCCAAAATGTTGAGAGGAACTCGAAACATGTCAACCTTGGTTTTGAGAATCTCTCCCTGAGTTTGAGAGATTTGGACGTGAAAGGGTACCAGTCTTGTCGGGGATTGGGAACCCTTCGCCAGAATGTCCAAAGTTTCAGCGGGATTTCCAAAATGTTGAGAGGAACTCGAAACATGTCAACCTTGGTTTTGAGAATCTCTCCCGGAGTTTGAGAGATTTGGACGTGAAAGGGTACCAGTCTTGTCGGGGATTGGGAACTCTTCGCGAGAATGTCCAAAGTTTCAGCGGGATTTCCAAAATGTTGAGAGGAACTCGAAACATGTCAACCTTGGTTTTGAGAATCTTCTCCCAGAGTTTGAGAGATTTGGACGTGAAAGTGTACCAGTCTTGTCGGGGATTGGGAACCCTTCGCGAGAATGTCCAAAGTTTCAGCGGGATTTCCAAAATGTTGAGAGGAACTCGAAACATGTGAACCTTGGTTTTGAGAATCTCTCCCGGAGTTTGAGAGATTTGGACGTGAAAGGGTACCAGTCTTGTCGGGGATTGGGAACCCTTCGCGAGAATGTCCAAAGTTTCAGCGGGATTTCCAAAACGTTGAGAGGAACTCGAAACATGTCAACCTTGGTTTTGAGAATCTCTCCCGGAGTTTGAGAGATTTGGACGTGAAAGGGTACCAGTCTTGTCGGGGATTGGGAACCCTTCGCGAGAATGTCCAAAGTTTCAGCGGGATTTCCAAAATGTTGAGAGGAACTCAAAACATGTCAACCTTGGTTTTGAGAATCTCTCCCGGAGTTTGAGAGATTTGGACGTGAAAGGGTACCAGTCTTGTCGGGGATTGGGAGCCCTTCGCGAGAATGTCCAAAGTTTCAGCGGGATTTCCAAAATGTTGAAAGGAACTCGAAACATGTCAACCTTGGTTTTGATAATCTCTCCCGGAGTTTGAGAGATTTGGACGTGAAAGTGTACCAGTCTGGTCGGGGATTGGGAACCCTTCGCGAGAATGTCCAAAGTTTCAGCGGGATTTCCAAAATGTTGAACGGAACTCGAAACATGTGAACCTTGGTTTTGAGAATCTCTCCCAGAGTTTGAGAGATTTGGACGTGAAAGGGTACCAGTCTTGTCGGGGATTGGGAACCCTTCGCCAGAATGTCCAAAGTTTCAGTGGGATTTCCAAAATGTTGAAAGGAACTCGAAACATGTCAACCTTGGTTTTGAGAATCTCTCCCGGAGTTTGAGAGATTTGGACGTGAAAGGGTACCAGTCTTGTCGGGGATTGGGAACCCTTCGCGAGAATGTCCAAAGTTTCAGCGGGATTTCCAAAATGTTGAGAGGAACTCAAAACATGTCAACCTTGGTTTTGAGAATCTCTCCCGGAGTTTGAGAGATTTGGACGAGAAAGGGTACCAGTCTTGTCGGGGATTGGGAACCCTTCGCGAGAATGTCCAAAGTTTCAGCGGGATTTCCAAAATGTTGAGAGGAACTCGAAACATGTCAACCTTGGTTTTGAGAATCTCTCCCGGAGTTTGAGAGATTTGGACGTGAAAGGGTACCAGTCTTGTCGGGGATTGGGAGCCCTTCGCGAGAATGTCCAAAGTTTCAGCGGGATTTCCAAAATGTTGAGAGGAACTCGAAACATGTCAACCTTGGTTTTGAGAATCTCTCCCGGAGTTTGAGAGATTTGGACGTGAAAGGGTACCAGTCTTGTCGGGGATTGGGAACCCTTCGCGAGAATGTCCCAAGTTTCAGCGGGATTTCCAAAATGTTGAGAGGAACTCGAAACATGTCAACCTTGGTTTTGAGAATCTCTCCCGGAGTTTGAGAGATTTGGACGTGAAAAGGTACCAGTCTTATCGGGGATTGGGAACCCTTCGCGAGAATGTCCAAAGTTTCAGCGGGATTTCCAAAATGTTGAGAGGAACTCGAAACATGTCAACCTTGGTTTTGAGAATCTCTCCCGGAGTTTGAGAGATTTGGACGTGAAAGGGTACCAGTCTTGTCGGGGATTGGGAACCCTTCGCGAGAATGTCCAAAGTTTCAGCGGGATTTCCAAAATGTTGAGAGGAACTCGAAACATGTGAACCTTGGTTTTGAGAATCTCTCCCGGAGTTTGAGAGATTTGGACGTGAAAGGGTACCAGTCTTGTCGGGGATTGGGAACCCTTCGCGAGAATGTCCAAAGTTTCAGCGGGATTTCCAAAATGTTGAGAGGAACTCGAAACATGTCAACCTTGGTTTTGAGAATCTCTCCCGGAGTTTGAGAGATTTGGACGTGAAAGGGTACCAGTCTTGTCGGGGATTGGGAGCCCTTCGCGAGAATGTCCAAAGTTTCAGCGGGATTTCCAAAATGTTGAAAGGAACTCGAAACATGTCAACCTTGGTTTTGATAATCTCTCCCGGAGTTTGAGAGATTTGGACGTGAAAGTGTACCAGTCTGGTCGGGGATTGGGAACCCTTCGCGAGAATGTCCAAAGTTTCAGCGGGATTTCCAAAATGTTGAACGGAACTCGAAACATGTGAACCTTGGTTTTGAGAATCTCTCCCAGAGTTTGAGAGATTTGGACGTGAAAGGGTACCAGTCTTGTCGGGGATTGGGAGCCCTTCGCGAGAATGTCCAAAGTTTCAGCGGGATTTCCAAAATGTTGAAAGGAACTCGAAACATGTCAACCTTGGTTTTGAGAATCTCTCCCGGAGTTTGAGAGATTTGGACGTGAAAGGGTACCAGTCTTGTCGGGGATTGGGAACCCTTCGCGAGAATGTCCAAAGTTTCAGCGGGATTTCCAAAATGTTGAGAGGAACTCAAAACATGTCAACCTTGGTTTTGAGAATCTCTCCCGGAGTTTGAGAGATTTGGACGTGAAAGGGTACCAGTCTTGTCGGGGATTGGGAACCCTTCGCGAGAATGTCCAAAGTTTCAGCGGGATTTCCAAAATGTTGAGAGGAACTCGAAACATGTCAACCTTGGTTTTGAGAATCTCTCCCGGAGTTTGAGAGATTTGGACGTGAAAGGGTACCAGTCTTGTCGGGGATTGGGAGCCCTTCGCGAGAATGTCCAAAGTTTCAGCGGGATTTCCAAAATGTTGAGAGGAACTCGAAACATGTCAACCTTGGTTTTGAGAATCTCTCCCGGAGTTTGAGAGATTTGGACGTGAAAGGGTACCAGTCTTGTCGGGGATTGGGAACCCTTCGCGAGAATGTCCAAAGTTTCAGCGGGATTTCCAAAATGTTGAGAGGAACTCGAAACATGTCAACCTTGGTTTTGAGAATCTCTCCCGGAGTTTGAGAGATTTGGACGTGAAAAGGTACCAGTCTTATCGGGGATTGGGAACCCTTCGCGAGAATGTCCAAAGTTTCAGCGGGATTTCCAAAATGTTGAGAGGAACTCGAAACATGTCAACCTTGGTTTTGAGAATCTCTCCCGGAGTTTGAGAGATGTGGACGTGAAAGTGTACCAGTCTTGTCGGGGATTGGGAACCCTTCGCGAGAATGTCCAAAGTTTCAGCGGGATTTCCAAAATGTTGAGAGGAACTCGAAACATGTCAACCTTGGTTTTGAGAATCTCTCCCGGAGTTTGAGAGATTTGGACGTGAAAGGGTACCAGTCTTGTCGGGGATTGGGAACCCTTCGCCAGAATGTCCAAAGTTTCAGCGGGATTTCCAAAATGTTGAGAGGAACTCGAAACATGTCAACCTTGGTTTTGAGAATCTCTCCCGGAGTTTGAGAGATTTGGACGTGAAAGGGTACCAGTCTTGTCGGGGATTGGGAACCCTTCGCCAGAATGTCCAAAGTTTCAGCGGGATTTCCAAAATGTTGAGAGGAACTCGAAACATGTCAACCTTGGTTTTGAGAATCTCTCCCGGAGTTTGAGAGATTTGGACGTGAAAGTGTACCAGTCTTGTCGGGGATTGGGAACTCTTCGCGAGAATGTCCAAAGTTTCAGCGGGATTTCCAAAATGTTGAGAGGAACTCAAAACATGTCAACCTTGGTTTTGAGAATCTTCTCCCAGAGTTTGAGAGATTTGGACGTGAAAGGGTACCAGTCTTGTCGGGGATTGGGAACCCTTCGCGAGAATGTTCAAAGTTTCAGCGGGATTTCCAAAATGTTGAGAGGAACTCGAAACATGTCAACCTTGGTTTTGAGAATCTCTCCCGGAGTTTGAGAGATTTGGACGTGAAAGGGTACCAGTCTTGTCGGGGATTGGGAACCCTTCGCGAGAATGTCCAAAGTTTCAGCGGGATTTCCAAAATGTTGAGAGGAACTCAAAACATGTCAACCTTGGTTTTGAGAATCTCTCCCGGAGTTTGAGAGATTTGGACGAGAAAGGGTACCAGTCTTGTCGGGGATTGGGAACCCTTCGCGAGAACCTCCAAAGTTTCAGCGGGATTTCCAAAATGTTGAAAGGAACTCGAAACATGTTAACCTTGGTTTTGAGAATCTCTCCCAGAGTTTGAGAGATTTGGACGTGAAAGGGTACCAGTCTTGTCGGGGATTGGGAACCCTTCGCGAGAATGCCCAAAGTTTCAGCGGGATTTCCAAAATGTTGAGAGGAACTCGAAACATGTCAAACTTGGTTTTGAGAATCTCTCCCGGAGTTTGAGAGATTTGGACGTGAAAGGGTACCAGTCTTGTCGGGGATTGGGAACCCTTCGCGAGAATATCCAAAGTTTCAGCGGGATTTCCAAAATGTTGAGAGGAACTCGAAACATGTCAACCTTGGTTTTGAGAATCTCTCCCGGAGTTTGAGAGATTTGCACGTGAAAGGGTACCAGTCTTGTCGGGGATTGGGAACTCTTCGCGAGAATGTCCAAAGTTTCAGCGGGATTTCCAAAATGTTGAGAGGAACTCGAAACATGTCAACCTTGGTTTTGAGAATCTTCTCCCGGAGTTTGAGAGATTTGGACGTGAAAGGGTACCAGTCTTGTCGGGGATTGGGAGCCCTTCGCGAGAATGTCCAAAGTTTCAGGGGGATTTCCAAAATGTTGAGAGGAACTCGAAACATGTCAACCTTGGTTTTGAGAATCTCTCCCGGAGTTTGAGAGATTTGGACGTGAAAGGGTACCAGTCTTGTCGGGGATTGGGAACCCTTCGCGAGAATGTCCAAAGTTTCAGCGGGATTTCCAAAATGTTGAGAGGAACTCGAAACATGTCAACCTTGGTTTTGAGAATCTCTCCCGGAGTTTGAGAGATTTGGACGTGAAAAGGTACCAGTCTTATCGGGGATTGGGAACCCTTCGCCAGAATGTCCAAAGTTTCAGCGGGATTTCCAAAATGTTGAGAGGAACTCGAAACATGTCAACCTTGGTTTTGAGAATCTCTCACGGAGTTTGAGAGATTTGGACGTGAAAGGGTACCAGTCTTGTCGGGGATTGGGAACCCTTCGCGAGAATGTCCAAAGTTTCAGCGGGATTTCCAAAATGTTGAGAGGAACTCGAAACATGTCAACCTTGGTTTTGAGAATCTCTCCCGGAGTTTGAGAGATTTGGACGTGAAAGGGTACCAGTCTTGTCGGGGATTGGGAACCCTTCGCGAGAATGTCCAAAGTTTCAGCGGGATTTCCAAAATTTTGAGAGGAACTCGAAACATGTCAACCATGGTTTTGAGAATCTCTCCCGGAGTTTGAGAGATTTGGACGTGAAAGGCTACCAGTCTTGTCGGGGATTGGGAACCCTTCGCCAGAATGTCCAAAGTTTCAGCGGGATTTCCAAAATGTTGAGAGGAACTCGAAACATGTCAACCTTGGTTTTGAGAATCTCTCCCGGAGTTTGAGAGATTTGGACGTGAAAGTGTACCAGTCTTGTCGGGGATTGGGAACTCTTCGCGAGAATGTCCAAAGTTTCAGCGGGATTTCCAAAATGTTGAGAGGAACTCGAAACATGTCAACCTTGGTTTTGAGAATCTTCTCCCAGAGTTTGAGAGATTTGGACGTGAAAGGGTACCAGTCTTGTCGGGGATTGGGAACCCTTCGCAAGAATGTCCAAAGTTTCAGCGGGATTTCCAAAATGTTGAGAGGAACTCGAAACATGTCAACCTTGGTTTTGAGAATCTCTCCCGGAGTTTGAGAGATTTGGACGTGAAAGGGTACCAGTCTTGTCGGGGATTGGGAACCCTTCGCGAGAACCTCCAAAGTTTCAGGGGGATTTCCAAAATGATGAAAGGAACTCGAAACATGTCAACCTTGGTTTTGAGAATCTCTCCCAGAGTTTGAGAGATTTGGACGTGAAAGGGTACCAGTCTTGTCGGGGATTGGGAACCCTTCGCGAGAATGCCCAAAGTTTCAGCGGGATTTCCAAAATGTTGAGAGGAACTCGAAACATGTCAACCTTGGTTTTGAGAATCTCTCCCAGAGTTTGAGAGATTTGGACGTGAAAGGGTACCAGTCTTGTCGGGGATTGGGAACCCTTCGTGAGAATGTCCAAAGTTTCAGCGGGATTTCCAAAATGTTGAGAGGAACTCGAAACATGTCAAATTTGGTTTTGAGAATCTCTCCCGGAGTTTGAGAGATTTGGACGTGAAAGTGTACCAGTCTTGTCGGGGATTGGGAACTCTTCGCGAGAATGTCCAAAGTTTCAGCGGGATTTCCAAAATGTTGAGAGGAACTCAAAACATGTCAACCTTGGTTTTGAGAATCTTCTCCCAGAGTTTGAGAGATTTGGACGTGAAAGGGTACCAGTCTTGTCGGGGATTGGGAACCCTTCGCGAGAATGTTCAAAGTTTCAGCGGGATTTCCAAAATGTTGAGAGGAACTCGAAACATGTCAACCTTGGTTTTGAGAATCTCTCCCGGAGTTTGAGAGATTTGGACGTGAAAGGGTACCAGTCTTGTCGGGGATTGGGAACCCTTCGCGAGAATGTCCAAAGTTTCAGCGGGATTTCCAAAATGTTGAGAGGAACTCAAAACATGTCAACCTTGGTTTTGAGAATCTCTCCCGGAGTTTGAGAGATTTGGACGAGAAAGGGTACCAGTCTTGTCGGGGATTGGGAACCCTTCGCGAGAACCTCCAAAGTTTTAGCGGGATTTCCAAAATGTTGAAAGGAACTCGAAACATGTCAACCTTGGTTTTGAGAATCTCTCCCAGAGTTTGAGAGATTTGGACGTGAAAGGGTACCAGTCTTGTCGGGGATTGGGAACCCTTCGCCAGAATGTCCAAAGTTTCAGCGGGATTTCCAAAATGTTGAGAGGAACTCGAAACATGTCAACCTTGGTTTTGAGAATCTCTCCCGGAGTTTGAGAGATTTGCACGTGAAAGGGTACCAGTCTTGTCGGGGATTGGGAACTCTTCGCGAGAATGTCCAAAGTTTCAGCGGGATTTCCAAAATGTTGAGAGGAACTCGAAACATGTCAACCTTGGTTTTGAGAATCTTCTCCCGGAGTTTGAGAGATTTGGACGTGAAAGGGTACCAGTCTTGTCGGGGATTGGGAGCCCTTCGCGAGAATGTCCAAAGTTTCAGGGGGATTTCCAAAATGTTGAGAGGAACTCGAAACATGTCAACCTTGGTTTTGAGAATCTCTCCCGGAGTTTGAGAGATTTGGACGTGAAAGGGTACCAGTCTTGTCGGGGATTGGGAACTCTTCGCGAGAATGTCCAAAGTTTCAGCGGGATTTCCAAAATGTTGAGAGGAACTCGAAACATGTCAACCTTGGTTTTGAGAATCTTCTCCCGGAGTTTGAGAGATTTGGACGTGAAAGGGTACCAGTCTTGTCGGGGATTGGGAACCCTTCGCGAGAATGTCCAAAGTTTCAGGGGGATTTCCAAAATGTTGAGAGGAACTCGAAACATGTCAACCTTGGTTTTGAGAATCTCTCCCGGAGTTTGAGAGATTTGGACGTGAAAGGGTACCAGTCTTGTCGGGGATTGGGAACCCTTCGCCAGAATGTCCAAAGTTTCAGCGGGATTTCCAAAATGTTGAGAGGAACTCGAAACATGTCAACCTTAGTTTTGAGAATCTCTCCCGGAGTTTGAGAGATTTGGACGTGAAAGGGTACCAGTCTTGTCGGGGATTGGGAACCCTTCGCGAGAATGTCCAAAGTTTCAGCGGGATTTCCAAAATGTTGAGAGGAACTCGAAACATGTCAACCTTGGTTTTGAGAATCTCTCCCGGAGTTTGAGAGATTTGGACGTGAAAGGGTACCAGTCTTGTCGGGGATTGGGAACCCTTCGTGAGAATGTCCAAAGTTTCAGCGGGATTTCCAAAATGTTGAGAGGAACTCGAAACATGTCAACCTTGGTTTTGAGAATCTCTCCCGGAGTTTGAGAGATTTGGACGTGAAAGGGTACCAGTCTTGTCGGGGATTGGGAACCCTTCGCCAGAATGTCCAAAGTTTCAGCGGGATTTCCAAAATGTTGAGAGGAACTCGAAACATGTCAACCTTGGTTTTGAGAATCTTCTCCCGGAGTTTGAGAGATTTGGACGTGAAAGGGTACCAGTCTTGTCGGGGATTGGGAACCCTTCGCGAGAATGTCCAAAGTTTCAGGGGGATTTCCAAAATGTTGAGAGGAACTCGAAACATGTCAACCTTGGTTTTGAGAATCTCTCCCGGAGTTTGAGAGATTTGGACGTGAAAGGGTACCAGTCTTGTCGGGGATTGGGAACCCTTCGCGAGAATGTCCAAAGTTTCAGCGGGATTTCCAAAATGTTGAGAGGAACTCGAAACATGTCAACCTTAGTTTTGAGAATCTCTCCCGGAGTTTGAGAGATTTGGACGTGAAAGGGTACCAGTCTTGTCGGGGATTGGGAACCCTTCGCGAGAATGTCCAAAGTTTCAGCGGGATTTCCAAAATGTTGAGAGGAACTCGAAACATGTCAACCTTGGTTTTGAGAATCTCTCCCGGAGTTTGAGAGATTTGGACGTGAAAGGGTACCAGTCTTGTCGGGGATTGGGAACTCTTCGCGAGAATGTCCAAAGTTTCAGCGGGATTTCCAAAATGTTGAGAGGAACTCGAAACATGTCAACATTGGTTTTGAGAATCTCTCCCGGAGTTTGAGAGATTTGGACGTGAAAGGGTATCAGTCTTGTCGGGGATTGGGAACCCTTCGCGAGAATGTTCAAAGTTTCAGCGGGATTTCCAAAATGTTGAGAGGAACTCGAAACATGTCAACCTTGGTTTTGAGAATCTCTCCCGGAGTTTGAGAGATTTGGACGTGAAAAGGTACCAGTCTTGTCGGGGATTGGGAACCCTTCGCCAGAATGTCCAAAGTTTCAGCGGGATTTCCAAAATGTTGAGAGGAACTCAAAACATGTCAACCTTGGTTTTGAGAATCTCTCCCGGAGTTTGAGAGATTTGGACGTGAAAGGGTACCAGTCTTGTCGGGGATTGGGAACCCTTCGCGAGAATGTCCAAAGTTTCAGCGGGATTTCCAAAATGTTGAGAGGAACTCGAAACATGTCAACCTTGGTTTTGAGAATCTCTCCCGGAGTTTGAGAGATTTGGACGTGAAAGGGTACCAGTCTTGTCGGGGATTGGGAACCCTTCGCGAGAATGTCCAAAGTTTCAGCGGGATTTCCAAAATGTTGAGAGGAACTCGAAACATGTCAACCTTGGTTTTGAGAATCTTCTCCCAGAGTTTGAGAGATTTGGACGTGAAAGGGTACCAGTCTTGTCGGGGTTTGGGAACCCTTCGCGAGAATGTCCAAAGTTTCAGTTGGATTTCTAAAATGTTGAGAGGAACTCGGAACATGTCAACCTTGGTTTTGAGAATCTCTCCCGGAGTTTGAGAGATTTGGACGTGAAAGGGTACCAGTCTTGTCGGGGATTGGGAACCCTTCGCAAGAATGTCCAAAGTTTCAGCAGGATTTCCAAAATGTTGAGAGGAACTCGAAACATGTCAACCTTGGTTTTGAGAATCTCTCCCGGAGTTTGAGAGATTTGGACGTGAAAGGGTACCAGTCTTGTCGGGGATTGGGAGCCCTTCGTGAGAATGTCCAAAGTTTCAGGGGGATTTCCAAAATGTTGAGAGGAACTCGAAACATGTCAACCTTGGTTTTGATAATCTCTCCCGGAGTTTGAGAGATTTGGACGTGAAAGGGTACCAGTCTGGTCGGGGATTGGGAACCCTTCGCGAGAATGTCCAAAGTTTCAGCGGGATTTCCAAAATGTTGAACGGAACTCGAAACATGTGAACCTTGGTTTTGAGAATCTCTCCCAGAGTTTGAGAGATTTGGACGTGAAAGGGTACCAGTCTTGTCGGGGATTGGGAACCCTTTGCGAGAATGTCCAAAGTTTCAGCGGGATTTCCAAAATGTTGAGAGGAACTCGAAACATGTCAACCTTGGTTTTGAGAATCTCTCCCGGAGTTTGAGAGATTTGGACGTGAAAGGGTACCAGTCTTGTCGGGGATTGGGAACCCTTCGCCAGAATGTCCAAAGTTTCAGCGGGATTTCCAAAATGTTGAGAGGAACTCGAAACATGTCAACCTTGGTTTTGAGAATCTCTCCCGGAGTTTGAGAGATTTGGACGTGAAAGGGTACCAGTCTTGTCGGGGATTGGGAACCCTTCGCGAGAATGTCCAGAGTTTCAGCGGGATTTCCAAAATGTTGAGAGGAACTCGAAACATGTCAACCTTGGTTTTGAGAATCTCTCCCAGAGTTTGAGAGATTTGGACGTGAAAGGGTACCAGTCTTGTCGGGGATTGGGAACCCTTCGCGAGAATGTCCAAAGTTTCAGCGGGATTTCCAAAATGTTGAGAGGAACTCGAAACCTGTCAACCTTGGTTTTGAGAATCTTCTCCCGGAGTTTGAGAGATTTGGACGTGAAAGGGTACCAGTCTTGTCGGGGATTGGGAACCCTTTGCGAGAATGTCCAATGTTTCAGCGGGATTTCCAAAATGTTGAAAGGAACTCGAAACATGTGAACCTTGGTTTTGAGAATCTCTCCCGGAGATTGAGAGATTTGGACGTGAAAGGGTACCAGTCTTGTCGGGGATTGGGAACCCTTCGCGAGAATGTCCAAAGTTTCAGCGGGATTTCCAAAATGTTGAGAGGAACTCGAAACATGTCAACCTTAGTTTTGAGAATCTCTCCCGGAGTTTGAGAGATTTGGACGTGAAAGGGTACCAGTCTTGTCGGGGATTGGGAGCCCTTCGCGAGAATGTCCAAAGTTTCAGCGGGATTTCCAAAATGTTGAGAGGAACTCGAAACATGTCAACCTTGGTTTTGAGAATCTCTCCCGGAGTTTGAGAGATTTGGACGTGAAAGGGTACCAGTCTTGTCGGGGATTGGGAACCCTTCGCCAGAATGTCCAAAGTTTCAGCGGGATTTCCAAAATGTTGAGAGGAACTCGAAACATGTCAACCTTGGTTTTGAGAATCTCTCCCGGAGTTTGAGAGATTTGGACGTGAAAGGGTACCAGTCTTGTCGGGGATTGGGAACCCTTCGCGAGAATGTCCAGAGTTTCAGCGGGATTTCCAAAATGTTGAGAGGAACTCGAAACATGTCAACCTTGGTTTTGAGAATCTCTCCCAGAGTTTGAGAGATTTGGACGTGAAAGGGTACCAGTCTTGTCGGGGATTGGGAACCCTTCGCGAGAATGTCCAAAGTTTCAGCGGGATTTCCAAAATGTTGAGAGGAACTCGAAACCTGTCAACCTTGGTTTTGAGAATCTTCTCCCGGAGTTTGAGAGATTTGGACGTGAAAGGGTACCAGTCTTGTCGGGGATTGGGAACCCTTTGCGAGAATGTCCAATGTTTCAGCGGGATTTCCAAAATGTTGAAAGGAACTCGAAACATGTGAACCTTGGTTTTGAGAATCTCTCCCGGAGATTGAGAGATTTGGACGTGAAAGGGTACCAGTCTTGTCGGGGATTGGGAACCCTTCGCGAGAATGTCCAAAGTTTCAGCGGGATTTCCAAAATGTTGAGAGGAACTCGAAACATGTCAACCTTAGTTTTGAGAATCTCTCCCGGAGTTTGAGAGATTTGGACGTGAAAGGGTACCAGTCTTGTCGGGGATTGGGAGCCCTTCGCGAGAATGTCCAAAGTTTCAGCGGGATTTCCAAAATGTTGAAAGGAACTCGAAACATGTCAACCTTGGTTTTGAGAATCTCTCCCGGAGTTTGAGAGATTTGGACGTGAAAGGGTACCAGTCTTGTCGGGGATTGGGAACCCTTCGCGAGAATGTCCAAAGTTTCAGCGGGATTTCCAAAATGTTGAGAGGATCTCAAAACATGTCAACCTTGGTTTTGAGAATCTCTCCCGGAGTTTGAGAGATTTGGACGAGAAAGGGTACCAGTCTTGTCGGGGATTGGGAACCCTTCGCGAGAATGTCCAAAGTTTCAGCGGGATTTCTGAAATGTTGAGAGGAACTCGAAACATGTCAACCTTGGTTTTGAGAATCTCTCCCGGAGTTTGAGAGATTTGGAAGTGAAAGGGTACCAGTCTTGTCGGGGATTGGGAACCCTTCGCGAGAATGTCCAAAGCTTCAGCGGGATTTCCAAAATGTTGAAAGGAACTCGAAACATGTCAACCTTGGTTTTGAGAATCTCTCCCGGAGTTTGAGAGATTTGGACGTGAAGGGGTACCAGTCTTGTCGGGGATTGGGAACCCTTCGCGAGAACCTCCAAAGTTTCAGCGGGATTTCCAAAATGTTGAAAGGAACTCGAAACATGTCAACCTTGGTTTTGAGAATCTCTCCCGGAGTTTGAGAGATTTGGACGTGAAAGGGTACCAGTCTTGTCGGGGATTGGGAGCCCTTCGCGAGAATGTCCAAAGTTTCAGCGGGATTTCCAAAATGTTGAGAGGAACTCGAAACATGTCAACCTTGGTTTTGATAATCTCTCCCGGAGTTTGAGAGATTTGGACGTGAAAGGTTACCAGTCTTGTCGGGGATTGGGAACCCTTCGCGAGAATGTCCAAAGTTTCAGCGGGATTTCCAAAATGTTGAGAGGAACTCAAAACATGTCAACCTTGGTTTTGAGAATCTCTCCCGGAGTTTGAGAGATTTGGACGAGAAAGGGTACCAGTCTTGTCGGGGATTGGGAACCCTTCGCGAGAATGTCCAAAGTTTCAGCGGGATTTCTAAAATGTTGAGAGGAACTCGAAACATGTCAACCTTGGTTTTGAGAATCTCTCCCGGAGTTTGAGAGATTTGGACGTGAAAGGGTACCAGTCTTGTCGGGGATTGGGAACCCTTCGCGAGAATGTCCAAAGTTTCAGCGGGATTTCCAAAATGTTGAGAGGAACTCGAAACATGTCAACCTTGGTTTTGAGAATCTCTCCCGGAGTTTGAGAGATTTGGACGTGAAGGGGTACCAGTCTTGTCGGGGATTGGGAACCCTTCGCGAGAACCTCCAAAGTTTCAGCGGGATTTCCAAAATGTTGAAAGGAACTCGAAACATGTCAACCTTGGTTTTGAGAATCTCTCCCAGAGTTTGAGAGATTTGGACGTGAAAGGGTACCAGTCTTGTCGGGGATTGGGAACCCTTCACGAGAATGCCCTAAGTTTCAGCGGGATTTCCAAAATGTTGAGAGGAACTCGAAACATGTCAACCTTGGTTTTGAGAATCTCTCCCGGAGTTTGAGAGATTTGGACATGAAAGGGTACCAGTCTTGTCGGGGATTGGGAACCCTTCGTGAGAATGTCCAAAGTTTCAGCGGGATTTCCAAAATGTTGAGAGGAACTCGAAACATGTCAACCTTGGTTTTGAGAATCTCTCCCGGAGTTTGAGAGATTTGGACGTGAAAGGGTACCAGTCTTGTCGGGGATTGGGAACCCTTCGCGAGAATGTCCAAAGTTTCAGCGGGATTTCCAAAATGTTGAGAGGAACTCAAAACATGTCAACCTTGGTTTTGAGAATCTCTCCCGGAGTTTGAGAGATTTGGACGAGAAAGGGTACCAGTCTTGTTGGGGATTGGGAACCCTTCGCGAGAATGTCCAAAGTTTCAGCGGGATTTCTAAAATGTTGAGAGGAACTCGAAACATGTCAACCTTGGTTTTGAGAATCTCTCCCGGAGTTTGAGAGATTTGGACGTGAAAGGGTACCAGTCTTGTCGGGGATTGGGAACCCTTCGCGAGAATGTCCAAAGTTTCAGCGGGATTTCCAAAATGTTGAAAGGAACTCGAAACATGTCAACCTTGGTTTTGAGAATCTCTCCCGGAGTTTGAGAGATTTGGACGTGAAGGGGTACCAGTCTTGTCGGGGATTGGGAAACCTTCGCGAGAATGTCCAAAGTTTCAGCGGGATTTCCAAAATGTTGAAAGGAACTCGAAACATGTCAACCTTGGTTTTGAGAATCTCTCCCAGAGTTTGAGAGATTTGGACGTGAAAGGGTACCAGTCTTGTCGGGGATTGGGAACCCTTCGCGAGAATGCCCAAAGTTTCAGCGGGATTTCCAAAATGTTGAGAGGAACTCGAAACATGTCAACCTTGGTTTTGAGAATCTCTCCCGGAGTTTGAGAGATTTGGACGTGAAAGGGTACCAGTCTTGTCGGGGATTGGGAACCCTTCGTGAGAATGTCCAAAGTTTCAGCGGGATTTCCAAAATGTTGAGAGGAACTCGAAACATGTCAACCTTGGTTTTGAGAATCTCTCCCGGAGTTTGAGAGATTTGGACGTGAAAGGGTACCAGTCTTGTCGGGGATTGGGAACTCTTCGCGAGAATGTCCAAAGTTTCAGCGGGATTTCCAAAATGTTGAGAGGAACTCGAAACATGTCAACCTTGGTTTTGAGAATCTTCTCCCGGAGTTTGAGAGATTTGGACGTGAAAGGGTACCAGTCTTGTCGGGGATTGGGAACCCTTCGCGAGAATGTCCAAAGTTTCAGCGGGATTTCCAAAATGTTGAAAGGAACTCGAAACATGTAAACCTTGGTTTTGAGAATCTCTCCCGGAGTTTGAGAGATTTGGACGTGAAAGGGTACCAGTCTTGTCGGGGATTGGGAACCCTTCGTGAGAATGTCCAAAGTTTCAGCGGGATTTCCAAAACGTTGAAAGTAACTCGAAACATGTCAACCTTGGTTTTGAGAATCTCTCCCGGAGTTTGAGAGATTTGGACGTGAAAGGGTACCAGTCTTGTCGGGGATTGGGAACCCTTCGCGAGAATGTCCAAAGTTTCAGCGGGATTTCCAAAATGTTGAGAGGAACTCGAAACATGTCAACCTTGGTTTTGAGAATCTCTCCCGGAGTTTGAGAGATTTGGACGTGAAAGGGTACCAGTCTTGTCGGGGATTGGGAGCCCTTCGCGAGAATGTCGAAAGTTTCAGCGGGATTTCCAAAATGTTGAAAGGAACTCGAAACATGTCAACCTTGGTTTTGAGAATCTCTCCCGGAGTTTGAGAGATTTGGACGTGAAAGGGTACCAGTCTTGTCGGGGATTGGGAACCCTTCGTGAGAATGTCCAAAGTTTCAGCGGGATTTCTAAAATGTTGAGAGGAACTCGAAACATGTCAACCTTGGTTTTGAGAATCTCTCCCGGAGTTTGAGAGATTTGGACGTGAAAGGGTACCAGTCTTGTCGGGGATTGGGAGCCCTTCGCGAGAATGTCCAAAGTTTCAGCGGGATTTCCAAAATGTTGAAAGGAACTCGAAACATGTCAACCTTGGTTTTGAGAATCTCTCCCGGAGTTTGAGAGATTTGGACGTGAAAGGGTACCAGTCTTGTCGGGGATTGGGAACCCTTCGCTAAAATGTCCAAAGTTTCAGCGGGATTTCCAAAATGTTGAGAGGAACTCGAAACATGTCAACCTTGGTTTTGAGAATCTCTCCCGGAGTTTGAGAGATTTGGACGTGAAAGGCTACCAGTCTTGTCGGGGATTGGGAACCCTTCGCGAGAATGCCCAAAGTTTCAGCGGGATTTCCAAAATGTTGAGAGGAACTCGAAACATGTCAACCTTGGTTTTGAGAATCTCTCCCGGAGTTTGAGAGATTTGGACGTGAAAGGGTACCAGTCTTGTCGGGGATTGGGAACTCTTCGCGAGAATGTCCAAAGTTTCAGCGGGATTTCCAAAATGTTGAGAGGAACTCGAAACATGTCAACATTGGTTTTGAGAATCTCTCCCGGAGTTTGAGAGATTTGGACGTGAAAGGGTATCAGTCTTGTCGGGGATTGGGAACCCTTCGCCAGAATGTCCAAAGTTTCAGCGGGATTTCCAAAATGTTGAGAGGAACTCGAAACATGTCAACCTTGGTTTTGAGAATCTCTCCCGGAGTTTGAGAGATTTGGACGTGAAAGGGTACCAGTCTTGTCGGGGATTGGGAACCCTTCGCCAGAATGTCCAAAGTTTCAGCGGGATTTCCAAAATGTTGAGAGGAACTCGAAACATGTCAACCTTGGTTTTGAGAATCTCTCCCGGAGTTTGAGAGATTTGGACGTGAAAGGGTACCAGTCTTGTCGGGGATTGGGAACCCTTCGCGAGAATGTCCAAAGTTTCAGCGGGATTTCCAAAATGTTGAGAGGAACTCGAAACATGTCAACCTTGGTTTTGAGAATCTCTCCCGGAGTTTGAGAGATTTGGACGTGAAAAGGTACCAGTCTTGTCGGGGATTGGGAACCCTTCGCCAGAATGTCCAAAGTTTCAGCGGGATTTCCAAAATGTTGAGAGGAACTCGAAACATGTCAACCTTGGTTTTGAGAATCTCTCCCGGAGTTTGAGAGATTTGGACGTGAAAGGGTACCAGTCTTGTCGGGGATTGGGAACCCTTCGCGAGAATGTCCAAAGTTTCAGCGGGATTTCCAAAATGTTGAGAGGAACTCGAAACATGTCAACCTTGGTTTTGAGAATCTCTCCCGGAGTTTGAGAGATTTGGACGTGAAAGGGTACCAGTCTTGTCGGGGATTGGGAACCCTTCGCGAGAATGTCCAAAGTTTCAGCGGGATTTCCAAAATGTTGAGAGGAACTCGAAACATGTCAACCTTGGTTTTGAGAATCTCTCCCGGAGTTTGAGAGATTTGGACGTGAAAGGGTACCAGTCTTGTCGGGGATTGGGAACCCTTCGCCAGAATGTCCAAAGTTTCAGCGGGATTTCCAAAATGTTGAGAGGAACTCGAAACATGTCAACCTTGGTTTTGAGAATCTCTCCCGGAGTTTGAGAGATTTGGACGTGAAAGGGTACCAGTCTTGTCGGGGATTGGGAACCCTTCGCGAGAATGTCCAAAGTTTCAGCGGGATTTCCAAAATGTTGAGAGGAACTCGAAACATGTCAACCTTGGTTTTGAGAATCTCTCCCGGAGTTTGAGAGATTTGGACGTGAAAGGGTACCAGTCTTGTCGGGGATTGGGAACCCTTCGCCAGAATGTCCAAAGTTTCAGCGGGATTTCCAAAATGTTGAGAGGAACTCGAAACATGTCAACCTTGGTTTTGAGAATCTCTCCCGGAGTTTGAGAGATTTGGACGTGAAAGGGTACCAGTCTTGTCGGGGATTTGGAACCCTTTGCGAGAATGTCCAAAGTTTCAGCGGGATTTCCAAAATGTTGAGAGGAACTCGAAACATGTCAACCTTGGTTTTGAGAATCTCTCCCGGAGTTTGAGAGATTTGGACGTGAAAGGGTACCAGTCTTGTCGGGGATTGGGAACTCTTCGCGAGAATGTCCAAAGTTTCAGCGGGATTTCCAAAATGTTGAGAGGAACTCGAAACATGTCAACATTGGTTTTGAGAATCTCTCCCGGAGTTTGAGAGATTTGGACGTGAAAGGGTATCAGTCTTGTCGGGGATTGGGAACCCTTCGCCAGAATGTCCAAAGTTTCAGCGGGATTTCCAAAATGTTGAGAGGAACTCGAAACATGTCAACCTTGGTTTTGAGAATCTCTCCCGGAGTTTGAGAGATTTGGACGTGAAAGGGTACCAGTCTTGTCGGGGATTGGGAACCCTTCGCCAGAATGTCCAAAGTTTCAGCGGGATTTCCAAAATGTTGAGAGGAACTCGAAACATGTCAACCTTGGTTTTGAGAATCTCTCCCGGAGTTTGAGAGATTTGGACGTGAAAGGGTACCAGTCTTGTCGGGGATTGGGAACCCTTCGCGAGAATGTCCAAAGTTTCAGCGGGATTTCCAAAATGTTGAGAGGAACTCGAAACATGTCAACCTTGGTTTTGAGAATCTCTCCCGGAGTTTGAGAGATTTGGACGTGAAAAGGTACCAGTCTTGTCGGGGATTGGGAACCCTTCGCCAGAATGTCCAAAGTTTCAGCGGGATTTCCCAAATGTTGAGAGGAACTCGAAACATGTCAACCTTGGTTTTGAGAATCTCTCCCGGAGTTTGAGAGATTTGGACGTGAAAGGGTACCAGTCTTGTCGGGGATTGGGAACCCTTCGCCAGAATGTCCAAAGTTTCAGCGGGATTTCCAAAATGTTGAGAGGAACTCGAAACATGTCAACCTTGGTTTTGAGAATCTCTCCCGGAGTTTGAGAGATTTGGACGTGAAAGGGTACCAGTCTTGTCGGGGATTGGGAACCCTTCGCCAGAATGTCCAAAGTTTCAGCGGGATTTCCAAAATGTTGAGAGGAACTCGAAACATGTCAACCTTGGTTTTGAGAATCTCTCCCGGAGTTTGAGAGATTTGGACGTGAAAGGGTACCAGTCTTGTCGGGGATTGGGAACCCTTTGCGAGAATGTCCAAAGTTTCAGCGGGATTTCCAAAATGTTGAGAGGAACTCGAAACATGTCAACCTTGGTTTTGAGAATCTCTCCCGGAGTTTGAGAGATTTGGACGTGAAAAGGTACCAGTCTTGTCGGGGATTGGGAACCCTTCGCCAGAATGTCCAAAGTTTCAGCGGGATTTCCAAAATGTTGAGAGGAACTCGAAACATGTCAACCTTGGTTTTGAGAATCTCTCCCGGAGTTTGCGAGATTTGGACGTGAAAGTGTACCAGTCTTGTCGGGGATTGGGAACCCTTCGCCAGAATGTCCAAAGTTTCAGCGGGATTTCCAAAATGTTGAGAGGAACTCGAAACATGTCAACCTTGGTTTTGAGAATCTCTCCCGGAGTTTGAGAGATTTGGACGTGAAAGGGTACCAGTCTTGTCGGGGATTGGGAACCCTTCGCCAGAATGTCCAAAGTTTCAGCGGGATTTCCAAAATGTTGAGAGGAACTCGAAACATGTCAACCTTGGTTTTGAGAATCTCTCCCGGAGTTTGAGAGATTTGGACGTGAAAGGGTACCAGTCTTGTCGGGGATTGGGAACCCTTCGCCAGAATGTCCAAAGTTTCAGCGGGATTTCCAAAATGTTGAGAGGAACTCGAAACATGTCAACCTTGGTTTTGAGAATCTCTCCCGGAGTTTGAGAGATTTGGACGTGAAAGGGTACCAGTCTTGTCGGGGATTGGGAACCCTTCGCGAGAATGTCCAAAGTTTCAGCGGGATTTCCAAAATGTTGAGAGGAACTCGAAACATGTCAACCTTGGTTTTGAGAATCTCTCCCGGAGTTTGAGAGATTTGGACGTGAAAGGGTACCAGTCTTGTCGGGGATTGGGAACTCTTCGCGAGAATGTCCCAAGTTTCAGCGGGATTTCCAAAATGTTGAGAGGAACTCGAAACATGTCAACCTTGGTTTTGAGAATCTTCTCCCAGAGTTTGAGAGATTTGGACGTGAAAGGGTACCAGTCTTGTCGGGGATTGGGAACCCTTTGCGAGAATGTCCAAAGTTTCAGCGGGATTTCCAAAATGTTGAGAGGAACTCGAAACATGTCAACCTTGGTTTTGAGAATCTCTCCCGGAGTTTGAGAGATTTGGACGTGAAAGGGTACCAGTCTTGTCGGGGATTGGGAACCCTTCGCGAGAATGTCCAAAGTTTCAGCGGGATTTCCAAAATGTTGAAAGGAACTTGAAACATGTCAACCTTGGTTTTGAGAATCTCTCCCGGAGTTTGAGAGATTTGGACGTGAAAGGGTACCAGTCTTGTCGGGGATTGGGAACCCTTCGCGAGAATGTCCAAAGTTTCAGCGGGATTTCCAAAATGTTGAGAGGAACTCGAAACATGTCAACCTTGGTTTTGAGAATCTCTCCCGGAGTTTGAGAGATTTGGACGTGAAAGGCTACCAGTCTTGTCGGGGATTGGGAACTCTTTGCGAGAATGTCCAACGTTTCAGCGGGATTTCCAAAATGTTGAGAGGAACTCGAAACATGTCAACCTTGGTTTTGAGAATCTCTCCCGGAGTTTGAGAGATTTGGACGTGAAAGGGTACCAGTCTTGTCGGGGATTGGGAACCCTTCGCCAGAATGTCCAAAGTTTCAGCGGGATTTCCAAAATGTTTAGAGGAACTCGAAACATGTCAACCTTGGTTTTGAGAATCTCTCCCAGAGTTTGAGAGATTTGGACGTGAAAGGGTACCAGTCTTGTCGGGGATTGGGAACCCTTCGCGAGAATGTCCAGAGTTTCAGCGGGATTTCCAAAATGTTGAGAGGAACTCGAAACATGTGAACCTTGGTTTTGAGAATCTCTCCCGGAGTTTGAGAGATTTGGACGTGAAAGCGTACCAGTCTTGTCGGGGATTGGGAACCCTTTGCGAGAATGTCCAAAGTTTCAGCGGGATTTCCAAAATGTTGAGAGGAACTCGAAACATGTCAACCTTGGTTTTGAGAATCTCTTCCGGAGTTTGAGAGATTTGGACGTGAAAGGGTACCAGTCTTGTCGGGGATTGGGAACCCTTTGCGAGAATGTCTGAAGTTTCAGCGGGATTTCCAAAATGTTGAGAGGAACTCGAAACATGTCAACCTTGGTTTTGAGAATCTCTCCCGGAGTTTGAGAGATTTGGACGTGAAAGGGTACCAGTCTTGTCGGGGATTGGGAACCCTTCGCCAGAATGTCCAAAGTTTCAGCGGGATTTCCAAAATGTTGAGAGGAACTCGAAACATGTCAACCTTGGTTTTGAGAATCTCTCCCGGAGTTTGAGAGATTTGGACGTGAAAGGGTACCAGTCTTGTCGGGGATTGGGAACCCTTTGCGAGAATGTCCAAAGTTTCAGCGGGATTTCCAAAATGTTGAGAGGAACTCGAAACATGTCAACCTTGGTTTTGAGAATCTCTCCCGGAGTTTGAGAGATTTGGACGTGAAAGGGTACCAGTCTTGTCGGGGATTGGGAACTCTTCGCCAGAATGTCCAAAGTTTCAGCGGGATTTCTAAAATGTTGAGAGGAACTCGAAACATGTGAACCTTGGTTTTGAGAATCTCTCCCGGAGTTTGAGAGATTTGGACGTGAAAGGGTACCAGTCTTGTCGGGGATTGGGAACCCTTCGCGAGAATGTCCAAAGTTTCAGCGGGATTTCCAAAATGTTGAGAGGAACTCGAAACATGTCAACCTTGGTTTTGAGAATCTCTCCCGGAGTTTGAGAGATTTGGACGTGAAAGGGTACCAGTCTTGTCGGGGATTGGGAGCCCTTCGCGAGAATGTCCAAAGTTTCAGCGGGATTTCCAAAATGTTGAACGGAACTCGAAACATGTGAACCTTGGTTTTGAGAATCTCTCCCGGAGTTTGAGAGATTTGGACGTGAAAGGGTACCAGTCTTGTCGGGGATTGGGAACCCTTCGCGAGAATGTCCAAAGTTTCAGCGGGATTTCCAAAATGTTGAGAGGAACTCGAAACATGTCAACCTTGGTTTTGAGAATCTCTCCCAGAGTTTGAGAGATTTGGACGTGAAAGGGTACCAGTCTTGTCGGGGATTGGGAACCCTTCGCCAGAATGTCCAAAGTTTCAGCGGGATTTCCAAAATGTTGAGAGGAACTCGAAACATGTCAACCTTGGTTTTGAGAATCTCTCCCGGAGTTTGAGAGATTTGGACGTGAAAGTGTACCAGTCTTGTCGGGGATTGGGAACCCTTCGCGAGAATGTCCAAAGTTTCAGCGGGATTTCCAAAATGTTGAGAGGAACTCGAAACATGTCAACCTTGGTTTTGAGAATCTCTCCCGGAGTTTGAGAGATTTGGACGTGAAAGGGTACCAGTCTTGTCGGGGATTGGGAACCCTTCGCGAGAATGTCCAAAGTTTCAGCGGGATTTCCAAAATGTTGAAAGGAACTCGAAACATGTCAACCTTGGTTTTGAGAATCTCTCCCGGAGTTTGAGAGATTTGGACGTGAAAGGGTACCAGTCTTGTCGGGGATTGGGAACCCTTCGCGAGAATGTCCAAAGTTTCAGTGGGATTTCCAAAATGTTGAAAGGAACTCGGAACATGTCAACCTTGGTTTTGAGAATCTCTCCCGGAGTTTGAGAGATTTGGACGTGAAAGGGTACCAGTCTTGTCGGGGATTGGGAACCCTTCGCGAGAATGTCCAAAGTTTCAGCGGGATTTCCAAAATGTTGAGAGGAACTCGAAACATGTCAACCTTGGTTTTGAGAATCTCTCCCGGAGTTTGAGAGTTTTGGATGTGAAAGGGTACCAGTCTTGTCGGGGATTGGGAGCCCTTCGCGAGAATGTCCAAAGTTTCAGCGGGATTTCCAAAATGTTGAACGGAACTCGAAACATGTGAACCTTGGTTTTGAGAATCTCTCCCAGAGTTTGAGAGATTTGGACGTGAAAGGGTACCAGTCTTGTCGGGGATTGGGAACCCTTCGCGAGAATGTCCAAAGTTTCAGCGGGATTTCCAAAATGTTGAGAGGAACTCGAAACATGTCAACCTTGGTTTTGAGAATCTCTCCCAGAGTTTGAGAGATTTGGACGTGAAAGGGTACCAGTCTTGTCGGGGATTGGGAACCCTTCGCCAGAATGTCCAAAGTTTCAGCGGGATTTCCAAAATGTTGAGAGGAACTCGAAACATGTCAACCTTGGTTTTAAGAATCTCTCCCGGAGTTTGAGAGATTTGGACGTGAAAGGGTACCAGTCTTGTCGGGGATTGGGAACCCTTCGCGAGAATGTCCAAAGTTTTAGCGGGATTTCCAAAATGTTGAGAGGAACTCGAAACATGTCAACCTTGGTTTTGAGAATCTCTCCCGGAGTTTGAGAGATTTGGACGTGAAAGGGTACCAGTCTTGTCGGGGATTGGGAACTCTTCGCGAGAATGTCCAAAGTTTCAGCGGGATTTCCAAAATGTTGAAAGGAACTCGAAACCTGTCAACCTTGGTTTTGAGAATCTCTCCCGGAGTTTGAGAGATTTGGACGTGAAAGTGTACCAGTCTTGTCGGGGATTGGGAACCCTTCGCGAGAATGTCCAAAGTTTCAGCGGGATTTCTAAAATGTTGAGAGGAACTCGAAACATGTCAACCTTGGTTTTGAGAATCTCTCCCGGAGTTTGAGAGATTTGGACGTGAAAGGGTACCAGTCTTGTCGGGGATTGGGAACCCTTCGCGAGAATGTCCAAAGTTTCAGCGGGATTTCCAAAATGTTGAGAGGAACTCGAAACATGTCAACCTTGGTTTTGAGAATCTCTCCCGGAGTTTGAGAGATTTGGACGTGAAAGGGTACCAGTCTTGTCGGGGATTGGGAACTCTTCGCGAGAATGTCCAAAGTTTCAGCGGGATTTCCAAAATGTTGAGAGGAACTCGAAACATGTCAACCTTGGTTTTGAGAATCTTCTCCCAGAGTTTGAGAGATTTGGACGTGAAAGGGTACCAGTCTTGTCGGGGATTGGGAACCCTTCGCGAGCATGTCCAAAGTTTCAGCGGGATTTCCAAAATGTTGAGAGGAACTCGAAACATGTCAACCTTGGTTTTGAGAATCTCTCCCGGAGTTTGAGAGATTTGGACGTGAAAGGGTACCAGTCTTGTCGGGGATTGGGAACTCTTCGCGAGAATGTCCAAAGTTTCAGCGGGATTTCCAAAATGTTGAGAGGAACTCGAAACATGTCAACCTTGGTTTTGAGAATCTTCTCCCAGAGTTTGAGAGATTTGGACGTGAAAGGGTACCAGTCTTGTCGGGGATTGGGAACCCTTCGCGAGCATGTCCAAAGTTTCAGCGGGATTTCCAAAATGTTGAGAGGAACTCGAAACATGTCAACCTTGGTTTTGAGAATCTCTCCCGGAGTTTGAGAGATTTGGACGTGAAAGGGTACCAGTCTTGTCGGGGATTGTGAACCCTTCGCGAGAATGTCCAAAGTTTCAGCGGGATTTCCAAAATGTTGAGAGGAACTCGAAACATGTCAACCTTGGTTTTGATAATCTCTCCCGGAGTTTGAGAGATTTGGACGTGAAAGGGTACCAGTCTTGTCGGGGATTGGGAACCCTTCGCGAGAATGTCCAAAGTTTCAGCGGGATTTCCAAAATGTTGAGAGGAACTCGAAACATGTCAACCTTGGTTTTGAGAATCTCTCCCGGAGTTTGAGAGATTTGGACGTGAAAAGGTACCAGTCTTGTCGGGGATTGGAACCCTTCGCGAGAATGTCCAAAGTTTCAGCGGGATTTCCAAAATGTTGAGAGGAACTCGAAACATGTCAACCTTGGTTTTGAGAATCTCTCCCGGAGTTTGAGAGATTTGGACGTGAAAGGGTACCAGTCTTGTCAGGGATTGGGAACCCTTCGCGAGAATGTCCAAAGTTTCAGCGGGATTTCCAAAATGTTGAGAGGAACTCGAAACATGTCAACCTTGGTTTTGAGAATCTCTCCCGGAGTTTGAGAGATTTGGACGTGAAAGGGTACCAGTCTTGTCGGGGATTGGGAACCCTTCGCCAGAATGTCCAAAGTTTCAGCGGGATTTCCAAAACGTTGAGAGGAACTCGAAACATGTCAACCTTGGTTTTGAGAATCTCTCCCGGAGTTTGAGAGATTTGGACGTGAAAAGGTACCAGTCTTGTCGGGGATTGGAACCCTTCGCGAGAATGTCCAAAGTTTCAGCGGGATTTCCAAAATGTTGAGAGGAACTCGAAACATGTCAACCTTGGTTTTGAGAATCTCTCCCGGAGTTTGAGAGATTTGGACGTGAAAGGGTACCAGTCTTGTCGGGGATTGGGAACCCTTCGCGAGAATGTCCAAAGTTTCAGTGGGATTTCCAAAATGTTGAAAGGAACTCGAAACATGTCAACCTTGGTTTTGATAATCTCTCCCGGAGTTTGAGAGATTTGGACGTGAAAGGGTACCAGTCTGGTCGGGGATTGGGAACCCTTCGCGAGAATGTCCAAAGTTTCAGCGGGATTTCCAAAATGTTGAGAGGAACTCGAAACATGTCAACCTTGGTTTTGAGAATCTCTCCCGGAGTTTGAGAGTTTTGGATGTTAAAGGGTACCAGTCTTGTCGGGGATTGGGAGCCCTTCGCGAGAATGTCCAAAGTTTCAGCGGGATTTCCAAAATGTTGAGAGGAACTCGAAACATGTCAACCTTGGTTTTGAGAATCTCTCCCGGAGTTTGAGAGATTTGGACGTGAAAGGGTACCAGTCTTGTCGGGGATTGGGAACCCTTCGCGAGAATGTCCAAAGTTTCAGCGGGATTTCCAAAATGTTGAGAGGAACTCGAAACATGTCAACCTTGGTTTTGAGAATCTCTCCCGGAGTTTGAGAGATTTGGACGTGAAAGGGTACCAGTCTTGTCGGGGATTGGGAACCCTTCGCGAGAATGTCCAAAGTTTCAGCGGGATTTCCAAAATGTTGAGAGGAACTCGAAACATGTCAACCTTGGTTTTGAGAATCTCTCCCAGAGTTTGAAAGATTTGGACGTGAAAGGGTACCAGTCTTGTCGGGGATTGGGAACCCTTCGCCAGAACGTCCAAAGTTTCAGCGGGATTTCCAAAATGTTGAGAGGAACTCGAAACATGTCAACCTTGGTTTTGAGAATCTCTCACGGAGTTTGAGAGATTTGGACGTGAAAGGGTACCAGTCTTGTCGGGGATTGGGAACCCTTCGCGAGAAAGTCCAAAGTTTCAGCGGGATTTCCAAAATGTTGAGAGGAACTCGAAACATGTCAACCTCGGTTTTGAGAATCTCTCCCGGAGTTTGAGAGATTTGGACGTGAAAGGGTACCAGTCTTGTCGGGGATTGGGAACCCTTCGCCAGAATGTCCAAAGTTTCAGCGGGATTTCCAGAATGTTGAGAGGAACTCGAAACATGTCAACCTTGGTTTTGAGAATCTCTCCCGGAGTTTGAGAGATTTGGACGTGAAAGGGTACCAGTCTTGTCGGGGATTGGGAACCCTTCACGAGAATGTCCAAAGTTTCAGCGGGATTTCCAAAATGTTGAGAGGAACTCGAATCATGTCAACCTTGGTTTTGAGAATCTCTCCCAGAGTTTGAGAGATTTGGACGTGAAAGAGTACCAGTCTTGTCGGGGATTGGGAACCCTTCGCGAGAATGTCCAAAGTTTCAGCGGGATTTCCAAAATGTTGAGAGGAACTCGAAACATGTCAACCTTGGTTTTGAGAATCTCTCCCGGAGTTTGAGAGATATGGACGTGAAAGTGTACCAGTCTTGTCGGGGATTGGGAAACCTTCGCGAGAATGTCCAAAGTTTCAGCGGGATTTCCAAAATGTTGAAAGGAACTCGAAACGTGTCAACCTTGGTTTTGAGAATCTCTCCGGGAGTTTGAGAGATTTGGACGTGAAAGGGTACCAGTCTTGTCGGGGATTGGGAACCCTTTGCGAGAATGTCCAAAGTTTCAGCGGGATTTCCAAAATGTTGAAAGGAACTCGAAACATGTCAACCTTGGTTTTGAGAATCTCTCCCGGAGTTTGAGAGATTTGGACGTGAAAGGGTACCAGTCTTGTCGGGGATTGGGAACCCTTCGCGAGAATGTCCAAAGTTTCAGCGGGATTTCCAAAATGTTGAAAGGAACTCGAAACATGTCAACCTTGGTTTTGAGAATCTCTCCCGGAGTTTGAGAGATTTGGACGTGAAAGGGTACCAGTCTTGTCAGGGATTGGGAACGCTTCGCGAGAATGTCCAAAGTTTCAGCGGGATTTCCAAAATGTTGAGAGGAACTCGAAACATGTTAACCTTGGTTTTGATAATCTCTCCCGGAGTTTGAGAGATTTGGACGTGAAAGGGTACCAGTCTGGTCGGGGATTGGGAACCCTTCGCGAGAATGTCCAAAGTTTCAGCGGGATTTCCAAAATGTTGAGAGGAACTCGAAACATGTCAACCTTGGTTTTGAGAATCTCTCCCAGAGTTTGAAAGATTTGGACGTGAAAGGGTACCAGTCTTGTCGGGGATTGGGAACCCTTCGCGAGAATGTCCAAAGTTTCAGCGGGATTTCCAAAATGTTGAGAGGAACTCGAAACATGTCAACCTTGGTTTTGAGAATCTCTCCCGGAGTTTGAGAGATTTGGACGTGAAAGGGTACCAGTCTTGTCGGGGATTGGGAACCCTTCGCGAGAATGTCCAAAGTTTCAGCGGGATTTCCAAAATGTTGAGAGGAACTCGAAACATGTCAACCTTGGTTTTGAGAATCTCTCCCAGAGTTTGAAAGATTTGGACGTGAAAGGGTACCAGTCTTGTCGGGGATTGGGAACCCTTCGCGAGAATGTCCAAAGTTTCAGCGGGATTTCCAAAATGTTGAGAGGAACTCGAAACATGTCAACCTTGGTTTTGAGAATCTCTCCCGGAGTTTGAGAGATTTGGACGTGAAAGGGTACCAGTCTTGTCGGGGATTGGGAACCCTTCGTGAGAATGTCCAAAGTTTCAGCGGGATTTCCAAAACGTTGAGAGGAACTCGAAACATGTCAACCTTGGTTTTGAGAATCTCTCCCGGAGTTTGAGAGATTTGGACGTGAAAGGGTACCAGTCTTGTCGGGGATTGGGAACCCTTCGCCAGAACGTCCAAAGTTTCAGCGGGATTTCCAAAATGTTGAGAGGAACTCGAAACATGTCAACCTTGGTTTTGAGAATCTCTCCCGGAGTGTGAGAGATTTGGACGTGAAAGGGTACCAGTCTTGTCGGGGATTGGGAACCCTTCGCCAGAATGTCCAAAGTTTCAGCGGGATTTCCAGAATGTTGAGAGGAACTCGAAACATGTCAACCTTGGTTTTGAGAATCTCTCCCGGAGTTTGAGAGATTTGGACGTGAAAGGGTACCAGTCTTGTCGGGGATTGGGAACCCTTCACGAGAATGTCCAAAGTTTCAGCGGGATTTCTAAAATGTTGAGAGGAACTCGAATCATGTCAACCTTGGTTTTGAGAATCTCTCCCAGAGTTTGAGAGATTTGGACGTGAAAGGGTACCAGTCTTGTCGGGGATTGGGAACCCTTCGCGAGAATGTCCAAAGTTTCAGCGGGATTTCCAAAATGTTGAGAGGAACTCGAAACATGTCAACCTTGGTTTTGAGAATCTCTCCCGGAGTTTGAGAGATTTGGACGTGAAAGTGTACCAGTCTTGTCGGGGATTGGGAAACCTTCGCGAGAATGTCCAAAGTTTCAGCGGGATTTCCAAAATGTTTAAAGGAACTCGAAACGTGTCAACCTTGGTTTTGAGAATCTCTCCCGGAGTTTGAGAGATTTGGACGTGAAAGGGTACCAGTCTTGTCGGGGATTGGGAACCCTTTGCGAGAATGTCCAAAGTTTCAGCGGGATATCCAAAATGTTGAAAGGAACTCGAAACATGTCAACCTTGGTTTTGAGAATCTCTCCCGGAGTTTGAGAGATTTGGACGTGAAAGGGTACCAGTCTTGTCGGGGATTGGGAACCCTTCGCGAGAATGTCCAAAGTTTCAGCGGGATTTCCAAAATGTTGAAAGGAACTCGAAACATGTCAACCTTGGTTTTGAGAATCTCTCCCGGAGTTTGAGAGATTTGGACGTGAAAGGGTACCAGTCTTGTCAGGGATTGGGAACGCTTCGCGAGAATGTCCAAAGTTTCAGCGGGATTTCCAAAATGTTGAGAGGAACTCGAAACATGTCAACCTTGGTTTTGAGAATCTCTCCCAGAGTTTGAAAGATTTGGACGTGAAAGGGTACCAGTCTTGTCGGGGATTGGGAACCCTTCGCGAGAATGTCCAAAGTTTCAGCGGGATTTCCAAAATGTTGAGAGGAACTCGAAACATGTCAACCTTGGTTTTGAGAATCTCTCCCGGAGTTTGAGAGATTTGGACGTGAAAGGGTACCAGTCTTGTCGGGGATTGGGAACCCTTCGTGAGAATGTCCAAAGTTTCAGCGGGATTTCCAAAACGTTGAGAGGAACTCGAAACATGTCAACCTTGGTTTTGAGAATCTCTCCCGGAGTTTGAGAGATTTGGACGTGAAAGGGTACCAGTCTTGTCGGGGATTGGGAACCCTTCGCCAGAACGTCCAAAGTTTCAGCGGGATTTCCAAAATGTTGAGAGGAACTCGAAACATGTCAACCTTGGTTTTGAGAATCTCTCCCGGAGTGTGAGAGATTTGGACGTGAAAGGGTACCAGTCTTGTCGGGGATTGGGAACCCTTCGCCAGAATGTCCAAAGTTTCAGCGGGATTTCCAGAATGTTGAGAGGAACTCGAAACATGTCAACCTTGGTTTTGAGAATCTCTCCCGGAGTTTGAGAGATTTGGACGTGAAAGGGTACCAGTCTTGTCGGGGATTGGGAACCCTTCACGAGAATGTCCAAAGTTTCAGCGGGATTTCTAAAATGTTGAGAGGAACTCGAATCATGTCAACCTTGGTTTTGAGAATCTCTCCCAGAGTTTGAGAGATTTGGACGTGAAAGGGTACCAGTCTTGTCGGGGATTGGGAACCCTTCGCGAGAATGTCCAAAGTTTCAGCGGGATTTCCAAAATGTTGAGAGGAACTCGAAACATGTCAACCTTGGTTTTGAGAATCTCTCCCGGAGTTTGAGAGATTTGGACGTGAAAGTGTACCAGTCTTGTCGGGGATTGGGAAACCTTCGCGAGAATGTCCAAAGTTTCAGCGGGATTTCCAAAATGTTTAAAGGAACTCGAAACGTGTCAACCTTGGTTTTGAGAATCTCTCCGGGAGTTTGAGAGATTTGGACGTGAAAGGGTACCAGTCTTGTCGGGGATTGGGAACCCTTTGCGAGAATGTCCAAAGTTTCAGCGGGATATCCAAAATGTTGAAAGGAACTCGAAACATGTCAACCTTGGTTTTGAGAATCTCTCCCGGAGTTTGAGAGATTTGGACGTGAAAGGGTACCAGTCTTGTCGGGGATTGGGAACCCTTCGCGAGAATGTCCAAAGTTTCAGCGGGATTTCCAAAATGTTGAAAGGAACTCGAAACATGTCAACCTTGGTTTTGAGAATCTCTCCCGGAGTTTGAGAGATTTGGACGTGAAAGGGTACCAGTCTTGTCAGGGATTGGGAACGCTTCGCGAGAATGTCCAAAGTTTCAGCGGGATTTCCAAAATGTTGAAAGGAACTCGAAACATGTCAACCTTGGTTTTGAGAATCTCTCCCGGAGTTTGAGAGATTTGGACGTGAAAGGGTACCAGTCTTGTCGGGGATTGGGAACCCTTCGCGAGAATGTCCAAAGTTTCAGCGGGATTTCCAAAACGTTGAGAGGAACTCGAAACATGTCAACCTTGGTTTTGAGAATCTCTCCCGGAGTTTGAGAGATTTGGACGTGAAAGGGTACCAGTCTTGTCGGGGATTGGGAACCCTTCGCCAGAACGTACAAAGTTTCAGCGGGATTTCCAGAATGTTGAGAGGAACTCGAAACATGTCAACCTTGGTTTTGAGAATCTCTCCCGGAGTTTGAGAGATTTGGACGTGAAAGGGTACCAGTCTTGTCGGGGATTGGGAACCCTTCACGAGAATGTCCAAAGTTTCAGCGGGATTTCCAAAATGTTGAGAGGAACTCGAATCATGTCAACCTTGGTTTTGAGAATCTCTCCCAGAGTTTGAGAGATTTGGACGTGAAAGGGTACCAGTCTTGTCGGGGATTGGGAACCCTTCACGAGAATGTCCAAAGTTTCAGCGGGATTTCCAAAATGTTGAGAGGAACTCGAAACATGTCAACCTTGGTTTTGAGAATCTCTCCCGGAGTTTGAGAGTTTTGGATGTGAAAGGGTACCAGTCTTGTCGGGGATTGGGAGCCCTTCGCGAGAATGTCCAAAGTTTCAGCGGGATTTCCAAAATGTTGAACGGAACTCGAAACATGTGAACCTTGGTTTTGAGAATCTCTCCCAGAGTTTGAGAGATTTGGACGTTAAAGGGTACCAGTCTTGTCGGGGATTGGGAACTCTTCGCGAGAATGTCCAAAGTTTCAGCGGGATTTCCATTATGTTGAGAGGAACTCGAAACATGTCAACCTTGGTTTTGAGAATCTCTCCCAGAGTTTGAGAGATTTGGACGTGAAAGGGTACCAGTCTTGTCGGGGATTGGGAACCCTTCGCGAGAATGTCCAAAGTTTCAACGGGATTTCCAAAATTTTGAGAGGAACTCGAAACATGTCAACCTTGGTTTTGAGAATCTCTCCCGGAGTTTGAGAGATTTGGACGTGAAAGGGTACCAGTCTTGTCGGGGATTGGGAACCCTTCGCCAGAATGTCCAAAGTTTCAGCGGGATTTCCAAAATGTTGAGAGGAACTCGAAACATGTCAACCTTGGTTTTGAGAATCTCTCCCGGAGTTTGAGAGATTTGGACGTGAAAGGGTACCAGTCTTGTCGGGGATTGGGAACCCTTCGCCAGAATGTCCAAAGTTTCAGCGGGATTTCCAAAATGTTGAGAGGAACTCGAAACATGTCAACCTTGGTTTTGAGAATCTCTCCCGGAGTTTGAGAGATTTGGACGTGAAAGGGTACCAGTCTTGTCGGGGATTGGGAACCCTTCGCGAGAATGTCCAAAGTTTCAGCGGGATTTCCAAAATGTTGAGAGGAACTCGAAACATGTCAACCTTGGTTTTGAGAATCTCTCCCGGAGTTTGAGAGATTTGGACGTGAAAGGGTACCAGTCTTGTCGGGGATTGGGAACCCTTCGCGAGAATGTCCAAAGTTTCAGCGGGATTTCCAAAATGTTGAGAGGAACTCGAAACATGTCAACCTTGGTTTTGAGAATCTCTCCCGGAGTTTGAGAGATTTGGACGTGAAAGGGTACCAGTCTTGTCGGGGATTGGGAACTCTTCGCGAGAATGTCCAAAGTTTCAGCGGGATTTCCAAAATGTTGAGAGGAACTCGAAACATGTCAACCTTGGTTTTGAGAATCTTCTCCCGGAGTTTGAGAGATTTGGACGTGAAAGGGTACCAGTCTTGTCGGGGATTGGGAACCCTTCGCGAGAATGTCCAAAGTTTCAGCGGGATTTCCAAAATGTTGAAAGGAACTCAAAACATGTCAACCTTGGTTTTGAGAATCTCTCCCGGAGTTTGAGAGATTTGGACGTGAAAGGGTACCAGTCTTGTCGGGGATTGGGAACTCTTCGCGAGAATGTCCAAAGTTTCAGCGGGATTTCCAAAATGTTGAGAGGAACTCGAAACATGTCAACCTTGGTTTTGAGAATCTCTCCCAGAGTTTGAGAGATTTGGACGTGAAAGGGTACCAGTCTTGTCGGGGATTGGGAACCCTTCGCGAGAATGTCCAAAGTTTCAGCGGGATTTCCAAAATGTTGAGAGGAACTCGAAACATGTCAACCTTGGTTTTGAGAATCTCTCCCGGAGTTTGAGAGATTTGGACGTGAAAGGGTACCAGTCTTGTCGGGGATTGGGAACCCTTCGCCAGAATGTCCAAAGTTTCAGCGGGATTTCCAAAATGTTGAGAGGAACTCGAAACATGTCAACCTTGGTTTTGAGAATCTCTCCCGGAGTTTGAGAGATTTGGACGTGAAAGGGTACCAGTCTTGTCGGGGATTGGGAACCCTTCGCGAGAATGTCCAAAGTTTCAGCGGGATTTCCAAAATGTTGAAAGGAACTCGAAACATGTCAACCTTGGTTTTGAGAATCTCTCCCGGAGTTTGAGAGATTTGGACGTGAAAGGGTACCAGTCTTGTCGGGGATTGGGAACCCTTCGCCAGAATGTCCAAAGTTTCAGCGGGATTTCCAAAATGTTGAGAGGAACTCGAAAAATGTCAACCTTGGTTTTGAGAATCTCTCCCGGAGTTTGAGAGATTTGGACGTGAAAGGGTACCAGTCTTGTCGGGGATTGGGAACCCTTCGCGAGAATGTCCAAAGTTTCAGCGGGATTTCCAAAATGTTGAGAGGAACTCGAAACATGTCAACCTTGGTTTTGAGAATCTCTCCCGGAGTTTGAGAGATTTGGACGTGAAAGGGTACCAGTCTTGTCGGGGATTGGGAACCCTTCGCGAGAATGTCCAAAGTTTCAGCGGGATTTCCAAAATGTTGAGAGGAACTCGAAACATGTCAACCTTGGTTTTGAGAATCTCTCCCGGAGTTTGAGAGATTTGGACGTGAAAGGGTACCAGTCTTGTCGGGGATTGGGAACCCTTCGCGAGAATGTCCAAAGTTTCAGCGGGATTTCCAAAATGTTGAGAGGAACTCGAAACATGTCAACCTTGGTTTTGATAATCTCTCCCGGAGATTGAGAGATTTGGACGTGAAAGGGTACCAGTCTTGTCGGGGATTGGTAACCCTTCGCGAGAATGTCCAAAGTTTCAGTGGGATTTCCAAAATGTTGAAAGGAACTCGAAACATGTCAACCTTGGTTTTGAGAATCTCTCCCGGAGTTTGAGAGATTTGGACGTGAAAGGGTACCAGTTTATTCGGGGATTGGGAACCCTTCGCGAGAATGTCCAAAGTTTCAGCGGGATTTCCAAAATGTTGAGAGGAACTCGAAACATGTCAACCTTGGTTTTGAGAATCTCTCCCGGAGTTTGAGAGATTTGGACGTGAAAGGGTACCAGTCTTGTCGGGGATTGGGAACCCTTTGCGAGAATGTCCAAAGTTTCAGCGGGATATCCAAAATGTTGAAAGGAACTCGAAACATGTCAACCTTGGTTTTGAGAATCTCTCCCGGAGTTTGAGAGATTTGGACGTGAAAGGGTACCAGTCTTGTCGGGGATTGGGAACCCTTCGCGAGAATGTCCAAAGTTTCAGCGGGATTTCCAAAATGTTGAAAGGAACTCGAAACATGTCAACCTTGGTTTTGAGAATCTCTCCCGGAGTTTGAGAGATTTGGACGTGAAAGGGTACCAGTCTTGTCAGGGATTGGGAACGCTTCGCGAGAATGTCCAAAGTTTCAGCGGGATTTCCAAAATGTTGAAAGGAACTCGAAACATGTCAGCCTTGGTTTTGAGAATCTCTCCCGGAGTTTGAGAGATTTGGACGTGAAAGGGTACCAGTCTTGTCGGGGATTGGGAACCCTTCGCGAGAATGTCCAAAGTTTCAGCGGGATTTCCAAAATGTTGAGAGGAACTCGAAACATGTCAACCTTGGTTTTGAGAATCTCTCCCGGAGTTTGAGAGATTTGGACGTGAAAGGGTACCAGTCTTGTCGGGGATTGGGAACCCTTCGCCAGAACGTCCAAAGTTTCAGCGGGATTTCCAAAATGTTGAGAGGAACTCGAAACATGTCAACCTTGGTTTTGAGAATCTCTCCCGGAGTGTGAGAGATTTGGACGTGAAAGGGTACCAGTCTTGTCGGGGATTGGGAACCCTTCGCGAGAATGTCCAAAGTTTCAGCGGGATTTCCAAAATGTTGAGAGGAACTCGAAACATGTCAACCTCGGTTTTGAGAATCTCTCCCGGAGTTTGAGAGATTTGGACGTGAAAGGGTACCAGTCTTGTCGGGGATTGGGAACCCTTCGCGAGAATGTCCAAAGTTTCAGCGGGATTTCCAAAATGTTGAAAGGAACTCGAAACATGTCAACCTTGGTTTTGAGAATCTCTCCCGGAGTTTGAGAGATTTGGACGTGAAAGGGTACCAGTCTTGTCGGGGATTGGGAACCCTTCGCGAGAATGTCCAAAGTTTCAGCGGGATTTCCAAAACGTTGAGAGGAACTCGAAACATGTCAACCTTGGTTTTGAGAATCTCTCCCGGAGTTTGAGAGATTTGGACGTGAAAGGGTACCAGTCTTGTCGGGGATTGGGAACCCTTCGCCAGAACGTACAAAGTTTCAGCGGGATTTCCAGAATGTTGAGAGGAACTCGAAACATGTCAACCTTGGTTTTGAGAATCTCTCCCGGAGTTTGAGAGATTTGGACGTGAAAGGGTACCAGTCTTGTCGGGGATTGGGAACCCTTCACGAGAATGTCCAAAGTTTCAGCGGGATTTCCAAAATGTTGAGAGGAACTCGAATCATGTCAACCTTGGTTTTGAGAATCTCTCCCAGAGTTTGAGAGATTTGGACGTGAAAGGGTACCAGTCTTGTCGGGGATTGGGAACCCTTCACGAGAATGTCCAAAGTTTCAGCGGGATTTCCAAAATGTTGAGAGGAACTCGAAACATGTCAACCTTGGTTTTGAGAATCTCTCCCGGAGTTTGAGAGTTTTGGATGTGAAAGGGTACCAGTCTTGTCGGGGATTGGGAGCCCTTCGCGAGAATGTCCAAAGTTTCAGCGGGATTTCCAAAATGTTGAACGGAACTCGAAACATGTGAACCTTGGTTTTGAGAATCTCTCCCAGAGTTTGAGAGATTTGGACGTTAAAGGGTACCAGTCTTGTCGGGGATTGGGAACTCTTCGCGAGAATGTCCAAAGTTTCAGCGGGATTTCCATTATGTTGAGAGGAACTCGAAACATGTCAACCTTGGTTTTGAGAATCTCTCCCAGAGTTTGAGAGATTTGGACGTGAAAGGGTACCAGTCTTGTCGGGGATTGGGAACCCTTCGCGAGAATGTCCAAAGTTTCAACGGGATTTCCAAAATTTTGAGAGGAACTCGAAACATGTCAACCTTGGTTTTGAGAATCTCTCCCGGAGTTTGAGAGATTTGGACGTGAAAGGGTACCAGTCTTGTCGGGGATTGGGAACCCTTCGCCAGAATGTCCAAAGTTTCAGCGGGATTTCCAAAATGTTGAGAGGAACTCGAAACATGTCAACCTTGGTTTTGAGAATCTCTCCCGGAGTTTGAGAGATTTGGACGTGAAAGGGTACCAGTCTTGTCGGGGATTGGGAACCCTTCGCCAGAATGTCCAAAGTTTCAGCGGGATTTCCAAAATGTTGAGAGGAACTCGAAACATGTCAACCTTGGTTTTGAGAATCTCTCCCGGAGTTTGAGAGATTTGGACGTGAAAGGGTACCAGTCTTGTCGGGGATTGGGAACCCTTCGCGAGAATGTCCAAAGTTTCAGCGGGATTTCCAAAATGTTGAGAGGAACTCGAAACATGTCAACCTTGGTTTTGAGAATCTCTCCCGGAGTTTGAGAGATTTGGACGTGAAAGGGTACCAGTCTTGTCGGGGATTGGGAACCCTTCGCGAGAATGTCCAAAGTTTCAGCGGGATTTCCAAAATGTTGAGAGGAACTCGAAACATGTCAACCTTGGTTTTGAGAATCTCTCCCGGAGTTTGAGAGATTTGGACGTGAAAGGGTACCAGTCTTGTCGGGGATTGGGAACTCTTCGCGAGAATGTCCAAAGTTTCAGCGGGATTTCCAAAATGTTGAGAGGAACTCGAAACATGTCAACCTTGGTTTTGAGAATCTTCTCCCGGAGTTTGAGAGATTTGGACGTGAAAGGGTACCAGTCTTGTCGGGGATTGGGAACCCTTCGCGAGAATGTCCAAAGTTTCAGCGGGATTTCCAAAATGTTGAAAGGAACTCAAAACATGTCAACCTTGGTTTTGAGAATCTCTCCCGGAGTTTGAGAGATTTGGACGTGAAAGGGTACCAGTCTTGTCGGGGATTGGGAACTCTTCGCGAGAATGTCCAAAGTTTCAGCGGGATTTCCAAAATGTTGAGAGGAACTCGAAACATGTCAACCTTGGTTTTGAGAATCTCTCCCAGAGTTTGAGAGATTTGGACGTGAAAGGGTACCAGTCTTGTCGGGGATTGGGAACCCTTCGCGAGAATGTCCAAAGTTTCAGCGGGATTTCCAAAATGTTGAGAGGAACTCGAAACATGTCAACCTTGGTTTTGAGAATCTCTCCCGGAGTTTGAGAGATTTGGACGTGAAAGGGTACCAGTCTTGTCGGGGATTGGGAACCCTTCGCCAGAATGTCCAAAGTTTCAGCGGGATTTCCAAAATGTTGAGAGGAACTCGAAACATGTCAACCTTGGTTTTGAGAATCTCTCCCGGAGTTTGAGAGATTTGGACGTGAAAGGGTACCAGTCTTGTCGGGGATTGGGAACCCTTCGCGAGAATGTCCAAAGTTTCAGCGGGATTTCCAAAATGTTGAAAGGAACTCGAAACATGTCAACCTTGGTTTTGAGAATCTCTCCCGGAGTTTGAGAGATTTGGACGTGAAAGGGTACCAGTCTTGTCGGGGATTGGGAACCCTTCGCCAGAATGTCCAAAGTTTCAGCGGGATTTCCAAAATGTTGAGAGGAACTCGAAAAATGTCAACCTTGGTTTTGAGAATCTCTCCCGGAGTTTGAGAGATTTGGACGTGAAAGGGTACCAGTCTTGTCGGGGATTGGGAACCCTTCGCGAGAATGTCCAAAGTTTCAGCGGGATTTCCAAAATGTTGAGAGGAACTCGAAACATGTCAACCTTGGTTTTGAGAATCTCTCCCGGAGTTTGAGAGATTTGGACGTGAAAGGGTACCAGTCTTGTCGGGGATTGGGAACCCTTCGCGAGAATGTCCAAAGTTTCAGCGGGATTTCCAAAATGTTGAGAGGAACTCGAAACATGTCAACCTTGGTTTTGAGAATCTCTCCCGGAGTTTGAGAGATTTGGACGTGAAAGGGTACCAGTCTTGTCGGGGATTGGGAACCCTTCGCGAGAATGTCCAAAGTTTCAGCGGGATTTCCAAAATGTTGAGAGGAACTCGAAACATGTCAACCTTGGTTTTGATAATCTCTCCCGGAGATTGAGAGATTTGGACGTGAAAGGGTACCAGTCTTGTCGGGGATTGGTAACCCTTCGCGAGAATGTCCAAAGTTTCAGTGGGATTTCCAAAATGTTGAAAGGAACTCGAAACATGTCAACCTTGGTTTTGAGAATCTCTCCCGGAGTTTGAGAGATTTGGACGTGAAAGGGTACCAGTTTATTCGGGGATTGGGAACCCTTCGCGAGAATGTCCAAAGTTTCAGCGGGATTTCCAAAATGTTGAGAGGAACTCGAAACATGTCAACCTTGGTTTTGAGAATCTCTCCCGGAGTTTGAGAGATTTGGACGTGAAAGGGTACCAGTCTTGTCGGGGATTGGGAACCCTTTGCGAGAATGTCCAAAGTTTCAGCGGGATATCCAAAATGTTGAAAGGAACTCGAAACATGTCAACCTTGGTTTTGAGAATCTCTCCCGGAGTTTGAGAGATTTGGACGTGAAAGGGTACCAGTCTTGTCGGGGATTGGGAACCCTTCGCGAGAATGTCCAAAGTTTCAGCGGGATTTCCAAAATGTTGAAAGGAACTCGAAACATGTCAACCTTGGTTTTGAGAATCTCTCCCGGAGTTTGAGAGATTTGGACGTGAAAGGGTACCAGTCTTGTCAGGGATTGGGAACGCTTCGCGAGAATGTCCAAAGTTTCAGCGGGATTTCCAAAATGTTGAAAGGAACTCGAAACATGTCAGCCTTGGTTTTGAGAATCTCTCCCGGAGTTTGAGAGATTTGGACGTGAAAGGGTACCAGTCTTGTCGGGGATTGGGAACCCTTCGCGAGAATGTCCAAAGTTTCAGCGGGATTTCCAAAATGTTGAGAGGAACTCGAAACATGTCAACCTTGGTTTTGAGAATCTCTCCCGGAGTTTGAGAGATTTGGACGTGAAAGGGTACCAGTCTTGTCGGGGATTGGGAACCCTTCGCCAGAACGTCCAAAGTTTCAGCGGGATTTCCAAAATGTTGAGAGGAACTCGAAACATGTCAACCTTGGTTTTGAGAATCTCTCCCGGAGTGTGAGAGATTTGGACGTGAAAGGGTACCAGTCTTGTCGGGGATTGGGAACCCTTCGCGAGAATGTCCAAAGTTTCAGCGGGATTTCCAAAATGTTGAGAGGAACTCGAAACATGTCAACCTCGGTTTTGAGAATCTCTCCCGGAGTTTGAGAGATTTGGACGTGAAAGGGTACCAGTCTTGTCGGGGATTGGGAACCCTTCGCCAGAATGTCCAAAGTTTCAGCGGGATTTCCAGAATGTTGAGAGGAACTCGAAACATGTCAACCTTGGTTTTGAGAATCTCTCCCGGAGTTTGAGAGATTTGGACGTGAAAGGGTACCAGTCTTGTCGGGGATTGGGAACCCTTCACGAGAATGTCCAAAGTTTCAGCGGGATTTCCAAAATGTTGAGAGGAACTCGAATCATGTCAACCTTGGTTTTGAGAATCTCTCCCAGAGTTTGAGAGATTTGGACGTGAAAGGGTACCAGTCTTGTCGGGGATTGGGAACCCTTCACGAGAATGTCCAAAGTTTCAGCGGGATTTCCAAAATGTTGAGAGGAACTCGAAACATGTCAACCTTGGTTTTGAGAATCTCTCCCGGAGTTTGAGAGATTTGGACGTGAAAGTGTACCAGTCTTGTCGGGGATTGGGAAACCTTCGCGAGAATGTCCAAAGTTTCAGCGGGATTTCCAAAATGTTGAAAGGAACTCGAAACGTGTCAACCTTGGTTTTGAGAATCTCTCCGGGAGTTTGAGAGATTTGGACGTGAAAGGGTACCAGTCTTGTCGGGGATTGGGAACCCTTTGCGAGAATGTCCAAAGTTTCAGCGGGATTTCCAAAATGTTGAAAGGAACTCGAAACATGTCAACCTTGGTTTTGAGAATCTCTCCCGGAGTTTGAGAGATTTGGATGTGAAAGGGTACCAGTCTTTTCGGGGATTGGGAACCCTTCGCCAGAATGTCCAAAGTTTCAGCGGGTTTTCCAAAATGTTGAGAGGAACTCGAAACATGTCAACCTTGGTTTTGAGAATCTCTCCCGGAGTTTGAGAGATTTGGACGTGAAAGGGTACCAGTCTTGTCGGGGATTGGGAACCCTTCGCGAGAATGTCCAAAGTTTCAGCGGGATTTCCAAAATGTTGAGAGGAACTCGAAACATGTCAACCTTGGTTTTGATAATCTCTCCCGGAGATTGAGAGATTTGGACGTGAAAGGGTACCAGTCTTGTCGGGGATTGGTAACCCTTCGCGAGAATGTCCAAAGTTTCAGTGGGATTTCCAAAATGTTGAAAGGAACTCGAAACATGTCAACCTTGGTTTTGAGAATCTCTCCCGGAGTTTGAGAGATTTGGACGTGAAAGGGTACCAGTTTATTCGGGGATTGGGAACCCTTCGCGAGAATGTCCAAAGTTTCAGCGGGATTTCCAAAATGTTGAGAGGAACTCGAAACATGTCAACCTTGGTTTTGAGAATCTCTCCCGGAGTTTGAGAGATTTGGACGTGAAAGGGTACCAGTCTTGTCGGGGATTGGGAACCCTTTGCGAGAATGTCCAAAGTTTCAGCGGGATATCCAAAATGTTGAAAGGAACTCGAAACATGTCAACCTTGGTTTTGAGAATCTCTCCCGGAGTTTGAGAGATTTGGACGTGAAAGGGTACCAGTCTTGTCGGGGATTGGGAACCCTTCGCGAGAATGTCCAAAGTTTCAGCGGGATTTCCAAAATGTTGAAAGGAACTCGAAACATGTCAACCTTGGTTTTGAGAATCTCTCCCGGAGTTTGAGAGATTTGGACGTGAAAGGGTACCAGTCTTGTCAGGGATTGGGAACGCTTCGCGAGAATGTCCAAAGTTTCAGCGGGATTTCCAAAATGTTGAAAGGAACTCGAAACATGTCAACCTTGGTTTTGAGAATCTCTCCCGGAGTTTGAGAGATTTGGACGTGAAAGGGTACCAGTCTTGTCGGGGATTGGGAACCCTTCGCGAGAATGTCCAAAGTTTCAGCGGGATTTCCAAAACGTTGAGAGGAACTCGAAACATGTCAACCTTGGTTTTGAGAATCTCTCCCGGAGTTTGAGAGATTTGGACGTGAAAGGGTACCAGTCTTGTCGGGGATTGGGAACCCTTCGCCAGAACGTCCAAAGTTTCAGCGGGATTTCCAAAATGTTGAGAGGAACTCGAAACATGTCAACCTTGGTTTTGAGAATCTCTCCCGGAGTGTGAGAGATTTGGACGTGAAAGGGTACCAGTCTTGTCGGGGATTGGGAACCCTTCGCGAGAATGTCCAAAGTTTCAGCGGGATTTCCAAAATGTTGAGAGGAACTCGAAACATGTCAACCTCGGTTTTGAGAATCTCTCCCGGAGTTTGAGAGATTTGGACGTGAAAGGGTACCAGTCTTGTCGGGGATTGGGAACCCTTCGCCAGAATGTCCAAAGTTTCAGCGGGATTTCCAGAATGTTGAGAGGAACTCGAAACATGTCAACCTTGGTTTTGAGAATCTCTCCCGGAGTTTGAGAGATTTGGACGTGAAAGGGTACCAGTCTTGTCGGGGATTGGGAACCCTTCGCCAGAATGTCCAAAGTTTCAGCGGGATTTCCAAAATGTTGAGAGGAACTCGAAAAATGTCAACCTTGGTTTTGAGAATCTCTCCCGGAGTTTGAGAGATTTGGACGTGAAAGGGTACCAGTCTTGTCGGGGATTGGGAACCCTTCGCGAGAATGTCCAAAGTTTCAGCGGGATTTCCAAAATGTTGAGAGGAACTCGAAACATGTCAACCTTGGTTTTGAGAATCTCTCCCGGAGTTTGAGAGATTTGGACGTGAAAGGGTACCAGTCTTGTCGGGGATTGGGAACCCTTCGCGAGAATGTCCAAAGTTTCAGCGGGATTTCCAAAATGTTGAGAGGAACTCGAAACATGTCAACCTTGGTTTTGAGAATCTCTCCCGGAGTTTGAGAGATTTGGACGTGAAAGGGTACCAGTCTTGTCGGGGATTGGGAACCCTTCGCGAGAATGTCCAAAGTTTCAGCGGGATTTCCAAAATGTTGAGAGGAACTCGAAACATGTCAACCTTGGTTTTGATAATCTCTCCCGGAGATTGAGAGATTTGGACGTGAAAGGGTACCAGTCTTGTCGGGGATTGGTAACCCTTCGCGAGAATGTCCAAAGTTTCAGTGGGATTTCCAAAATGTTGAAAGGAACTCGAAACATGTCAACCTTGGTTTTGAGAATCTCTCCCGGAGTTTGAGAGATTTGGACGTGAAAGGGTACCAGTTTATTCGGGGATTGGGAACCCTTCGCGAGAATGTCCAAAGTTTCAGCGGGATTTCCAAAATGTTGAGAGGAACTCGAAACATGTCAACCTTGGTTTTGAGAATCTCTCCCGGAGTTTGAGAGATTTGGACGTGAAAGGGTACCAGTCTTGTCGGGGATTGGGAACCCTTTGCGAGAATGTCCAAAGTTTCAGCGGGATATCCAAAATGTTGAAAGGAACTCGAAACATGTCAACCTTGGTTTTGAGAATCTCTCCCGGAGTTTGAGAGATTTGGACGTGAAAGGGTACCAGTCTTGTCGGGGATTGGGAACCCTTCGCGAGAATGTCCAAAGTTTCAGCGGGATTTCCAAAATGTTGAAAGGAACTCGAAACATGTCAACCTTGGTTTTGAGAATCTCTCCCGGAGTTTGAGAGATTTGGACGTGAAAGGGTACCAGTCTTGTCAGGGATTGGGAACGCTTCGCGAGAATGTCCAAAGTTTCAGCGGGATTTCCAAAATGTTGAAAGGAACTCGAAACATGTCAACCTTGGTTTGGAGAATCTCTCCCGGAGTTTGAGAGATTTGGACGTGAAAGGGTACCAGTCTTGTCGGGGATTGGGAACCCTTCGCGAGAATGTCCAAAGTTTCAGCGGGATTTCCAAAACGTTGAGAGGAACTCGAAACATGTCAACCTTGGTTTTGAGAATCTCTCCCGGAGTTTGAGAGATTTGGACGTGAAAGGGTACCAGTCTTGTCGGGGATTGGGAACCCTTCGCCAGAACGTCCAAAGTTTCAGCGGGATTTCCAAAATGTTGAGAGGAACTCGAAACATGTCAACCTTGGTTTTGAGAATCTCTCCCGGAGTGTGAGAGATTTGGACGTGAAAGGGTACCAGTCTTGTCGGGGATTGGGAACCCTTCGCGAGAATGTCCAAAGTTTCAGCGGGATTTCCAAAATGTTGAGAGGAACTCGAAACATGTCAACCTCGGTTTTGAGAATCTCTCCCGGAGTTTGAGAGATTTGGACGTGAAAGGGTACCAGTCTTGTCGGGGATTGGGAACCCTTCGCCAGAATGTCCAAAGTTTCAGCGGGATTTCCAGAATGTTGAGAGGAACTCGAAACATGTCAACCTTGGTTTTGAGAATCTCTCCCGGAGTTTGAGAGATTTGGACGTGAAAGGGTACCAGTCTTGTCGGGGATTGGGAACCCTTCACGAGAATGTCCAAAGTTTCAGCGGGATTTCCAAAATGTTGAGAGGAACTCGAATCATGTCAACCTTGGTTTTGAGAATCTCTCCCAGAGTTTGAGAGATTTGGACGTGAAAGGGTACCAGTCTTGTCGGGGATTGGGAACCCTTCACGAGAATGTCCAAAGTTTCAGCGGGATTTCCAAAATGTTGAGAGGAACTCGAAACATGTCAACCTTGGTTTTGAGAATCTCTCCCGGAGTTTGAGAGATTTGGACGTGAAAGTGTACCAGTCTTGTCGGGGATTGGGAAACCTTCGCGAGAATGTCCAAAGTTTCAGCGGGATTTCCAAAATGTTGAAAGGAACTCGAAACATGTCAACCTTGGTTTTGAGAATCTCTCCGGGAGTTTGAGAGATTTGGACGTGAAAGGGTACCAGTCTTGTCGGGGATTGGGAACCCTTTGCGAGAATGTCCAAAGTTTCAGCGGGATTTCCAAAATGTTGAAAGGAACTCGAAACATGTCAACCTTGGTTTTGAGAATCTCTCCCGGAGTTTGAGAGATTTGGATGTGAAAGGGTACCAGTCTTTTCGGGGATTGGGAACCCTTCGCCAGAATGTCCAAAGTTTCAGCGGGTTTTCCAAAATGTTGAGAGGAACTCGAAACATGTCAACCTTGGTTTTGAGAATCTCTCCCGGAGTTTGAGAGATTTGGACGTGAAAGGGTACCAGTCTTGTCGGGGATTGGGAACCCTTCGCGAGAATGTCCAAAGTTTCAGCGGGATTTCCAAAATGTTGAGAGGAACTCGAAACATGTCAACCTTGGTTTTGATAATCTCTCCCGGAGATTGAGAGATTTGGACGTGAAAGGGTACCAGTCTTGTCGGGGATTGGTAACCCTTCGCGAGAATGTCCAAAGTTTCAGTGGGATTTCCAAAATGTTGAAAGGAACTCGAAACATGTCAACCTTGGTTTTGAGAATCTCTCCCGGAGTTTGAGAGATTTGGACGTGAAAGGGTACCAGTTTATTCGGGGATTGGGAACCCTTCGCGAGAATGTCCAAAGTTTCAGCGGGATTTCCAAAATGTTGAGAGGAACTCGAAACATGTCAACCTTGGTTTTGAGAATCTCTCCCGGAGTTTGAGAGATTTGGACGTGAAAGGGTACCAGTCTTGTCGGGGATTGGGAACCCTTTGCGAGAATGTCCAAAGTTTCAGCGGGATATCCAAAATGTTGAAAGGAACTCGAAACATGTCAACTTTGGTTTTGAGAATCTCTCCCGGAGTTTGAGAGATTTGGACGTGAAAGGGTACCAGTCTTGTCGGGGATTGGGAACCCTTCGCGAGAATGTCCAAAGTTTCAGCGGGATTTCCAAAATGTTGAAAGGAACTCGAAACATGTCAACCTTGGTTTTGAGAATCTCTCCCGGAGTTTGAGAGATTTGGACGTGAAAGGGTACCAGTCTTGTCAGGGATTGGGAACGCTTCGCGAGAATGTCCAAAGTTTCAGCGGGATTTCCAAAATGTTGAAAGGAACTCGAAACATGTCAACCTTGGTTTTGAGAATCTCTCCCGGAGTTTGAGAGATTTGGACGTGAAAGGGTACCAGTCTTGTCGGGGATTGGGAACCCTTCGCGAGAATGTCCAAAGTTTCAGCGGGATTTCCAAAACGTTGAGAGGAACTCGAAACATGTCAACCTTGGTTTTGAGAATCTCTCCCGGAGTTTGAGAGATTTGGACGTGAAAGGGTACCAGTCTTGTCGGGGATTGGGAACCCTTCGCCAGAACGTCCAAAGTTTCAGCGGGATTTCCAAAATGTTGAGAGGAACTCGAAACATGTCAACCTTGGTTTTGAGAATCTCTCCCGGAGTGTGAGAGATTTGGACGTGAAAGGGTACCAGTCTTGTCGGGGATTGGGAACCCTTCGCGAGAATGTCCAAAGTTTCAGCGGGATTTCCAAAATGTTGAGAGGAACTCGAAACATGTCAACCTCGGTTTTGAGAATCTCTCCCGGAGTTTGAGAGATTTGGACGTGAAAGGGTACCAGTCTTGTCGGGGATTGGGAACCCTTCGCCAGAATGTCCAAAGTTTCAGCGGGATTTCCAGAATGTTGAGAGGAACTCGAAACATGTCAACCTTGGTTTTGAGAATCTCTCCCGGAGTTTGAGAGATTTGGACGTGAAAGGGTACCAGTCTTGTCGGGGATTGGGAACCCTTCGCCAGAATGTCCAAAGTTTCAGCGGGATTTCCAAAATGTTGAGAGGAACTCGAAAAATGTCAACCTTGGTTTTGAGAATCTCTCCCGGAGTTTGAGAGATTTGGACGTGAAAGGGTACCAGTCTTGTCGGGGATTGGGAACCCTTCGCGAGAATGTCCAAAGTTTCAGCGGGATTTCCAAAATGTTGAGAGGAACTCGAAACATGTCAACCTTGGTTTTGAGAATCTCTCCCGGAGTTTGAGAGATTTGGACGTGAAAGGGTACCAGTCTTGTCGGGGATTGGGAACCCTTCGCGAGAATGTCCAAAGTTTCAGCGGGATTTCCAAAATGTTGAGAGGAACTCGAAACATGTCAACCTTGGTTTTGAGAATCTCTCCCGGAGTTTGAGAGATTTGGACGTGAAAGGGTACCAGTCTTGTCGGGGATTGGGAACCCTTCGCGAGAATGTCCAAAGTTTCAGCGGGATTTCCAAAATGTTGAGAGGAACTCGAAACATGTCAACCTTGGTTTTGATAATCTCTCCCGGAGATTGAGAGATTTGGACGTGAAAGGGTACCAGTCTTGTCGGGGATTGGTAACCCTTCGCGAGAATGTCCAAAGTTTCAGTGGGATTTCCAAAATGTTGAAAGGAACTCGAAACATGTCAACCTTGGTTTTGAGAATCTCTCCCGGAGTTTGAGAGATTTGGACGTGAAAGGGTACCAGTTTATTCGGGGATTGGGAACCCTTCGCGAGAATGTCCAAAGTTTCAGCGGGATTTCCAAAATGTTGAGAGGAACTCGAAACATGTCAACCTTGGTTTTGAGAATCTCTCCCGGAGTTTGAGAGATTTGGACGTGAAAGGGTACCAGTCTTGTCGGGGATTGGGAACCCTTTGCGAGAATGTCCAAAGTTTCAGCGGGATATCCAAAATGTTGAAAGGAACTCGAAACATGTCAACCTTGGTTTTGAGAATCTCTCCCGGAGTTTGAGAGATTTGGACGTGAAAGGGTACCAGTCTTGTCGGGGATTGGGAACCCTTCGCGAGAATGTCCAAAGTTTCAGCGGGATTTCCAAAATGTTGAAAGGAACTCGAAACATGTCAACCTTGGTTTTGAGAATCTCTCCCGGAGTTTGAGAGATTTGGACGTGAAAGGGTACCAGTCTTGTCAGGGATTGGGAACGCTTCGCGAGAATGTCCAAAGTTTCAGCGGGATTTCCAAAATGTTGAAAGGAACTCGAAACATGTCAACCTTGGTTTGGAGAATCTCTCCCGGAGTTTGAGAGATTTGGACGTGAAAGGGTACCAGTCTTGTCGGGGATTGGGAACCCTTCGCGAGAATGTCCAAAGTTTCAGCGGGATTTCCAAAACGTTGAGAGGAACTCGAAACATGTCAACCTTGGTTTTGAGAATCTCTCCCGGAGTTTGAGAGATTTGGACGTGAAAGGGTACCAGTCTTGTCGGGGATTGGGAACCCTTCGCCAGAACGTCCAAAGTTTCAGCGGGATTTCCAAAATGTTGAGAGGAACTCGAAACATGTCAACCTTGGTTTTGAGAATCTCTCCCGGAGTGTGAGAGATTTGGACGTGAAAGGGTACCAGTCTTGTCGGGGATTGGGAACCCTTCGCGAGAATGTCCAAAGTTTCAGCGGGATTTCCAAAATGTTGAGAGGAACTCGAAACATGTCAACCTCGGTTTTGAGAATCTCTCCCGGAGTTTGAGAGATTTGGACGTGAAAGGGTACCAGTCTTGTCGGGGATTGGGAACCCTTCGCCAGAATGTCCAAAGTTTCAGCGGGATTTCCAGAATGTTGAGAGGAACTCGAAACATGTCAACCTTGGTTTTGAGAATCTCTCCCGGAGTTTGAGAGATTTGGACGTGAAAGGGTACCAGTCTTGTCGGGGATTGGGAACCCTTCACGAGAATGTCCAAAGTTTCAGCGGGATTTCCAAAATGTTGAGAGGAACTCGAATCATGTCAACCTTGGTTTTGAGAATCTCTCCCAGAGTTTGAGAGATTTGGACGTGAAAGGGTACCAGTCTTGTCGGGGATTGGGAACCCTTCACGAGAATGTCCAAAGTTTCAGCGGGATTTCCAAAATGTTGAGAGGAACTCGAAACATGTCAACCTTGGTTTTGAGAATCTCTCCCGGAGTTTGAGAGATTTGGACGTGAAAGTGTACCAGTCTTGTCGGGGATTGGGAAACCTTCGCGAGAATGTCCAAAGTTTCAGCGGGATTTCCAAAATGTTGAAAGGAACTCGAAACGTGTCAACCTTGGTTTTGAGAATCTCTCCGGGAGTTTGAGAGATTTGGACGTGAAAGGGTACCAGTCTTGTCGGGGATTGGGAACCCTTTGCGAGAATGTCCAAAGTTTCAGCGGGATTTCCAAAATGTTGAAAGGAACTCGAAACATGTCAACCTTGGTTTTGAGAATCTCTCCCGGAGTTTGAGAGATTTGGATGTGAAAGGGTACCAGTCTTTTCGGGGATTGGGAACCCTTCGCCAGAATGTCCAAAGTTTCAGCGGGTTTTCCAAAATGTTGAGAGGAACTCGAAACATGTCAACCTTGGTTTTGAGAATCTCTCCCGGAGTTTGAGAGATTTGGACGTGAAAGGGTACCAGTCTTGTCGGGGATTGGGAACCCTTCGCGAGAATGTCCAAAGTTTCAGCGGGATTTCCAAAATGTTGAGAGGAACTCGAAACATGTCAACCTTGGTTTTGATAATCTCTCCCGGAGATTGAGAGATTTGGACGTGAAAGGGTACCAGTCTTGTCGGGGATTGGTAACCCTTCGCGAGAATGTCCAAAGTTTCAGTGGGATTTCCAAAATGTTGAAAGGAACTCGAAACATGTCAACCTTGGTTTTGAGAATCTCTCCCGGAGTTTGAGAGATTTGGACGTGAAAGGGTACCAGTTTATTCGGGGATTGGGAACCCTTCGCGAGAATGTCCAAAGTTTCAGCGGGATTTCCAAAATGTTGAGAGGAACTCGAAACATGTCAACCTTGGTTTTGAGAATCTCTCCCGGAGTTTGAGAGATTTGGACGTGAAAGGGTACCAGTCTTGTCGGGGATTGGGAACCCTTTGCGAGAATGTCCAAAGTTTCAGCGGGATATCCAAAATGTTGAAAGGAACTCGAAACATGTCAACCTTGGTTTTGAGAATCTCTCCCGGAGTTTGAGAGATTTGGACGTGAAAGGGTACCAGTCTTGTCGGGGATTGGGAACCCTTCGCGAGAATGTCCAAAGTTTCAGCGGGATTTCCAAAATGTTGAAAGGAACTCGAAACATGTCAACCTTGGTTTTGAGAATCTCTCCCGGAGTTTGAGAGATTTGGACGTGAAAGGGTACCAGTCTTGTCAGGGATTGGGAACGCTTCGCGAGAATGTCCAAAGTTTCAGCGGGATTTCCAAAATGTTGAAAGGAACTCGAAACATGTCAACCTTGGTTTTGAGAATCTCTCCCGGAGTTTGAGAGATTTGGACGTGAAAGGGTACCAGTCTTGTCGGGGATTGGGAACCCTTCGCGAGAATGTCCAAAGTTTCAGCGGGATTTCCAAAACGTTGAGAGGAACTCGAAACATGTCAACCTTGGTTTTGAGAATCTCTCCCGGAGTTTGAGAGATTTGGACGTGAAAGGGTACCAGTCTTGTCGGGGATTGGGAACCCTTCGCCAGAACGTCCAAAGTTTCAGCGGGATTTCCAAAATGTTGAGAGGAACTCGAAACATGTCAACCTTGGTTTTGAGAATCTCTCCCGGAGTGTGAGAGATTTGGACGTGAAAGGGTACCAGTCTTGTCGGGGATTGGGAACCCTTCGCGAGAATGTCCAAAGTTTCAGCGGGATTTCCAAAATGTTGAGAGGAACTCGAAACATGTCAACCTCGGTTTTGAGAATCTCTCCCGGAGTTTGAGAGATTTGGACGTGAAAGGGTACCAGTCTTGTCGGGGATTGGGAACCCTTCGCCAGAATGTCCAAAGTTTCAGCGGGATTTCCAGAATGTTGAGAGGAACTCGAAACATGTCAACCTTGGTTTTGAGAATCTCTCCCGGAGTTTGAGAGATTTGGACGTGAAAGGGTACCAGTCTTGTCGGGGATTGGGAACCCTTCACGAGAATGTCCAAAGTTTCAGCGGGATTTCCAAAATGTTGAGAGGAACTCGAATCATGTCAACCTTGGTTTTGAGAATCTCTCCCAGAGTTTGAGAGATTTGGACGTGAAAGGGTACCAGTCTTGTCGGGGATTGGGAACCCTTCACGAGAATGTCCAAAGTTTCAGCGGGATTTCCAAAATGTTGAGAGGAACTCGAAACATGTCAACCTTGGTTTTGAGAATCTCTCCCGGAGTTTGAGAGATTTGGACGTGAAAGTGTACCAGTCTTGTCGGGGATTGGGAAACCTTCGCGAGAATGTCCAAAGTTTCAGCGGGATTTCCAAAATGTTGAAAGGAACTCGAAACGTGTCAACCTTGGTTTTGAGAATCTCTCCGGGAGTTTGAGAGATTTGGACGTGAAAGGGTACCAGTCTTGTCGGGGATTGGGAACCCTTTGCGAGAATGTCCAAAGTTTCAGCGGGATTTCCAAAATGTTGAAAGGAACTCGAAACATGTCAACCTTGGTTTTGAGAATCTCTCCCGGAGTTTGAGAGATTTGGACGTGAAAGGGTACCAGTCTTTTCGGGGATTGGGAACCCTTCGCCAGAATGTCCAAAGTTTCAGCGGGTTTTCCAAAATGTTGAGAGGAACTCGAAACATGTCAACCTTGGTTTTGAGAATCTCTCCCGGAGTTTGAGAGATTTGGACGTGAAAGGGTACCAGTCTTGTCGGGGATTGGGAACCCTTCGCGAGAATGTCCAAAGTTTCAGCGGGATTTCCAAAATGTTGAGAGGAACTCGAAACATGTCAACCTTGGTATTGAGAATCTCTCCCGGAGTTTGAGAGATTTGGACGTGAAAGGGTACCAGTCTTGTCGGGGATTGGGAACCCTTCGCGAGAATGTCCAAAGTTTCAGCGCGATTTCCAAAATGTTGAGAGGAACTCGAAACATGTCAACCTTGGTTTTGAGAATCTCTCCCAGAGTTTGAGAGATTTGGACGTGAAAGGGTACCAGTCTTGTCGGGGATTGGGAACCCTTCGCCAGAATGTCCAAAGTTTCAGCGGGATTTCCAAAATGTTGAGAGGAACTCGAAACATGTCAACCTTGGTTTTGAGAATCTCTCCCGGAGTTTGAGAGATTTGGACGTGAAAGGGTACCAGTCTTGTCGGGGATTGGGAACCCTTCGCCAGAATGTCCAAAGTTTCAGCGGGATTTCCAAAATGTTGAGAGGAACTCGAAACATGTCAACCTTGGTTTTGAGAATCTCTCCCGGAGTTTGAGAGATTTGGACGTGAAAGGGTACCAGTCTTGTCGGGGATTGGGAACCCTTCGCGAGAATGTCCAAAGTTTCAGCGGGATTTCCAAAATGTTGAGAGGAACTCGAAACATGTCAACCTCGGTTTTGAGAATCTCTCCCGGAGTTTGAGAGATTTGGATGTGAAAGGGTACCAGTCTTGTCGGGGATTGGGAACCCTTCGCGAGAATGTCCAAAGTTTCAGCGGGATTTCCAAAATGTTGAGAGGAACTCGAAACATGTCAACCTTGGTTTTGAGAATCTCTCCCGGAGTTTGAGAGATTTGGACGTGAAAGGGTACCAGTCTTGTCGGGGATTGGGAACCCTTCGCGAGAATGTCCAAAGTTTCAGCGGGATTTCCAAAATGTTGAGAGGAACTCGAAACATGTCAGCCTTGGTTTTGAGAATCTCTCCCACAGTTTGAGAGATTTGGACGTGAAAGGGTACCAGTCTTGTCGGGGATTGGGAACCCTTCGCGAGAATGTCCAAAGTTTCAGCGGGATTTCCAAAATGTTGAGAGGAACTCGAAACATGTCAACCTCGGTTTTGAGAATCTCTCCCGGAGTTTGAGAGTTTTGGATGTGAAAGGGTACCAGTCTTGTCGGGGATTGGGAACCCTTCGCGAGAATGTCCAAAGTTTCAGCGGGATTTCCAAAATGTTGAAAGGAACTCGAAACATGTCAACCTTGGTTTTGAGAATCTCTCCCGGATTTTGAGAGATTTGGACGTGAAAGGGTACCAGTCTTGTCGGGGATTGGGAACCCTTCGCCAGAATGTCCAAAGTTTCAGCGGGATTTCCAAAATGTTGAGAGGAACTCGAAACATGTCAACCTTGGTTTTGAGAATCTCTCCCGGAGTTTGAGAGATTTGGACGTGAAAGGGTACCAGTCTTGTCGGGGATTGGGAACCCTTCGCGAGAATGTCCAAAGTTTCAGCGGGATTTCCAAAATGTTGAAAGGAACTCGAAACATGTCAACCTTGGTTTTGAGAATCTCTCCCGGAGTTTGAGAGATTTGGACGTGAAAGGGTACCAGTCTTGTCGGGGATTGGGAACCCTTCGCGAGAATGTCCAAAGTTTCAGCGGGATTTCCAAAACGTTGAGAGGAACTCGAAACATGTCAACCTTGGTTTTGAGAATCTCTCCCGGAGTTTGAGAGATTTGGACGTGAAAGGGTACCAGTCTTGTCGGGGATTGGGAACCCTTCGCCAGAACGTCCAAAGTTTCAGCGGGATTTCCAAAATGTTGAGAGGAACTCGAAACATGTCAACCTTGGTTTTGAGAATCTCTCCCGGAGTGTGAGAGATTTGGACGTGAAAGGGTACCAGTCTTGTCGGGGATTGGGAACCCTTCGCGAGAATGTCCAAAGTTTCAGCGGGATTTCCAAAATGTTGAGAGGAACTCGAAACATGTCAACCTCGGTTTTGAGAATCTCTCCCGGAGTTTGAGAGATTTGGACGTGAAAGGGTACCAGTCTTGTCGGGGATTGGGAACCCTTCGCCAGAATGTCCAAAGTTTCAGCGGGATTTCCAGAATGTTGAGAGGAACTCGAAACATGTCAACCTTGGTTTTGATAATCTCTCCCGGAGATTGAGAGATTTGGACGTGAAAGGGTACCAGTCTTGTCGGGGATTGGTAACCCTTCGCGAGAATGTCCAAAGTTTCAGTGGGATTTCCAAAATGTTGAAAGGAACTCGAAACATGTCAACCTTGGTTTTGAGAATCTCTCCCGGAGTTTGAGAGATTTGGACGTGAAAGGGTACCAGTTTATTCGGGGATTGGGAACCCTTCGCGAGAATGTCCAAAGTTTCAGCGGGATTTCCAAAATGTTGAGAGGAACTCGAAACATGTCAACCTTGGTTTTGAGAATCTCTCCCGGAGTTTGAGAGATTTGGACGTGAAAGGGTACCAGTCTTGTCGGGGATTGGGAACCCTTTGCGAGAATGTCCAAAGTTTCAGCGGGATATCCAAAATGTTGAAAGGAACTCGAAACATGTCAACCTTGGTTTTGAGAATCTCTCCCGGAGTTTGAGAGATTTGGACGTGAAAGGGTACCAGTCTTGTCGGGGATTGGGAACCCTTCGCGAGAATGTCCAAAGTTTCAGCGGGATTTCCAAAATGTTGAAAGGAACTCGAAACATGTCAACCTTGGTTTTGAGAATCTCTCCCGGAGTTTGAGAGATTTGGACGTGAAAGGGTACCAGTCTTGTCAGGGATTGGGAACGCTTCGCGAGAATGTCCAAAGTTTCAGCGGGATTTCCAAAATGTTGAAAGGAACTCGAAACATGTCAACCTTGGTTTTGAGAATCTCTCCCGGAGTTTGAGAGATTTGGACGTGAAAGGGTACCAGTCTTGTCGGGGATTGGGAACCCTTCGCGAGAATGTCCAAAGTTTCAGCGGGATTTCCAAAACGTTGAGAGGAACTCGAAACATGTCAACCTTGGTTTTGAGAATCTCTCCCGGAGTTTGAGAGATTTGGACGTGAAAGGGTACCAGTCTTGTCGGGGATTGGGAACCCTTCGCCAGAACGTCCAAAGTTTCAGCGGGATTTCCAAAATGTTGAGAGGAACTCGAAACATGTCAACCTTGGTTTTGAGAATCTCTCCCGGAGTGTGAGAGATTTGGACGTGAAAGGGTACCAGTCTTGTCGGGGATTGGGAACCCTTCGCGAGAATGTCCAAAGTTTCAGCGGGATTTCCAAAATGTTGAGAGGAACTCGAAACATGTCAACCTCGGTTTTGAGAATCTCTCCCGGAGTTTGAGAGATTTGGACGTGAAAGGGTACCAGTCTTGTCGGGGATTGGGAACCCTTCGCCAGAATGTCCAAAGTTTCAGCGGGATTTCCAGAATGTTGAGAGGAACTCGAAACATGTCAACCTTGGTTTTGAGAATCTCTCCCGGAGTTTGAGAGATTTGGACGTGAAAGGGTACCAGTCTTGTCGGGGATTGGGAACCCTTCACGAGAATGTCCAAAGTTTCAGCGGGATTTCCAAAATGTTGAGAGGAACTCGAATCATGTCAACCTTGGTTTTGAGAATCTCTCCCGGAGTTTGAGAGATTTGGACGTGAAAGGGTACCAGTCTTGTCGGGGATTGGGAACCCTTCGCGAGAATGTCCAAAGTTTCAGCGGGATTTCCAAAATGTTGAGAGGAACTCGAAACATGTCAACCTTGGTTTTGAGAATCTCTCCCAGAGTTTGAGAGATTTGGACGTGAAAGTGTACCAGTCTTGTCGGGGATTGGGAAACCTTCGCGAGAATGTCCAAAGTTTCAGCGGGATTTCCAAAATGTTGAAAGGAACTCGAAACGTGTCAACCTTGGTTTTGAGAATCTCTCCGGGAGTTTGAGAGATTTGGACGTGAAAGGGTACCAGTCTTGTCGGGGATTGGGAACCCTTTGCGAGAATGTCCAAAGTTTCAGCGGGATTTCCAAAATGTTGAAAGGAACTCGAAACATGTCAACCTTGGTTTTGAGAATCTCTCCCGGAGTTTGAGAGATTTGGACGTGAAAGGGTACCAGTCTTGTCGGGGATTGGGAACCCTTCGCCAGAATGTCCAAAGTTTCAGCGGGATTTCCAAAATGTTGAGAGGAACTCGAAACATGTCAACCTTGGTTTTGAGAATCTCTCCCGGAGTTTGAGAGATTTGGACGTGAAAGGGTACCAGTCTTGTCGGGGATTGGGAACCCTTCGCGAGAATGTCCAAAGTTTCAGCGGGATTTCCAAAATGTTGAGAGGAACTCGAAACATGTCAACCTCGGTTTTGAGAATCTCTCCCGGAGTTTGAGAGATTTGGATGTGAAAGGGTACCAGTCTTGTCGGGGATTGGGAACCCTTCGCGAGAATGTCCAAAGTTTCAGCGGGATTTCCAAAATGTTGAGAGGAACTCGAAACATGTCAACCTCGGTTTTGAGAATCTCTCCCGGAGTTTGAGAGTTTTGGATGTGAAAGGGTACCAGTCTTGTCGGGGATTGGGAACCCTTCGCGAGAATGTCCAAAGTTTCAGCGGGATTTCCAAAATGTTGAAAGGAACTCGAAACATGTCAACCTTGGTTTTGAGAATCTCTCCCGGAGTTTGAGAGATTTGGACGTGAAAGGGTACCAGTCTTGTCGGGGATTGGGAACCCTTCGCCAGAATGTCCAAAGTTTCAGCGGGATTTCCAAAATGTTGAGAGGAACTCGAAACATGTCAACCTTGGTTTTGAGAATCTCTCCCGGAGTTTGAGAGATTTGGACGTGAAAGGGTACCAGTCTTGTCGGGGATTGGGAACCCTTCACGAGAATGTCCAAAGTTTCAGCGGGATTTCCAAAATGTTGAGAGGAACTCGAAACATGTCAACCTCGGTTTTGAGAATCTCTCCCGGAGTTTGAGAGATTTGGATGTGAAAGGGTACCAGTCTTGTCGGGGATTGGGAACCCTTCGCGAGAATGTCCAAAGTTTCAGCGGGATTTCCAAAATGTTGAAAGGAACTCGAAACATGTCAACCTTGGTTTTGAGAATCTCTCCCGGAGTTTGAGAGATTTGGACGTGAAAGGGTACCAGTCTTGTCGGGAATTGGGAACCCTTCGCGAGAATGTCCAAAGTTTCAGTGGGATTTCCAAAATGTTGAAAGGAACTCGGAATATGTCAACCTTGGTTTTGAGAATCTCTCCCGGAGTTTGAGAGATTTGGACGTGAAAGGGTACCAGTCTTGTCGGGGATTGGGAACCCTTCACGAGAATGTCCAAAGTTTCAGCGGGATTTCCAAAATGTTGAGAGGAACTCGAAACATGTCAACCTTGGTATTGAGAATCTCTCCCGGAGTTTGAGAGATTTGGACGTGAAAGGGTACCAGTCTTGTCGGGGATTGGGAACCCTTTGCGAGAATGTCCAAAGTTTCAGCGGGATTTCCAAAATGTTGAGAGGAACTCGAAACATGTCAACCTTGGTTTTGAGAATCTCTCCCAGAGTTTGAGAGATTTGGACGTGAAAGGGTACCAGTCTTGTCGGGGATTGGGAACCCTTCGCCAGAATGTCCAAAGTTTCAGCGGGATTTCCAAAATGTTGAGAGGAACTCGAAACATGTCAACCTTGGTTTTGAGAATCTCTCCCGGAGTTTGAGAGATTTGGACGTGAAAGGGTACCAGTCTTGTCGGGGATTGGGAACCCTTCGCCAGAATGTCCAAAGTTTCAGCGGGATTTCCAAAATGTTGAGAGGAACTCGAAACATGTCAACCTTGGTTTTGAGAATCTCTCCCGGAGTTTGAGAGATTTGGACGTGAAAGGGTACCAGTCTTGTCGGGGATTGGGAACCCTTCGCCAGAATGTCCAAAGTTTCAGCGGGATTTCCAAAATGTTGAGAGGAACTCGAAACATGTCAACCTTGGTTTTGAGAATCTCTCCCGGAGTTTGAGAGATTTGGACGTGAAAGGGTACCAGTCTTGTCGGGGATTGGGAACCCTTCGCGAGAATGTCCAAAGTTTCAGCGGGATTTCCAAAATGTTGAGAGGAACTCGAAACATGTCAACCTCGGTTTTGAGAATCTCTCCCGGAGTTTGAGAGATTTGGATGTGAAAGGGTACCAGTCTTGTCGGGGATTGGGAACCCTTCGCGAGAATGTCCAAAGTTTCAGCGGGATTTCCAAAATGTTGAAAGGAACTCGAAACATGTCAACCTTGGTTTTGAGAATCTCTCCCGGAGTTTGAGAGATTTGGACGTGAAAGGGTACCAGTCTTGTCGGGGATTGGGAACCCTTCGCGAGAATGTCCAAAGTTTCAGTGGGATTTCCAAAATGTTGAAAGGAACTCGAAACATGTCAACCTTGGTTTTGAGAATCTCTCCCGGAGTTTGAGAGTTTTGGATGTGAAAGGGTACCAGTCTTGTCGGGGATTGGGAGCCCTTCGCGAGAATGTCCAAAGTTTCAGCGGGATTTCCAAAATGTTGAACGGAACTCGAAACATGTGAACCTTGGTTTTGAGAATCTCTCCCAGAGTTTGAGAGATTTGGACGTGAAAGTGTACCAGTCTTGTCGGGGATTGGGAACTCTTCGCGAGAATGTCCAAAGTTTCAGCGGGATTTCCAATATGTTGAGAGGAACTCGAAACATGTCAACCTTGGTTTTGAGAATCTCTCCCAGAGTTTGAGAGATTTGGACGTGAAAGGGTACCAGTCTTGTCGGGGATTGGGAACCCTTCGCGAGAATGTCCAAAGTTTCAACGGGATTTCCAAAATTTTGAGAGGAACTCGAAACATGTGAACCTTGGTTTTGAGAATCTCTCCCGGAGTTTGAGAGATTTGGACGTGAAAGGGTACCAGTCTTGTCGGGGATTGGGAACCCTTCGCCAGAATGTCCAAAGTTTCAGCGGGATTTCCAAAATGTTGAGAGGAACTCGAAACATGTCAACCTTGGTTTTGAGAATCTCTCCCGGAGTTTGAGAGATTTGGACGTGAAAGGGTACCAGTCTTGTCGGGGATTGGGAACCCTTCGCGAGAATGTCCAAAGTTTCAGCGGGATTTCCAAAATGTTGAGAGGAACTCGAAACATGTCAACCTTGGTTTTGAGAATCTCTCCCGGAGTTTGAGAGATTTGGACGTGAAAGGGTACCAGTCTTGTCGGGGATTGGGAACCCTTCGCGAGAATGTCCAAAGTTTCAACGGGATTTCCAAAATGTTGAGAGGAACTCGAAACATGTCAACCTTGGTTTTGAGAATCTCTCCCGGAGTTTGAGAGATTTGGACGTGAAAGGGTACCAGTCTTGTCGGGGATTGGGAACCCTTCGCCAGAATGTCCAAAGTTTCAGCGGGATTTCCAAAATGTTGAAAAGAACTCGAAACATGTCAACCTTGGTTTTGAGAATCTCTCCCGGAGTTTGAGAGATTTGGACGTGAAAGGGTACCAGTCTTGTCGGGGATTGGGAACCCTTCGCGAGAATGTCCAAAGTTTCAGTGGGATTTCCAAAATGTTGAAAGGAACTCGGAACATGTCAACCCTGGTTTTGAGAATCTCTCCCGGAGTTTGAGAGATTTGGACGTGAAAGGGTACCAGTCTTGTCGGGGATTGGGAACCCTTCGCGAGAATGTCCAAAGTTTCAGCGGGATTTCCAAAATGTTGAGAGGAACTCGAAACATGTCAACCTTGGTTTTGAGAATCTCTCCCGGAGTTTGAGAGTTTTGGATGTGAAAGGGTACCAGTCTTGTCGGGGATTGGGAGCCCTTCGCGAGAATGTCCAAAGTTTCAGCGGGATTTCCAAAATGTTGAACGGAACTCGAAACATGTGAACCTTGGTTTTGAGAATCTCTCCCAGAGTTTGAGAGATTTGGACGTGAAAGGGTACCAGTCTTGTCGGGGATTGGGAACCCTTCGCGAGAATGTCCAAAGTTTCAGCGGGATTTCCAAAATGTTGAGAGGAACTCGAAACATGTCAACCTTGGTTTTGAGAATCTCTCCCGGAGTTTGAGAGATTTGGACGTGAAAGGGTACCAGTCTTGTCGGGGATTGGGAACTCTTCGCGAGAATGTCCAAAGTTTCAGCGGGATTTCCAAAATGTTGAGAGGAACTCGAAACATGTCAACCTTGGTTTTGAGAATCTTCTCCCGGAGTTTGAGAGATTTGGACGTGAAAGGGTACCAGTCTTGTCGGGGATTGGGAACCCTTCGCGAGAATGTCCAAAGTTTCAGCGGGATTTCCAAAATGTTGAAAGGAACTCGAAACATGTCAACCTTGGTTTTGAGAATCTCTCCCGGAGTTTGAGAGATTTGGACGTGAAAGGGTACCAGTCTTGTCGGGGATTGGGAACTCTTCGCGAGAATGTCCAAAGTTTCAGCGGGATTTCCAAAATGTTGAGAGGAACTCGAAACATGTCAACCTTGGTTTTGAGAATCTCTCCCAGAGTTTGAGAGATTTGGACGTGAAAGGGTACCAGTCTTGTCGGGGATTGGGAACCCTTCGCGAGAATGTCCAAAGTTTCAGCGGGATTTCCAAAATGTTGAGAGGAACTCGAAACATGTCAACCTTGGTTTTGAGAATCTCTCCCGGAGTTTGAGAGATTTGGACGTGAAAGGGTACCAGTCTTGTCGGGGATTGGGAACCCTTCGCGAGAATGTCCAAAGTTTCAGCGGGATTTCCAAAATGTTGAGAGGAACTCGAAACATGTCAACCTTGGTTTTGAGAATCTCTCCCGGAGTTTGAGAGATTTGGACGTGAAAGGGTACCAGTCTTGTCGGGGATTGGGAACCCTTCGCGAGAATGTCCAAAGTTTCAGCGGGATTTCCAAAATGTTGAAAGGAACTCGAAACATGTCAACCTTGGTTTTGAGAATCTCTCCCGGAGTTTGAGAGATTTGGACGTGAAAGGGTACCAGTCTTGTCGGGGATTGGGAACCCTTCGCCAGAATGTCCAAAGTTTCAGCGGGATTTCCAAAATGTTGAGAGGAACTCGAAAAATGTCAACCTTGGTTTTGAGAATCTCTCCCGGAGTTTGAGAGATTTGGACGTGAAAGGGTACCAGTCTTGTCGGGGATTGGGAACCCTTCGCGAGAATGTCCAAAGTTTCAGCGGGATTTCCAAAATGTTGAGAGGAACTCGAAACATGTCAACCTTGGTTTTGAGAATCTCTCCCGGAGTTTGAGAGATTTGGACGTGAAAGGGTACCAGTCTTGTCGGGGATTGGGAACCCTTCGCGAGAATGTCCAAAGTTTCAGCGGGATTTCCAAAATGTTGAGAGGAACTCGAAACATGTCAACCTTGGTTTTGAGAATCTCTCCCGGAGTTTGAGAGATTTGGACGTGAAAGGGTACCAGTCTTGTCGGGGATTGGGAACTCTTCGCGAGAATGTCCAAAGTTTCAGCGGGATTTCCAAAATGTTGAGAGGAACTCGAAACATGTCAACCTTGGTTTTGAGAATCTTCTCCCGGAGTTTGAGAGATTTGGACGTGAAAGGGTACCAGTCTTGTCGGGGATTGGGAACCCTTCGCGAGAATGTCCAAAGTTTCAGCGGGATTTCCAAAATGTTGAAAGGAACTCGAAACATGTCAACCTTGGTTTTGAGAATCTCTCCCGGAGTTTGAGAGATTTGGACGTGAAAGGGTACCAGTCTTGTCGGGGATTGGGAACTCTTCGCGAGAATGTCCAAAGTTTCAGCGGGATTTCCAAAATGTTGAGAGGAACTCGAAACATGTCAACCTTGGTTTTGAGAATCTCTCCCAGAGTTTGAGAGATTTGGACGTGAAAGGGTACCAGTCTTGTCGGGGATTGGGAACCCTTCGCGAGAATGTCCAAAGTTTCAGCGGGATTTCCAAAATGTTGAGAGGAACTCGAAACATGTCAACCTTGGTTTTGAGAATCTCTCCCGGAGTTTGAGAGATTTGGACGTGAAAGGGTACCAGTCTTGTCGGGGATTGGGAACCCTTCGCGAGAATGTCCAAAGTTTCAGCGGGATTTCCAAAATGTTGAGAGGAACTCGAAACATGTCAACCTTGGTTTTGAGAATCTCTCCCGGAGTTTGAGAGATTTGGACGTGAAAGGGTACCAGTCTTGTCGGGGATTGGGAACCCTTCGCGAGAATGTCCAAAGTTTCAGCGGGATTTCCAAAATGTTGAAAGGAACTCGAAACATGTCAACCTTGGTTTTGAGAATCTCTCCCGGAGTTTGAGAGATTTGGACGTGAAAGGGTACCAGTCTTGTCGGGGATTGGGAACCCTTCGCCAGAATGTCCAAAGTTTCAGCGGGATTTCCAAAATGTTGAGAGGAACTCGAAAAATGTCAACCTTGGTTTTGAGAATCTCTCCCGGAGTTTGAGAGATTTGGACGTGAAAGGGTACCAGTCTTGTCGGGGATTGGGAACCCTTCGCGAGAATGTCCAAAGTTTCAGCGGGATTTCCAAAATGTTGAGAGGAACTCGAAACATGTCAACCTTGGTTTTGAGAATCTCTCCCGGAGTTTGAGAGATTTGGACGTGAAAGGGTACCAGTCTTGTCGGGGATTGGGAACCCTTCGCGAGAATGTCCAAAGTTTCAGCGGGATTTCCAAAATGTTGAGAGGAACTCGAAACATGTCAACCTTGGTTTTGAGAATCTCTCCCGGAGTTTGAGAGATTTGGACGTGAAAGGGTACCAGTCTTGTCGGGGATTGGGAACCCTTCGCGAGAATGTCCAAAGTTTCAGCGGGATTTCCAAAATGTTGAGAGGAACTCGAAACATGTCAACCTTGGTTTTGAGAATCTCTCCCGGAGTTTGAGAGATTTGGACGTGAAAGGGTACCAGTCTTGTCGGGGATTGGTAACCCTTCGCGAGAATGTCCAAAGTTTCAGTGGGATTTCCAAAATGTTGAAAGGAACTCGAAACATGTCAACCTTGGTTTTGAGAATCTCTCCCGGAGTTTGAGAGATTTGGACGTGAAAGGGTACCAGTCTTGTCGGGGATTGGGAACCCTTCGCGAGAATGTCCAAAGTTTCAGCGGGATTTCCAAAATGTTGAGAGGAACTCGAAACATGTCAACCTTGGTTTTGAGAATCTCTCCCGGAGTTTGAGAGATTTGGACGTGAAAGGGTACCAGTCTTGTCGGGGATTGGGAGCCCTTCGCGAGAATGTCCAAAGTTTCAGCGGGATTTCCAAAATGTTGAACGGAACTCGAAACATGTGAACCTTGGTTTTGAGAATCTCTCCCAGAGTTTGAGAGATTTGGACGTGAAAGGGTACCAGTCTTGTCGGGGATTGGGAACCCTTCGCGAGAATGTCCAAAGTTTCAGCGGGATTTCCAAAATGTTGAGAGGAACTCGAAACATGTCAACCTTGGTTTTGAGAATCTCTCCCGGAGTTTGAGAGATTTGGACGTGAAAGGGTACCAGTCTTGTCGGGGATTGGGAACTCTTCGCGAGAATGTCCAAAGTTTCAGCGGGATTTCCAAAATGTTGAGAGGAACTCGAAACATGTCAACCTTGGTTTTGAGAATCTTCTCCCGGAGTTTGAGAGATTTGGACGTGAAAGGGTACCAGTCTTGTCGGGGATTGGGAACCCTTCGCGAGAATGTCCAAAGTTTCAGCGGGATTTCCAAAATGTTGAAAGGAACTCGAAACATGTCAACCTTGGTTTTGAGAATCTCTCCCGGAGTTTGAGAGATTTGGACGTGAAAGGGTACCAGTCTTGTCGGGGATTGGGAACTCTTCGCGAGAATGTCCAAAGTTTCAGCGGGATTTCCAAAATGTTGAGAGGAACTCGAAACATGTCAACCTTGGTTTTGAGAATCTCTCCCAGAGTTTGAGAGATTTGGACGTGAAAGGGTACCAGTCTTGTCGGGGATTGGGAACCCTTCGCGAGAATGTCCAAAGTTTCAGCGGGATTTCCAAAATGTTGAGAGGAACTCGAAACATGTCAACCTTGGTTTTGAGAATCTCTCCCGGAGTTTGAGAGATTTGGACGTGAAAGGGTACCAGTCTTGTCGGGGATTGGGAACCCTTCGCGAGAATGTCCAAAGTTTCAGCGGGATTTCCAAAATGTTGAGAGGAACTCGAAACATGTCAACCTTGGTTTTGAGAATCTCTCCCGGAGTTTGAGAGATTTGGACGTGAAAGGGTACCAGTCTTGTCGGGGATTGGGAACCCTTCGCGAGAATGTCCAAAGTTTCAGCGGGATTTCCAAAATGTTGAAAGGAACTCGAAACATGTCAACCTTGGTTTTGAGAATCTCTCCCGGAGTTTGAGAGATTTGGACGTGAAAGGGTACCAGTCTTGTCGGGGATTGGGAACCCTTCGCCAGAATGTCCAAAGTTTCAGCGGGATTTCCAAAATGTTGAGAGGAACTCGAAAAATGTCAACCTTGGTTTTGAGAATCTCTCCCGGAGTTTGAGAGATTTGGACGTGAAAGGGTACCAGTCTTGTCGGGGATTGGGAACCCTTCGCGAGAATGTCCAAAGTTTCAGCGGGATTTCCAAAATGTTGAGAGGAACTCGAAACATGTCAACCTTGGTTTTGAGAATCTCTCCCGGAGTTTGAGAGATTTGGACGTGAAAGGGTACCAGTCTTGTCGGGGATTGGGAACCCTTCGCGAGAATGTCCAAAGTTTCAGCGGGATTTCCAAAATGTTGAGAGGAACTCGAAACATGTCAACCTTGGTTTTGAGAATCTCTCCCGGAGTTTGAGAGATTTGGACGTGAAAGGGTACCAGTCTTGTCGGGGATTGGGAACCCTTCGCGAGAATGTCCAAAGTTTCAGCGGGATTTCCAAAATGTTGAGAGGAACTCGAAACATGTCAACCTTGGTTTTGAGAATCTCTCCCGGAGTTTGAGAGATTTGGACGTGAAAGGGTACCAGTCTTGTCGGGGATTGGTAACCCTTCGCGAGAATGTCCAAAGTTTCAGTGGGATTTCCAAAATGTTGAAAGGAACTCGAAACATGTCAACCTTGGTTTTGAGAATCTCTCCCGGAGTTTGAGAGATTTGGACGTGAAAGGGTACCAGTCTTGTCGGGGATTGGGAACCCTTCGCGAGAATGTCCAAAGTTTCAGCGGGATTTCCAAAATGTTGAGAGGAACTCGAAACATGTCAACCTTGGTTTTGAGAATCTCTCCCGGAGTTTGAGAGATTTGGACGTGAAAGGGTACCAGTCTTGTCGGGGATTGGGAACCCTTCGCGAGAATGTCCAAAGTTTCAGCGGGATTTCCAAAATGTTGAGAGGAACTCGAAACATGTCAACCTTGGTTTTGAGAATCTCTCCCAGAGTTTGAGAGATTTGGACGTGAAAGGGTACCAGTCTTGTCGGGGATTGGGAACCCTTCGCGAGAATGTCCAAAGTTTCAGCGGGATTTCCAAAATGTTGAAAGGAACTCGAAACATGTCAACCTTGGTTTTGAGAATCTCTCCCGGAGTTTGAGAGATTTGGACGTGAAAGGGTACCAGTCTTGTCGGGGATTGGGAACCCTTCGCCAGAATGTCCAAAGTTTCAGCGGGATTTCCAAAATGTTGAGAGGAACTCGAAACATGTCAACCTTGGTTTTGAGAATCTCTCCCGGAGTTTGAGAGATTTGGACGTGAAAGGGTACCAGTCTTGTCGGGGATTGGGAACCCTTCGCGAGAATGTCCAAAGTTTCAGCGGGATTTCCAAAATGTTGAAAGGAACTCGAAACATGTGAACCTTGGTTTTGAGAATCTCTCCCGGAGTTTGAGAGATTTGGACGTGAAAGGGTACCAGTCTTGTCGGGGATTGGGAACCCTTCGCGAGAATGTCCAAAGTTTCAGCGGGATTTCCAAAATGTTGAAAGGAACTCGAAACATGTCAACCTTGGTTTTGAGAATCTCTCCCGGAGTTTGAGAGATTTGGACGTGAAAGGGTACCAGTCTTGTCGGGGATTGGGAACCCTTCGCGAGAATGTCCAAAGTTTCAGCGGGATTTCCAAAATGTTGAGAGGAACTCGAAACATGTCAACCTTGGTTTTGAGAATCTCTCCCGGAGTTTGAGAGATTTGGACGTGAAAGGGTACCAGTCTTGTCGGGGATTGGGAACCCTTCGCCAGAACGTCCAAAGTTTCAGCGGGATTTCTAAAATGTTGAAAGGAACTCGAAACATGTGAACCTTGGTTTTGAGAATCTCTCCCGGAGTTTGAGAGATTTGGACGTGAAAGGGTACCAGTCTTGTCGGGGATTGGGAACCCTTCGCGAGAATGTCCAAAGTTTCAGCGGGATTTCCAAAATGTTGAGAGGAACTCGAAACATGTCAACCTTGGTTTTGAGAATCTCTCCCGGAGTTTGAGAGATTTGGACGTGAAAGGGTACCAGTCTTGTCGGGGATTGGGAACCCTTCGCGAGAATGTCCAAAGTTTCAGCGGGATTTCCAAAATGTTGAGAGGAACTCGAAACATGTCAACCTTGGTTTTGAGAATCTCTCCCGGAGTTTGAGAGATTTGGACGTGAAAGGGTACCAGTCTTGTCGGGGATTGGGAACTCTTCGCGAGAATGTCCAAAGTTTCAGCGGGATTTCCAAAATGTTGAGAGGAACTCGAAACATGTCAACCTTGGTTTTGAGAATCTTCTCCCGGAGTTTGAGAGATTTGGACGTGAAAGGGTACCAGTCTTGTCGGGGATTGGAACCCTTCGCGAGAATGTCCAAAGTTTCAGCGGGATTTCCAAAATGTTGAGAGGAACTCGAAACATGTCAACCTTGGTTTTGAGAATCTCTCCCGGAGTTTGAGAGATTTGGACGTGAAAGGGTACCAGTCTTGTCGGGGATTGGGAACCCTTCGCCAGAATGTCCAAAGTTTCAGCGGGATTTCCAAAATGTTGAGAGGAACTCGAAACATGTCAACCTTGGTTTTGAGAATCTCTCCCGGAGTTTGAGAGATTTGGACGTGAAAGGGTACCAGTCTTGTCGGGGATTGGGAACCCTTCGCGAGAATGTCCAAAGTTTCAGCGGGATTTCCAAAATGTTGAAAGGAACTCAAAACATGTCAACCTTGGTTTTGAGAATCTCTCCCGGAGTTTGAGAGATTTGGACGTGAAAGGGTACCAGTCTTGTCGGGGATTGGGAACCCTTCGCGAGAATGTCCAAAGTTTCAGCGGGATTTCCAAAATGTTGAGAGGAACTCGAAACATGTCAACCTTGGTTTTGAGAATCTCTCCCGGAGTTTGAGAGATTTGGACGTGAAAGTGTACCAGTCTTGTCGGGGATTGGGAACCCTTCGCCAGAACGTCCAAAGTTTCAACGGGATTTCCAAAATGTTGAGAGGAACTCGAAACATGTCAACCTTGGTTTTGAGAATCTCTCCCGGAGTGTGAGAGATTTGGACGTGAAAGGGTACCAGTCTTGTCGGGGATTGGGAACCCTTCGCGAGAAAGTCCAAAGTTTCAGCGGGATTTCCAAAATGTTGAGAGGAACTCGAAACATGTCAACCTCGGTTTTGAGAATCTCTCCCGGAGTTTGAGAGATTTGGACGTGAAAGGGTACCAGTCTTGTCGGGGATTGGGAACCCTTCGCCAGAATGTCCAAAGTTTCAGCGGGATTTCCAGAATGTTGAGAGGAACTCGAAACATGTCAACCTTGGTTTTGAGAATCTCTCCCGGAGTTTGAGAGATTTGGACGTGAAAGGGTACCAGTCTTGTCGGGGATTGGGAACCCTTCGCGAGAATGTCCAAAGTTTCAGCGGGATTTCCAAAATGTTGAAAGGAACTCGAAACATGTCAACCTTGGTTTTGAGAATCTCTCCCGGAGTTTGAGAGATTTGGACGTGAAAGGGTATCAGTCTTGTCAGGGATTGGGAACGCTTCGCGAGAATGTCCAAAGTTTCAGCGGGATTTCCAAAATGTTGAGAGGAACTCGAAACATGTCAACCTTGGTTTTGAGAATCTCTCCCGGAGTTTGAGAGATTTGGACGTGAAAAGGTACCAGTCTTGTCGGGGATTGGAACCCTTCGCGAGAATGTCCAAAGTTTCAGCGGGATTTCCAAAATGTTGAGAGGAACTCGAAACATGTCAACCTTGGTTTTGAGAATCTCTCCCGGAGTTTGAGAGATTTGGACGTGAAAGGGTACCAGTCTTGTCGGGGATTGGGAACCCTTCGCCAGAACGTCCAAAGTTTCAGCGGGATTTCCAAAATGTTGAGAGGAACTCGAAACATGTCAACCTTGGTTTTGAGAATCTCTCCCGGAGTGTGAGAGATTTGGACGTGAAAGGGTACCAGTCTTGTCGGGGATTGGGAACCCTTCGCGAGAAAGTCCAAAGTTTCAGCGGGATTTCCAAAATGTTGAGAGGAACTCGAAACATGTCAACCTCGGTTTTGAGAATCTCTCCCGGAGTTTGAGAGATTTGGACGTGAAAGGGTACCAGTCTTGTCGGGGATTGGGAACCCTTCGCCAGAATGTCCAAAGTTTCAGCGGGATTTCCAGAATGTTGAGAGGAACTCGAAACATGTCAACCTTGGTTTTGAGAATCTCTCCCGGAGTTTGAGAGATTTGGACGTGAAAGGGTACCAGTCTTGTCGGGGATTGGGAACCCTTCGCCAGAATGTCCAAAGTTTCAGCGGGATTTCCAAAATGTTGAAAGGAACTCGAAACATGTCAACCTTGGTTTTGAGAATCTCTCCCGGAGTTTGAGAGATTTGGACGTGAAAGGGTACCAGTCTTGTCAGGGATTGGGAACGCTTCGCGAGAATGTCCAAAGTTTCAGCGGGATTTCCAAAATGTTGAGAGGAACTCGAAACATGTCAACCTTGGTTTTGATAATCTCTCCCGGAGATTGAGAGATTTGGACGTGAAAGGGTACCAGTCTTGTCGGGGATTGGAACCCTTCGCGAGAATGTCCAAAGTTTCAGCGGGATTTCCAAAATGTTGAGAGGAACTCGAAACATGTCAACCTTGGTTTTGAGAATCTCTCCCGGAGTTTGAGAGATTTGGACGTGAAAGGGTACCAGTCTTGTCGGGGATTGGGAACCCTTCGCCAGAATGTCCAAAGTTTCAGCGGGATTTCCAAAATGTTGAGAGGAACTCGAAACATGTCAACCTTGGTTTTGAGAATCTCTCCCGGAGTTTGAGAGATTTGGACGTGAAAGGGTACCAGTCTTGTCGGGGATTGGGAACCCTTCGCGAGAATGTCCAAAGTTTCAGCGGGATTTCCAAAATGTTGAAAGGAACTCGAAACATGTCAACCTTGGTTTTGAGAATCTCTCCCGGAGTTTGAGAGATTTGGACGTGAAAGGGTACCAGTCTTGTCGGGGATTGGGAACCCTTCGCGAGAATGTCCAAAGTTTCAGCGGGATTTCCAAAATGTTGAGAGGAACTCGAAACATGTCAACCTTGGTTTTGAGAATCTCTCCCGGAGTTTGAGAGATTTGGACGTGAAAGTGTACCAGTCTTGTCGGGGATTGGGAACCCTTCGCCAGAACGTCCAAAGTTTCAACGGGATTTCCAAAATGTTGAGAGGAACTCGAAACATGTCAACCTTGGTTTTGAGAATCTCTCCCGGAGTGTGAGAGATTTGGACGTGAAAGGGTACCAGTCTTGTCGGGGATTGGGAACCCTTCGCCAGAATGTCCAAAGTTTCAGCGGGATTTCCAGAATGTTGAGAGGAACTCGAAACATGTCAACCTTGGTTTTGAGAATCTCTCCCGGAGTTTGAGAGATTTGGACGTGAAAGGGTACCAGTCTTGTCGGGGATTGGGAACCCTTCGCGAGAATGTCCAAAGTTTCAGCGGGATTTCCAAAATGTTGAAAGGAACTCGAAACATGTCAACCTTGGTTTTGAGAATCTCTCCCGGAGTTTGAGAGATTTGGACGTGAAAGGGTATCAGTCTTGTCAGGGATTGGGAACGCTTCGCGAGAATGTCCAAAGTTTCAGCGGGATTTCCAAAATGTTGAGAGGAACTCGAAACATGTCAACCTTGGTTTTGAGAATCTCTCCCGGAGTTTGAGAGATTTGGACGTGAAAAGGTACCAGTCTTGTCGGGGATTGGAACCCTTCGCGAGAATGTCCAAAGTTTCAGCGGGATTTCCAAAATGTTGAGAGGAACTCGAAACATGTCAACCTTGGTTTTGAGAATCTCTCCCGGAGTTTGAGAGATTTGGACGTGAAAGGGTACCAGTCTTGTCGGGGATTGGGAACCCTTCGCGAGAATGTCCAAAGTTTCAGCGGGATTTCCAAAATGTTGAGAGGAACTCGAAACATGTCAACCTTGGTTTTGAGAATCTCTCCCGGAGTGTGAGAGATTTGGACGTGAAAGGGTACCAGTCTTGTCGGGGATTGGGAACCCTTCGCGAGAAAGTCCAAAGTTTCAGCGGGATTTCCAAAATGTTGAGAGGAACTCGAAACATGTCAACCTCGGTTTTGAGAATCTCTCCCGGAGTTTGAGAGATTTGGACGTGAAAGGGTACCAGTCTTGTCGGGGATTGGGAACCCTTCGCCAGAATGTCCAAAGTTTCAGCGGGATTTCCAGAATGTTGAGAGGAACTCGAAACATGTCAACCTTGGTTTTGAGAATCTCTCCCGGAGTTTGAGAGATTTGGACGTGAAAGGGTACCAGTCTTGTCGGGGATTGGGAACCCTTCGCGAGAATGTCCAAAGTTTCAGCGGGATTTCCAAAATGTTGAAAGGAACTCGAAACATGTCAACCTTGGTTTTGAGAATCTCTCCCGGAGTTTGAGAGATTTGGACGTGAAAGGGTACCAGTCTTGTCAGGGATTGGGAACGCTTCGCGAGAATGTCCAAAGTTTCAGCGGGATTTCCAAAATGTTGAGAGGAACTCGAAACATGTCAACCTTGGTTTTGAGAATCTCTCCCGGAGTTTGAGAGATTTGGACGTGAAAGGGTACCAGTCTTGTCGGGGATTGGGAACCCTTCGCGAGAATGTCCAAAGTTTCAGCGGGATTTCCAAAATGTTGAGAGGAACTCGAAACATGTCAACCTTGGTTTTGAGAATCTCTCCCGGAGTTTGAGAGTTTTGGATGTGAAAGGGTACCAGTCTTGTCGGGGATTGGGAGCCCTTCGCGAGAATGTCCAAAGTTTCAGCGGGATTTCCAAAATGTTGAACGGAACTCGAAACATGTGAACCTTGGTTTTGAGAATCTCTCCCAGAGTTTGAGAGATTTGGACGTGAAAGGGTACCAGTCTTGTCGGGGATTGGGAACCCTTCGCGAGAATGTCCAAAGTTTCAGCGGGATTTCCAAAATGTTGAGAGGAACTCGAAACATGTCAACCTTGGTTTTGAGAATCTCTCCCGGAGTTTGAGAGATTTGGACGTGAAAGGGTACCAGTCTTGTCGGGGATTGGGAACCCTTCGCGAGAATGTCCAAAGTTTCAGCGGGATTTCCAAAATGTTGAAAGGAACTCGAAACATGTCAACCTTGGTTTTAAGAATCTCTCCCGGAGTTTGAGAGATTTGGACGTGAAAGGGTACCAGTCTTGTCGGGGATTGGGAACCCTTCGCGAGAATGTCCAAAGTTTCAGCGGGATTTCCAAAATGTTGAGAGGAACTCGAAACATGTCAACCTTGGTTTTGAGAATCTCTCCCGGAGTTTGAGAGATTTGGACGTGAAAGGGTACCAGTCTTGTCGGGGATTGGGAACCCTTCGCGAGAATGTCCAAAGTTTCAGCGGGATTTCCAAAATGTTGAGAGGAACTCGAAACATGTCAACCTTGGTTTTGAGAATCTCTCCCGGAGTTTGAGAGATTTGGACGTGAAAAGGTACCAGTCTTGTCGGGGATTGGGAACCCTTCGCGAGAATGTCCAAAGTTTCAGCGGGATTTCCAAAATGTTGAGAGGAACTCGAAACATGTCAACCTTGGTTTTGAGAATCTCTCCCGGAGTGTGAGAGATTTGGACGTGAAAGGGTACCAGTCTTGTCGGGGATTGGGAACCCTTCGCGAGAAAGTCCAAAGTTTTAGCGGGATTTCCAAAATGTTGAGAGGAACTCGAAACATGTCAACCTCGGTTTTGAGAATCTCTCCCGGAGTTTGAGAGATTTGGACGTGAAAGGGTACCAGTCTTGTCGGGGATTGGGATCCCTTCGCGAGAATGTCCAAAGTTTCAGCGGGATTTCCAGAATGTTGAGAGGAACTCGAAACATGTCAACCTTGGTTTTGAGAATCTCTCCCGGAGTTTGAGAGATTTGGACGTGAAAGGGTACCAGTCTTGTCGGGGATTGGGAACCCTTCGCGAGAATGTCCAAAGTTTCAGCGGGATTTCCAAAATGTTGAAAGGAACTCGAAACATGTCAACCTTGGTTTTGAGAATCTCTCCCGGAGTTTGAGAGATTTGGACGTGAAAGGGTACCAGTCTTGTCGGGGATTGGGAACCCTTCGCGAGAATGTCCAAAGTTTCAGCGGGATTTCCAAAATGTTGAGAGGAACTCGAAACATGTCAACCTTGGTTTTGAGAATCTCTCCCGGAGTTTGAGAGATTTGGACGTGAAAGGGTACCAGTCTTGTCGGGGATTGGGAACCCTTCGCGAGAATGTCCAAAGTTTCAGCGGGATTTCCAAAATGTTGAGAGGAACTCGAAACATGTCAACCTTGGTTTTGAGAATCTCTCCCGGAGTTTGAGAGTTTTGGATGTGAAAGGGTACCAGTCTTGTCGGGGATTGGGAGCCCTTCGCGAGAATGTCCAAAGTTTCAGCGGGATTTCCAAAATGTTGAACGGAACTCGAAACATGTGAACCTTGGTTTTGAGAATCTCTCCCAGAGTTTGAGAGATTTGGACGTGAAAGGGTACCAGTCTTGTCGGGGATTGGGAACCCTTCGCGAGAATGTCCAAAGTTTCAGCGGGATTTCCAAAATGTTGAGAGGAACTCGAAACATGTCAACCTTGGTTTTGAGAATCTCTCCCAGAGTTTGAGAGATTTGGACGTGAAAGGGTACCAGTCTTGTCGGGGATTGGGAACCTTCGCGAGAATGTCCAAAGTTTCAGCGGGATTTCCAAATGTTGAAAGGAACTCGAAACATGTCAACCTTGGTTTTAAGAATCTCTCCCGGAGTTTGAGAGATTTGGACGTGAAAGGGTACCAGTCTTGTCGGGGATTGGGAACCCTTCGCGAGAATGTCCAAAGTTTCAGCGGGATTTCCAAAATGTTGAGAGGAACTCGAAACATGTCAACCTTGGTTTTGAGAATCTCTCCCGGAGTTTGAGAGATTTGGACGTGAAAGGGTACCAGTCTTGTCGGGGATTGGGAACCCTTCGCGAGAATGTCCAAAGTTTCAGCGGGATTTCCAAAATGTTGAGAGGAACTCGAAACATGTCAACCTTGGTTTTGAGAATCTCTCCCGGAGTTTGAGAGATTTGGACGTGAAAGGGTACCAGTCTTGTCGGGGATTGGGAACTCTTCGCGAGAATGTCCAAAGTTTCAGCGGGATTTCCAAAATGTTGAGAGGAACTCGAAACATGTCAACCTTGGTTTTGAGAATCTCTCCCGGAGTTTGAGAGATTTGGACGTGAAAGGGTACCAGTCTTGTCGGGGATTGGGAACCCTTCGCGAGAATGTCCAAAGTTTCAGCGGGATTTCCAAAATGTTGAGAGGAACTCGAAACATGTCAACCTTGGTTTTGAGAATCTCTCCCGGAGTTTGAGAGATTTGGACGTGAAAGGGTACCAGTCTTGTCGGGGATTGGGAACCCTTCGCGAGAATGTCCAAAGTTTCAGCGGGATTTCCAAAATGTTGAAGAGGAACTCGAAACATGTCAACCTTGGTTTTGAGAATCTCTCCCGGAGTTTGAGAGATTTGGACGTGAAAGGGTACCAGTCTTGTCGGGGATTGGGAACCCTTCGCGAGAATGTCCAAAGTTTCAGCGGGATTTCCAAAATGTTGAGAGGAACTCGAAACATGTCAACCTTGGTTTTGAGAATCTCTCCCGGAGTTTGAGAGATTTGGACGTGAAAGGGTACCAGTCTTGTCGGGGATTGGGAACCCTTCGCGAGAATGTCCAAAGTTTCAGCGGGATTTCCAAAATGTTGAGAGGAACTCGAAACATGTCAACCTTGGTTTTGAGAATCTCTCCCGGAGTTTGAGAGATTTGGACGTGAAAGGGTACCAGTCTTGTCGGGGATTGGGAACTCTTCGCGAGTATGTCCAAGTTTCAGCGGGATTTCCAAATGTTGAAGAGGACTCGAAACATGTCAACCTTGGTTTTGAGAATCTCTCCCGGAGTTTGAGAGATTTGGACGTGAAAGGGTACCAGTCTTGTCGGGGATTGGGAACCCTTCGCGAGAATGTCCAAAGTTTCAGCGGGATTTTCCAAAATGTTGAAAGGAACTCGAACATGTCAACCTTGTTTTGAGAATCTCTCCCGGAGTTTGAGAGATTTGGACGTGAAAGGGTACCAGTCTTGTCGGGG